>NC_141235.1:11802500-11915000 GCF_054856515.1 Filicampus tigris | reverse complement strand
AAGTGAAATGCTTACGTTCCCTTGTCTTTCAGGCCACCATGCTGTTGAAGAGGCGTCCAGCTCTGCTCTCCCCACTGGTAAAACGCACGCTTTCATGACTAATTTCAGCATGTGCTGACCAGGGGACCTCATGTGATCTTGTCAATCAGCAAAGGTATGTCAAATCCAGGTCCAGTTAATAAATCCCAGGCACAGTTTAACTTGCGCCACAGGTGCTTCCACTCAAACAGCTTCTGCGTAGCTCGTTTACCGGTTGAGTGGAAGCACCTGCGGCTACAGCCAAACTGTGGCGGCAGGGGTTTTACTTTCTGGACCTGAATTTGACACCTGAGTCAGGTGGGAACATGGACTCAATGGCAACACTTGGGTCATTGTCAACTTGAATGTTTGCTGCAGTCTCACTCCAGGAAGAAGCACCAGCCAAGATTCTGGATGAAACCCAAGGAGGCTCAGGAGACCGATGTGACTTTACAGCAGTATCCATTCCAAACTTCTTTTTGTTTTTCTCTCTCTTTTTCTGCAGTCATGTCAACGCTTCATTGAGAGTTGTGAAACAAGATGGCGGTGTATCAAGTGAGCATTTTTTTTTCCGCTGCAGGTTTGCTAATGTTGCAGTCAGGGCACTCATGTTCCTCAATCATGTTCCCTGAATATTGTCTCCCTGCTGCGACACGCCTGCTTGAAGTGCTCAGGCTCAAAGAGCTTGCTGATGATTTGAATCGGGTGTGTTGCAGATGGGCGCAATGGAAAACAGGCATGACGGTGACCCACAAGGAACAGGATTGAAGACCCTGGTCAACAAGTGACTTTTGTTCTGCTCTTGTCTACCAGGTGGCGCTGAAGAACCGGCATGGATCAACTTGTCAAGTCGCGCTCCTCTTGGTCAAGGTTGGGACCTGTTGCCAAAGACAAACTTGATGAATCAAAGTACTTGACTAATTTTTGTTGTTCTAGGTGGCGCGTTGATCAACTTGCTGACCGGTTAAACAGGCTACAAAAACTTGGCATGTTGAAAGGGCACTCGCCTGCACGTCAGCTTCCAGTAAGAGTGCCATCAGGAACTCTTCCACCTGCTGGGCAAAGAAATTCTCCATAAATGTGGAGGGTCTTCAAAGCTGCTAACATTTTCAATATTAAGACATGCAAATAAACTTACTTAAAAATAGCAGTTTGTCTGGTCCATCATTTGTGGTATTTGCAGGTTTGTCCATCCAGGAGAAGTCTCTGCACCAGTCCAGAGTTTCCGGAGCTCGACCAGATGCTGCAGTGGAAGGTTCCAGTCTACAGCCAATCAAAACATTTTATAGTCAACTAAAAATGAGTTGCCATTGAAGGCGAAACTCTACATTCATGGTATATTGCTGATGCCTTAAGCTTTTGAGTTAACTTTGAACTCCCCTTTTGTCTTTAGGTCCCCACGCTGGTCAGTGCGCTCCTTGCTGGCCAACTGACAACTCCACCGTGGAGTGACGAGGAGACTGTCTTTACATGTTATCCAACTTGTCGCCATGGTGTTCCAGATGACTGCCTCAATGAGAAGCTCCTGCAGAAGCGTAACGGTAAAACATAACCGCATTACAGGTTAGTAATCAAAGTCTACTCACATGTTTGTTGTCCTGCAGATGGCGCCACTGGAGTGCAACATGACTCCAAGTGCGTCTGCCTGAGGATGAGTCCTCTGCTGGTAAGAAAAGGAACATTTCATTTCAGCGAGCATGTTCCAGTTGTCTCGACAGAGTTGAATGATTTGTTCTTGTGTCCAGTGCGGTCGATCAAGTACCTGCTCACAGCCCGAGACCAGCAACACTTTAGCCTTTCTTGTTGCTTGCTCATCCACGAGGTGCTGAAGCCAAACTTGGAGGCAGCCTGAGAAGAAATGGGAGACATTTACACTTGGACGGTATGCTCTTAAAATTCTTCATTGCACAATCCTCAATGCGACTTTTCTGACCTTTTCTTCCCCTTTTTATAGGCAGCAAGGATGAAGATCATCCATCATAACGCACCTGAAGACTTGCGTCTTCGTCGCTGGTAGGTTTGAAGCCCCAAACATCTTCTGCACAAGATGTTGACTTAACTTTTGACTCACAAATGTTTTTTTTTTTTTTTTGTCTTAGGTCCACACGCTTGTCCAAGTTCTTCTCGCTGGCTGACCACTAAGCAACGAGCAGACTGTCATCCGACTTGCAACTTTGTCTTCTTGCTGGCCGACCACTTGAGGACTTTGCAACGAGCAGACTGTTATCCAACTTGTAACTTGTTTGTTTGCGATTGTGTACTCTGCAAAAGAAATAAAGCTTGATTACAAATAACACTTAAACTCTCAACTTCATTCTTACACACATCACAAAAAACTTCAATCTTCAAAGTTAAAAAAAAAAAAAAAATCAAAAATATTTTTTCAATTTTTTTTCCAAAAATTAATTTTTTGAAATATTTTTTTTTAGAAAGTGGGTGGGGCAAGGCTGGAATAAGGCTTTCTGATTCGCTGATGGGTCTGGAAGTGGGTGGAGCAATGCAGATAAAAGGCTGTGATTGGTCGAAAGGTGGGCGGGATTATGCAAATTAGAAGCACTGCGATTGGTGGGTCCCAAAGTGGGCGTGGCTATGCAAATTTGGAGGGCCCTGATTGGTCAGATTGTCAGAAGTGGGCGTGGTTATGCAAATTACTGCATTCTGATTGGCTATGCAAATCAAAGCCACGCTGTGATTGGTGGATTTGAAATTTGGGCGGAGTTAGGGGCGGCCCTAGCAGCAGATAGTCTTTTTTGAAGGCACTTTTGAGTCTTCATATCAAAGTTGCACTTCAGTCACTACATGAGACAGGACTTTTACTATTCCCCTCAATCTCACATGACCCAAAGCTCGATGAATTTAAAGATTGCTCCAGTTTTGAGTCATGAGGAGGCAAACAGGAGTAGTAATGTGACACTTGTGTCCACAGTAGTACTCACTGACGTGCAACTCTCACCTCAAGACTTCAAGCAGCCTTTGGAATAGTTTTCCACTGCAGCAACCGACACCCATGATGGCTTCAAATGAGGGCAGATTTACCAATAAAACACAAAGACTCCAATTCAAGTTGAACAATTTATTGGACACAGAAGCTAACATGACAATTTGAAAGCATTTCACCAGTCAATGTTTGTGTGAGCCAACTCAAGTTGCACACACAGACATTGACGATGGAAGCAGCTCAAGTGTTGCCTGCTTGACGAGCTCATGTGTGATGTCACTTACTTGAAATGACGCGCACACACTTTGGCGATGCCACCAAAGGGGAACGTGAGCACACTGGGACAAAAACTAAGTGTACAGCGCAACACCATCATCACACACTGCTGGACATGTTTTGAAATGACACTGATGTGAACCAAGTTAGTCAAAAATAGATGTACTTTTTTTTTTTAAATATGACATTATTTTTTAACTAATTTGGCCCACATCATTGTCATTCAAAAACATGTCCAGAAGAGTCTGACGATGGTGTCGCGCAGTGCATGAAGTTGAAGTTGAGTGCACTCATGCCCACCTTGTGGTGCGATGTCACATCACACATCAGCTCGTCAAACACACACCACTGCTCAATACTCACACGGGTCCAAATGCATCTTGGCTTTCCCTTCCGCATGTCCCACAAGTCCGTCGGCTGCACCTTTGAGCACGAAGCCTCCTCCATCCATCTGGTCAGGCAGAAAATAAAAGCAGTGAGTAACACTCTTCTGCACATAAAAGTTCATTTTTTTAAAATTGTCTATTTTAAGATTAAAGTCGTATTAGTAAAACAAGGTGGCATAGGTTCACTTTTAACATTTGCACATGTGCCCTCACACGTCATGCGTCTGTGTGATCAATCAGCTGGTGGCTTTCTCGCCACACCTGACTTCCAATGAGCAACTCACGCTCCTTTCAATCAACTGGTCAAGCAGGACCTCAAAGTCCTCCAAGTGAAAATACTCCGCCCATGTGCTAAGATAGAGTAGTTTAATATTGTTCAAACATACACAAAAAGTAAAACTACTCCAACAGGCATTAATCTGATCCCCTTGTAAAAATGCCACTTTACTCTTGTCATTTTACAACACTACATTATCTGATAAGTATTACTTTACATTTCCAAAATACACAACTTTTATTAAAAGTATACAGCTTTTTGAGTTGATATAAGATTACACAGTTTTGTTTGTTCTTTTACCCTGGCCCAAATCATTTGTATTAGAATGTGAAATTATTAATTGGGGAAAAAGCAGATTCAATTGTCTCATTAATGCGATTTTGGACTCTAATTAGGGCTGTCAAAATTAAAGCGTTAACTCTGTAGATTAATACAAATTTAATAAAGCGTTTTAAAAAAAAAAAAGAACTGTTTTATTTAATTCCTGTGGCAGCTGACCTCTGCTCAGCTTGCAGCCAAACTGAGAGGAGAGTCACTGACAAACAAAGATGGACTTTTACGTAGTTTTACTTTGAAAAGTTACTCATTGGAGAAATCCAAAATATGTCTTTGGCATATCGTACAACAGTTTTAATTCTATATAATACGATACAACTTAATTATAGAGCGCATTTCATAACAGCTGCAGCGTTAACAAAGCACTTTACTTTACAATAACAAAATAGCAATAATATAACAAGTGCACGCAATAAATTAAAACACAAATTACTACAGTAGACACTGGAAAACAGCAATAAAGTGTCAGTCTCACATCGGATCAAAAGTCAAAGACTGGATACGTGTCTTCAAAAAGCTTTTCAAAATGGACAGAGAGGCCTGCCATTAAATAATGGAAGGCCATTGCAGCAACAGAAAAGGCTCCATCCCCACATACTCAAAGAATCAGATTCAAGGTTCAAAGAAAGCGATTTGAACAGCCTCTGAATCAAAATATACTTCACTTTTTTTTTTAACTCCGAGATTTTGCTAAGGTAAAAATCGGTTACAAGCTTTGTATGAAATTATAGTTGAATAAATGTGATGACGATTTATGTTAAATTTTGCATTCATTACTTAAATTAATCGCTTGACAGCACTAACTCTAATATTTATTATTTTGTTCAGGCTCAATTTAGATACGTCTTGACATTTTAAATAATTTTTTTTGTAAAATAATTTTTACATTTATTTACATTTCTGTAATGGTTTATCTATTTAATGACAATTCACGAGCACAAAAAAGCAACACATTTTGGTCAGCAACATATTCCAGACGCCTCTCAGTGAAGCTGCACCTGTACACCGCATACTCAAAGGTTTGGCTCAGTTGTTGACGTTGGGGTGGAGGCTCTTTCTGTCTGGCAAGAGGCAACGTCTGGCCCCAGCACACGACATTTATTGACAACATACAAATTGACATCCCCGTCTTTAAAAGCTGCCTCGACAATCAATTTTTATGGTTGCTCACCAGAGTGGTGGTTTCAACCCATGAGGGGGGGCGATTGGGGGTATTACCATTTTTATTTTTGTAAAAGTATTTAGATTTTATTCGATTTCAGTTTAAGATTTTTCATTAATTTTATTTAACCATAATAATCTTGGTAACTTGCTACTTGCTTTCTTTTTTTTAACAAATTGGGGTTAGAAAAGTCACAACACTGAGCAGCCCTAGCTGTAGTCACAAAGACCCAGGTTGTCAAGGTAAGAAAAAACCTTCCTTTAGGCACCTGAGAACTCTTTTGAATTGAAGAAAAAAAATAATGATTCCTTTAATAGGGTTGTAAAATGAGTAAAAATGTACATAATAAAAATATACTGTATATTTTCATCTACTTCCATATTTCTTCAAATAGGTCTAACAGACATGGTTTAAACTAAAAGTATATTTAAAAAAAATAACAACATTGGGTGTCATTAGACTGTGCCGGTGTGCCTAATGTTTTGACCCTCTCGAACCACCAGAGGCAAAATGCTACATAGAAGAAAACGGAAGGAACAAGCAGCATGCAGTACCTTTGAAGAATATGTTGATGGAGAGATGTGCAGGTAGGCGACCAGCAGCAGGTGAACATGGGGAGAGATTTGACACAAAATTAGTCACACAAATGCATCCGCGATGTTCACGTGTTTATAAGATCCACAAATATATTGGTGATTTTCACATGTATTCTAAGATCCACACTGGAGGCTGACATTTCAATCGCACAAACAGCAAAAGCACTCCAACTGTGTCCATCTGTCGGACTGCGCGCACAAAGCGAAATAATCCCGTGTGACGCGGGTCATGGTAAATCGGTCCTCTCGGAATATCCGAGTCTGGGTGTGTACTTTGCCACGTTCACGGCCGTCGAACTTAACTAGCAGCGATCGCTGGTTCAAACGGATCATAACGGGAACGTTACATTAAACATTGACAACGCCCACCGAGACGCGAGGTGCGTTCAAATACGGTCGAGCACTTCACACTCGTACAGAAATAAGTGCGTCAATGCATTCAAATGTCAATAACTAAAAATCAAAACAATGACATTGGCCTATATTATGCTTCGATCCCTCACTCTCGCGGTTGGAATGTCAAACATTAGTCTATGATATGTTATACTACCCAGTCTCCAAAGGCTTGAATAAAAATAAAACAATATTTTGGTGCCCAAAGACTTTTGTCAAGTCCTGGATATAAATATAAATAACAGCGTGTTAAAAAAAAATAAAGTTAATTGTTTTCATGTTCAACTGTTCTAAGGGATTAAAAATGATAAATATGTATTTTTTTATGTTATCAAAATATGTTTTGCTATTGTTTCCTTTTTGTCTCCTTTTCAAGTCATAGGAAGGAATTGACCTGTTTCATCAGCCGCTGCTTGTTGCAAAACAAAGTTCTTATTACAGCAAAAATATTTTGCAAATATATCTTGAGTCTCTGTCAATATTTACATACGAAACTACAGCATGCCAACCGAGACGACTATACATCAGCAAATATGGTCATGGTGTACCACACTAAAAAAGGGTGCAACCAGATCCTGTGCTGGTGCGACCAACTGAAAAAGTGCAAAAGCCCTGCAGTAGGAAAAAAAACTGTTGAGAAAATAGAGAGCCTTTGAGGAGAGGGACGCGACAAACTATTCAATAAATGAGGAATATTCAACTTTTTATATTCATTAATTATTTTTAATGTATCTGGCCGCTGACTCGCACGGGAGTGGGAGTCATGCTGAACGGAGCGGGCGAGTAGTCGCGTTCACTGAGACGGGATGGGACAGGGTTGATCAAATTTGTTTAAATTTATTTGTTATACTGTGGTCTGGGATTGAGATTTTTTTCCTGTGGGAGTCGGATGGTACGCGAGTAAATCTCTATCCACACACAGCAGATGTCAACATTCACATGTGTTTTAGAGGCCCTCTTCAGTCCGCTAGAGGGTAGTGTCTCTGTTTCCAACAATCCGCGTATCATTTGTTCATTACCGTAGTTGACTTTCTTTTAACAAAACGGGTAGTAAAAAAAATTAAAAAGTTGTTTTGTCAATATTTGTTCCAAAAACCAAAATGAAACAAAACTGACGACTCATTTTCTAATTTTGCTACAGAATTGAAAAATGAAAAACAAAACAAAAAACATAACAGTCGATTTGGATGTTTCATGTACAAATAAGGCGTTCCTCTGCTGCCAACTCGACGCCGCTGTAGCAGCGGACAAAGAGAAGGCGAAGAAGAACGTCTTCATGTCATGTCATGTCATCTTCCAAACCGCTTATCCTATACAGGGTCGCGGGGAATTGCTGGAGCCTATCCCAGCCGTCAATGGGCGAAGGCAGACTACACCCCGAACTGGTCGCCAGCCAGTCGCAGGGCACACATAGACACTGTCACTGAGCAGGAATCGATCCCACGCTGCCCGCACACAACTCAGGCGTGTGTACCACTACACTAAGAACGTCTTCATGTCAAGGCAAAACAAGCTTGGGGTAAACAAAAGATCAGCTTTCGATTTTTAAATTTCGAAGTTTTAAACAAAAAAACGGATAGCGCCTTCCCGTTAAATGCAAACAGCAACACTGCCTGTAGCCGAATGAGTAAAGATGACCTTGCGCGTGTGTTAAAGTGTGTGCGTGTGAGAACAATTTGAAACGGCGTGCCTGCTGATCCACAAACGCACACTCGACATTTCACACGCAGAATTTAATATTCACACGATAAGTCATGATAAATGCACCCCCCAAAAAGTGATAATCACGAATATATTTGTGGATCTGAAAAGCACATTTTGGTGCAACTAAATCTTTCAATTCAAAAACATAAATATTTAGTTATTTAAGTGAAAAACATTTGTGAAAATCACTAATATTTGTGCATCTGAAACACACGTGAAAATCACGGATGCATATGTGCGAATAAATTTGAGACAAATCTCTCCCCATATTTACATATGCCATCACTCATCACTCTTCCATTGTGGACATCAACTTTGGAGTGGAAAACATACAAAAACAACTTTCAAGTCAAACGCTTTCCTTGATTGACTTTTGATTGTCAGCTGAGTTCTACTTGTGAGCGTACTAGCTTACGAGCCACCTTTGTTGATATTGTTTTACGATAGCTAGCGAGCTTCCAGTGACCTAGCGGGTAACAATGAACAAACTAGAAGGCCTCAGTGTCGTAATTATGCTCCTAAATAGTGTACATACATACATTTGTATATAAATGGCAAATAGTTTAAAAACGTTTAAATTACTCACTGAAAACGCAGCAACCAGACTTGGTCATCGAAACAGATGTGTATCTTTTTTCTTCTTCTTTTTCTGCTGCTGCTGCTTCTTCGTCTTGATTTTGGCGGGTTACATCTCCTTGATGCATATCGCCACCTACTGGACAGGAGATCGCAAAGGCATTTGACAAGCAATGTTATCCTATGACGTTATTTATCTACCGTAGGTCAAAGAATTTGTACGACTGTACGATATGAGAAGGCTCAAATGGAAAGAAAAGCGTGCTTGTCAAATTGTGCAATGACTCTTCAAACAACAACACCGTATCGTGTATGCAACAGTAAGTAAGGGAAATATTCCATATTTGTATTCGCCTTTTAGTGTTGGAATATTTGTTATATATATAAGGCACCACTTGGAGACTACCACTTGCCTTTTTTGTCTGTTTGTTGTTTTGGATCCTTCATCAACCAGGCGAGAATGTTGGTCTTTCCCTATGGTTGTAGTAGAGTATGTATGCCCAAAAATGTTGGCCAATTGACTTTGTTGGAAGACATCTGTGATGCTAATTCGACGACACGGTAGTTGAACATGTCCATGGTCAAATTATTTTCAATCTTTTCTCAGAGTACCACCATTTTTGTCCAGGCTTGTTTCATGAGTTTATGATGATCATTTTTAAAATAAAGCTGTTCAACCGTAATCCAAAAGCTATTTCTGATTTTCATGAGTTCGTTTTCATTAAAGTTGTATTTGTTTTTATTATTATTATTATTATTATTATTATTATTATTATTATTATTATTATTTCTTTAACAGAGGATACCAACATTTTTTCCAGGTTACAATAAAGTTCACGATATCGCCTTCAGGCGCTAC
Organism: Filicampus tigris; assembly: GCF_054856515.1. NCBI lineage: Eukaryota > Metazoa > Chordata > Actinopteri > Syngnathiformes > Syngnathidae > Filicampus > Filicampus tigris. The sequence goes on along the minus strand of NC_141235.1, from coordinate 11,905,479 downwards.
GGTGTCGCCATCTTCTGGTCACTAGGAAAAATGTTTTCGGTGAAAACTTTCGGGAATCTAAAACATCTATATAAGCAGTATTTCGATTTATGTCACGTGCTGTGTTCTATTTTCGTTTTAGAATAAAAAAAGGAAATTAAAACAATTTTTGGACTCTTCCTTAGTCGTCCCGGACAACAAAATAGAAAATTAAGCTCTATTTTAATTTTGGTGTTTGTATTTTAAAATGAAAATCAAATAACGAGTCGTTTTTCCATTTTTCATATCTGCTTCCAAACATAATATTCAATGACTAAAAGAGACACGGACCTTGGCTACACATGAGATGCATATTAGCAACACCTGTTTCCACAGTGTTTCCAACATTTATTTTCCCCACATTTATATTAACATTCAAGAGTGGAATTTACATTTTCCCAGTTGCATGCGGGAATATCCAGTACGAAAGGAAACTCACTGTTGTTATTCAAGGAGGTGATATAATAGAGGAATAAATGGGTTAATTTGAGTTAATTTTTTTTAAAATTGGGAACGATTGTGCACGTCGTTTGGAGTGGACGATGTGCTTTTGGTTTGTCCGAAAGTACTTGAAGGCAACGTCAGCAAAGACGTGGCCATATGGCATGTGCTGCGTTCAAGTTGCGCAGTGTCCCGTCTGGAGGCAGAGAGAGGGCGAAGTTTCACTATCTGCATTGCAGCCCGAGCGCTGCCGGAACCTAACACAACAATGGCGACTCCCAGTCCTGACAGCAACTCCTCTAGCTCCAGCAACAGCTTCAGCATTGTAGGATCTGCGTCGCACCAGTTCCACCAGCAGGGTAGCAGTATGCAAGGTACACAAACATGTTTGATCGTATTTATCCTAAAACGGAAGCTGTAAGGAAATGTAGCATTGTAGCTCCATTAAGTAGGAACTGTTGTAAACGCAGATAGATTTGTAACAGATTATGCAGTCAGACCTTTCAAAATTAAATCCAAATTGTTGTTGGATCCTAAATGAATTATTTTGACACGCGAGTGGGCCCATGAAATACTAGTCAAAATGTAAGTGATATCAAACACGAAACGTTTTATGAACACTATGTCGCCTTTTTGTAGATAATAACACAAAAAATACTGATAAGGTATATGTAGCCTTTTACGTTGAAGTGTACATTTGACCGTTTCCGCTAACGCCCTAGCTTGTTTTAGCTAGCTTCAAACAGCTCCACAACCAACTCACAGCTATCAGGTTAGCAATGATGCGGTAGCCTAGTATAGCTGCTTCATCGCCAGGCCTGTTTGGCATCTTGGAGACTTGCATTGCGCGAGTCCGTCACGATCCTCATTTCTACAAAACTAGGATGTTAAAAACGCAAACAATGCATGTAATAAGAAAAGTAGGACCAACGTCACTGACGGTGCTGCCGTTCTGCTGATACGAGCAGTGAGAAAGTCAGGCCTGCATTGAAAGTATTTCTTCTTAGGCAGGCCACTGTTATGTGCACAATATCTTATTACAAGTCAACTACAAATAAATTATAATACATTCCTTTAGTCACTCGACTTTTATCATATAATGCTGGTGAATGACTGGAGCCGATTATATTTTGCTAATGCAGTACACATTTAGATCAAGTAATATTTTCATGATGCATTAAACGCACTGTATCCGTTGTAAATCTGCTTCTAGTCCTGACATATTATTCGGTGTGTTATTTATTCTTAAATGTGTTACACTGTGATTAAAGTCTATGTACTAGATCATGATAAGGAAGGATCATCTCCCTTGTAATGAAGCTCCCAGCAGCAAATTCTGGATCTAATATTGGTTAGAATGACAAATGTGTCAATCAGTTGACACAATGTTGTCACACTTCTTTCGTGACTAATTCTTCTTGACTAGAGTGTGATGGCGCATTAGACAGGATCGTGTTCGGTGAGGGATGCATTAATGGTTGCTGATGGATGACATTTCCATTGAATGATTTGCCCCACCCCCTTACATCAGGACATGATCAATAGCAACATCAACCTATTCACAAATGTGTATTTGTATGATCTTATTCTGTGACACATGTGTAGTATCAAACCTTTGATCTAAACCCTACAGAAACCAACAGCTGCTGGAGATGTCAAAATGAAACAGGTATTCACATTTACCTTACTAGGCTTTCGTCTGCTGTTGGAAGTGATCTGTTTTACATTTTTATAGTTTCTTTGGGTCTTATATTGGCAAATAAAATCAAGATTTAAAAACTTCCCTAACCGCCCTGTTCTGTTATGGTATTATTATTGTTTTTTATTTTAATTTGTATACAAAGTCAGACCTCGATTCATGAATGACGACACAGAATACTTTGTTATGGTTTCTCCAGCATAGCGGAGTCAACGTTTGCTGCCGTGCCACGTACTGTATTTTACTTAGATTGTTGTTCTAAATAAACCAACAGTATTAGTGATAGACCGTTATGTCTTTTTCAGGGACAATGCCGATTATTAGTAGTCAAGGGGGCCGATAACCTATTTAGAGCCGATATTCATTTGCTGTAAAAGTGAAAATATTGGTGTGAAAATTAAAAAATGTAACCTTGTTGAAATGCCATTAAACACGCTTGTTAAAACAACATTTCAAATTTTCAACATGTTGACGGTTTTCTTTTAATTTTAAACATATAGAGAATAGATGGCTTTGGTTTAAAATTCTAACAAAATTTTCAGGGAGCTTTCATCAGCATGTCTAAAGCTAAATGAAAAACTAAAAAAGTAAATAGCTCCCCAATGTTTTCTACAGTAAATAGTTTTCCAAAATTCCAAAATAACTGGACATGTTAAACTTTCACTTTATTTTGGTTTTAATTTCTAACAAAAATAAAATGTGTCGGAAGTTCCCAGTGTCAGTAGCATATCTTATATAAGGTGAAAATTAAAAAAAATGCATAAATAAAAAGTACCCGGAAATTAACCCTGTTTTAAAATCTCTGGAAGCAGAGAGAGGGCAGTATGTCACTGAGCGATGAATACTTACGAACATAGCAAATTGTTTTTTTGTTTTTGCCAGGGTTTCATAAAAAGTAGCAAATTGTGGCAAAGATGTTCACAGACAATGAAAAGCTGTCTAAACAAGATTTCTTCGCGACAAGAAAAACTGTTTGCAACAAGTAAAGAACATCTGCGAACATCTTGGCAACATTTTACGAACCCTGACGAAAACTCAAAATTCGCTATGTTAGCAAGTGTTCGCCGCCATCAAAAAAGGCCAATGCCGATATTCGTCCAAATGCCAAATATCGGCACCGATAATCGCCCCGGTCGATAATCGGTCCATCCCTAAACAGTATGGCTCCCGAGAAAGTGAAAAATTCAAGTGATAGTGTTATTAGGAAGCCTAATCATGTTACAGTTGGACAAAGAAGGAAATATCTAAACATGACAGTGTTTATGTTTCTGATTTTGCTACACAATTTTGTTTGGTGAAATTTACCAATTCTGTACCATTCTTAAAAGCAAGGAGGTAATAAAAGGACGCTGATGTGACTAAAGATGTCACTATATTTTTAACTAAAGCCATAAAACAAGGTAAACATAACTTTGTTCCAGGGCCAGTACGGATTAAATCAATTTCTATTTATTGAAAGGGGGAACAATTACTTTGGTTTGCAAACCGAGTCCCTGAATCATGAACCGAGGTTTGACTCAACCCTGCATCTTTTTTTTTTATTTTTTTATATATATATATATATATATATATATATATATATATATATATTAGTGTGAGTCTGCATGTTGTTGGGTAAGTTTTTCTTTTTTAAATTATTTTTATTTTTTATTTTTTTGAAGTAAAGTGACATCAGTTACCGTTAAGACAAATGTACAAATTAGGCTGCATTCACACTGCAGGTCCAAGTGTCCAATTCGGATTGAGTTCCTATATGCTGTATGTCTATTTCCATGTACAGTACATTTTAAGTAAGATGTCTCGAATATGGCAGATGGAACAATAACCCGCAAGCACAGATGCCCAAATTACACATCAACCCATCAGTGGCAGTGTCAGCACAGACATAAACAATAATACATGATATTAGGGCTGTCACTATTGAATTAAAAATAAAAAAAGGTCTATCGATTAATTGAATAATTGGATAACGCGTTAACTTTATTAACCAATCTATTTGTTTCTAATACATTTATGAGGCGTTTTGTAGTGATTAAAAAACAACAATCAAGCAATATCGCATGAGAGGGATTGATGTTGTACACACCTACTTTTTTAAAACGGATTAAGTTATTGTTTTGGTCAAATAAAAGCAAATGTTGCAACTGTTTTATTTTGATGAAACACAAAATATAATCAGTCTGCTTCCATGAAGGATGACTGAAATCTGAAAATAATTACTGCTGAGGATTTGGACAGTTTTAAGTTAAACAATGGCTCTAAACCATTCCTCGATTATTAAAATGGTTGTCAATTGATAATCGATTACTTGCTGATGAATCGATTAGTTCTGACATCGCTGCGAGATATGAATATTCAATAGCACATTCTGCGTATTTGGCTTGGGCTTACTTTTCCCTCCGATGATCTCAATGAGAGTAACCTCCACTCTACACTACAGGCAGGCATCTGCAATCATTTTTCTTTTCAATAATTATTTATTCAATTATGGACACGCCTCTAGTGTACCATAATTACGTCATATTCAATGCTTAGACACTCTCAAAAAGGAATTAGTTAATTAAGCCTCGTGTTGCTCAAACTGCAAGGTTCTCTATAAAATGTTGCTTTTAGGTCAACTAAAATGTCAAAAAAAATTGCTGTGTCCAAAAAAATGCACCAAACAAAATTCACTTTGTTTATTAGTGTGGTTGTCGTTTGCAGTGTTTTTCAATTCATATTTTAAGGATGGTATGTAGCTAGCTACATGACAGGGGTGAAATATTAGAGCATCTCCTTATGATGCATGTCAGAATAGTTGCTCAGAACATTATAACAATGGGATAGTACTTTATACATTAGATTTAAAGTAAGTTTACAGTCTTGCAAATGAAGAACGGCTGATCATGGCCTCCAAAAACACTTTGAAGTCAATTTTTTTAGCTTGCTGGTATGACACTTCCTAATAATGACGCGGCCGTAATGTAAACAAAATCAAAAGTAAGTGTGTGTTCTTTTATTCTTACTTCAGGATTTCAGATAAGCCTGTCTGGAGTTTCCCAAAGTAAGCAGATAACTTTGCACGCTTAATCACGCCACTCTAATCTTTTTGTGGGTACACGTTCACCTCAGTAGTCTAAGGTGGTTTTCCTAACCTCTGTCATTCAGCTGCTGGACACTGATTGGCTTTTGTCACGACGGGCTGCTATCAGAGGCACATTTTAACATCGATCCGTTCTATTTGACGTGTTGAATGGGTGAAAGGAAGCCACTGTGTACTATTGAGGCAGCCTGTGTGGTGCTCTGGTAATTTGGGAGTCTGTCCACTCTCCACTGCTTAACTCGACTTTGGCCAAGAACGCTGTGTTTGCAGTGGTACTTTATAGTATTGGGATCGCTTTCCACTTTCTTTGAACCGGGCGTGACAAGGAGGACGTAACACTTGAATGCAGCACTTTGCATCACAGGTGAAATTATTTGTTTGAGATCAGGGGTTCTCAACTGATGTCCTCCAGGGATCCATAATTTCCCATGATCAATTAGTTGTGGCTCACTTTCTCTCTGGTGCACGCGTTTGAATATTTTTGAATTTATTTAGGATTTTCTCCAGTTCTCACAGTGTCGTAATTATGCACAGAGCCAGAATTATATACAGCGGTGTGTCGAGATACGAGTGACTCATTGCCACTACCGTTTACTGTCAAACTAAACATGCAACAATCGTGATCTTCACCTTGTGAGTTTAAAACAACCACATACCTTAACATTTAAGTCTGCTATCTTAATCGTTATGCTAAATAGTAGTGATGGGGCAAATGAAGATTCATGAAGCACTTGTGATCATCAGATGGCACTTTTGGTTTAAAGATGCAATGGAAATGTCATAAATATCCATTGCACTAGCATTTCACTTTAAACCAAGAGCACCATCAAGAGGAGTAAAAAATATCACAAGTGCTTCATGAAGCTTCATTTCCCCATCACTACTAAATAGCATCTAATTTGCGGTGCTGTAATCTTCAAGCAATGGTTTGAACACAACCAGTGCAGCAACACATGTAGACAGACAGTATAGCCCAACTCACCGTCATATATTTGTTGTCCTCCGCAAAGCACGACTAATATTAGTGAGGAGTTGAGCAGACTCAATAAACACTATATCCATCTGTCTGTTTTACAGTGCCCCCAAGTGGCTAAGGTGGGCACACTAAAAGGAGCGGTACAATGGCCATTCAATTGATGCAGTGTGACAAAAACAGTGTAATTTTTTTTCATTGCTGTACTGTATGTTTTTAAAAAGCACCGTATTTTTGAGTGATATTTTCCCTCATTAAAATACATATTACAATATTTTGTTTGGCAGGGAAAGGCCGAAACTGATTAATGACATTTTCATTCTTTTCATTGGGAAAAGATGAATTAAACCCATATCTCAAGGCACCACTGACCCAACACACCCATGAACATTTGGCCAAATGTTGGTATAATGGCCAGGTGTCCTAATACATTTGTCCATACATCGGTTATCATTGGCAAGAAATGTCGCAAATTAAAATCAAGTAGCCTGTCCAGTGAACGTGTGTGTGTTGGGAACCCCTGTAAGACTGCCGATGCGCTTAGATAGTGTTAAAAAAAACATTTCGGTTGGCAACTTGAGATAAATCAAACATAGAGTTTATTATACCGTAGCTGTTTCGGGCCACATAATTCTTCTTTCTAAAAAGTTGGAATTTTAACACCGGTGATTCCTTCCTCTGTTACTGCTTTACATTTTTTACTGACCTCTCTCGTGTCAAATTTTAGGGCACTTTTCAGTATGACTTCCGCACATGATGTCGTATCTCAAGTGTATATGTATACGCTGATCAGTCACAACTAGGGATGTAACGATTCATCGAAAATGGATTTAAACCCGTTTTGAACTGCTAAAATATGCATTGATGTAAAAAAAAAAAAATTGATATTGAAATTTCGACAGCAAAAAAAATTGTAATGATAACAGTCTAATCTATTGTACTTGTATTTATTTTCATGTTTAGTTCTGGCATGAACAAAAAACACTGCTAATGAAACAAAAATTGAGTTAAACAGTCAAAATTATTTGTTAATTGTCAATGGATTTTTTTCTTTGTAACAAGGACAAAATGCAGATGTTAAAATAAAAACATTTTTTGGTTATAAAATGAGTCATTAATTTTGTTTAAAAAAAAGATTGTAATCGTGAACTGAAAATCGAATCGGAGCTTGAGTGAATCGTTACATCCCTTGTCATAACATTATGACCACTTGCACCGTCGTAATGATATCCAGTACCACAGTTGTATCAAATATTCATGATATACCGTATTTTTTTTTTTTTATTGACACGGTCCGAATGATATTCATTTTTCGATACGTTCATTATTATGGACTTACAGTACAGCTGGATATCATTATACTGTGCACGTCATATCATGTGGCTGGATGCTGTTGCCTTTAGTGTGTAAGTCATCAAGCATTATATAATGCTGCATCACTTCACAACATAACGCCGTGTTTTGCAGTGCATCATATGAGATGTGCATGTTGTGGCAATATGGACCCGTCTTGTGTTTTTGTTCTGCCAGGTAAACGTAAAGCGCTGAAGCTGAATTTCGCCAGCCCGCCGGTGAAGCCGGCATCCCACCTTCCGCTCAATCCAACACCCCCTTCCTTCCAGAACCCCCACATGTGAGTAGGCATGGCCATGTTGGATTCATGATTTTGCCCGTTGTCATGGCAAGAAAGAAATGTTGGTGATTCAAGCCTGTTTCAGTGTTAAAATACAATATGCCCTTCAATAAACCCAAATTAAACATCTCATCAACTTTTGACTGATCAAAAAGGTTGTTTTGTCATTTTGCTCAAATTTGAAGCTTAACTGACTTAAATATAACTAAATATAAATATAAATTGCTTGTGTTGTTTAACTCTCAGTCCTATTGACCGCAACGATATTGTCCCACATCTGTAACACTGGAAACGCACCGCCAGAAACGCTCAGCTCTCGTTTGGTCCGACGCTAGCATTAGGCTAGTAGGACTTCATTTCCGACAGTAGTTCTAGTTCCCGTATCACGAAAACATAGTTTCCCGCTAGCGATTAGATGCGTGAAAGTAAATAGCGAAGGAATTTGAACGAAAGGCAACAAACCGAAAAGCCGACATCCATACATAAGGTGCACCGGATTACAAGGCGCACTTTCGTTTTTTGAGAAAATTCAAGGATTTTAAATGCAGTTTATGGTTAAAAAAAAACACGGGATAATACTAAAGAAATAATGCCTGTTGTGTCATGGGTTCATCCTCCTTCTAATGTGTTGCTTCTTATGCCTATTCTGTAATTCATACCATCTTGTTTCATCCCTTCTGTCGCATCCTCATGATCCTCCAGAGAGCGACTCAGAACGCACAGCATTGAATCGTCAGGGAAGCTGAAGATTTCTCCTGAGCAGCACTGCGACTTCACGGCGGAGGATTTGAGAGACCTCGGGGAGATCGGCCGCGGGGCGTACGGATCCGTCAATAAAATGGTCCACAAACCCACGGGCCAGATTATGGCAGTCAAGGTGATTTTTGAAACAGAGTGGAGACTGAAGTCTCCTCTTTGGGAATGTAAGTGTTAAATTGGCAGACATTGCTCTTTGGAAAATGTGACCCACGTAATAAAATAGGTTGGTGTTAGAAGTTGCTGTTATTTCTGAAGTGCTGATGTCTGTATTTTCAAAAGTGTGTCAGTGTCATAGAAGATTCTTAGGTAACAGGAAGAAGTTTTTGCTGGAGCGACCAAAGTTGCTTTAAATGGGTCTACAAAAAAAAGTCTAAAACCTAGAGATAGACAATATGTTTTTTTTCATATGTTGTCAAGGAGGCAGTAGACCGATATTTGGGCTGGTATTCATTTTCAGTGAAAAGGAAAATATTGGCATCAGAATCTGAAAAAAAAGAAGGAAAAAAAACGATAAAAAAAATCTTAACTTTGTTGAAACATTTTCAATCATGTTTATTGAACAATTTTTCAGATTTGCATTATGCAGATTTTTTAAAAAGACTATTATTACTATACATTTTGACAATCTCATTACTATTATTATTATATTTATATAAGCACCCAGGGTCGTCAGCATGTCTTAAAATGAAAACTGAAACAATAGCTCCATACAGTTTTCCACAGTAAATGAAGTCCTCCAAAATTTCAAAATGACAGAAATGTTAAACTTTCACATATCTTTGTTTTGATTTCAACACAGTTTTAAATTGATTATTTCAAAATGACAGAAATGTTAAACTTTCACATATCTTTGTTTTGATTTCAACACAGTTTTAAATGGATTAATTATTGGCCATCAGATTTTTAAAAAAGGCCGATGCCGATATTCGTCAAAACAACAAATATTGGCGGCGATAATCGGCCTGGCCGATAATCGGCCTATCCCTACTAAAACCGTAGATGAAAGAAATGATCGCTGATTGATTGATGATCAATCCTGTTCCTCGAGGGCTGGTGTCCGGCCTGTTTTCCATCTCCCCCTGCTACAGATATTCACCAAAGGTCTGCAGAAGCTGCATCACGATCCTGATCATTTGAATCAGGTGTGTTGCAGCAGGGACAGATGGAAAACAGGTAGGACACCGGCCCTTGGGGAACAGGATTGAAGACCCCTGCTATAAACTATACATTGTTGTCTACTACTCTGTTCAGAGTACTGCAAGTACTTTCAGCTGATATCCGAGCAGTTAGTTGGATCTGATTGCATTTTTCTTTAGCTGCGGTTTGTGCTATTTTTGCCCTCAGAGGATTCGTTCCACTGTGGATGAAAAGGAGCAAAAGCAACTGTTGATGGATCTCGACGTGGTGATGAGGAGTAGCGACTGTCCATACATTGTTCAATTCTATGGGGCTCTCTTCAGAGAGGTATGACAAACCGGCAACAGAAACTGAATGCATTAGCATAGCTCAAGTTTGGGCAACGCGGCAGTAATGCTTCTGATGTCTGTGTCTATCATTTTTATAAATGTGTATTGTGTTCAAAGATGTTTTATTTTATTATTATTTGTGTTTCAGGGGGACTGTTGGATTTGTATGGAGCTTATGTCTACCTCATTAGACAAATTTTATAAATATGTATATTGTGCATTCGATGATGTTATTCCAGAGGAAATATTAGGCAAAATAACATTAGCGGTAAGTAGGACATGAACCTTTTTTTCCTTTGTACGTTGTCATATCACGTCACGTCGCGCATATTATCAGAATTATAGTTGAGTTTATGTGCCTTTTTAACAGACCGTGAAAGCACTGAACCACTTAAAGGAAAACTTGAAAATTATTCACAGAGGTGAGGTGATGCTGCATTGTGTATTATTGTTGTTTGTGAGAGTATTTTATGTATGATGTGGCTCCATGGCCGGACTTGCTGTGCTGTCGTCCGTTGCCCGCGATGGTGGGAGTCAGTCGCCAAATTAACAACGGAGACACAGCGGTCACACTGCAGAGGTGGAATCACACCCCCAGAACCTGATGCTATTTTTCTATTAGCCCGTCAATAGGATTTTTACATTGACTTTAGCATTAGCACTGGCAATATTGCTAAAACTGATTATGTCTTTAATTTAAAGAGGAATATGTTTGATATGCTTTCACTAGTCTAAACATTGCATTCTGATTAATATTGTGTTTGTGGAATATGAGTTAAGCAGCAAAATCCACCGGTTTTTAGCCCATCTCGGGGCGGCCATTTTGTCACTTTCTGTCCGATTAAAAATGACATCACATTTGCTCAGGGCTCAGGTAACAACCAATCATGGCTCACTTGTTTTCTGAAGACGGGCCATGATTGGTCGTTAGCTGAGCGCTGAGCAACTGTGAGGTCATTTTCAATCGACGGGAAGTGACAAAATGGCCGCCCCCTGAGATGGTGAAAAACAGGTGGATTTTGCTATATTCCATAAACAATATTAATCAGAATGCCCCGTGTCAACTAGTGGGCCTGCATAGGACATATTCTTAAAAAAATATGTTTGGGTTGACAGCCCCTTTAAATAATATTTTTATGATTAAATTTCGCTGAATTGCTCATCCTTATGACTGATCAAAGTTGAATTCCACATGATCAACAGAATTCGAAACAAAAATTGTATTACAATGCCCCTCCCTCAATTGTGTGTGTTTTTTTGTTTTGTTGTAATCGTACTTTCGGCTTCGATTTCTACCGACATATTGATCGTCATGATCAAGATTTTTTTTTTCCAAGCTGGACTTAACCAAAATGTTACTTTCAATCATTTTAGACATCAAACCTTCCAACATTCTTATGGACCGAAAGGGTAACATCAAGCTGTGTGATTTTGGGATCAGCGGCCAGCTCGTGGACTCCATAGCCAAAACCAGAGATGCTGGCTGCAGGCCCTACATGGCAGTAAGTACAAAGAAATACAAGTTTACACCCATTGTCTTGATCCCAAATACCAACCCCGTTATGTGTTAGAATTACGAAAGCAGGCGGGCTCAAATGCAGAAAACAAAGTAGAAACCATCTGCATGAAAAACCGAGCAAAACCTTGACTGTTTGACCTTCCTTCTTTTGTACGGACAGCAATATCGAAATGAATACATTTAAAATTAACCACAAAAGCTCATGTATTTTCACTGATGAAGAAAAAACACTTTTGCTATAATTATAGTTAGTTTTAATTAGTTTTATAAATGTAAAACGTAGAGTCAGCTATCATCATTATTATTTTTTAAATCACTCTCATTTTTATTTTATTTCGTTGATGGAAATGTTTTTAGTTTTAGTTCATTAGTTTTCGTGGACTATAATAACTTTTCCCTGCATTAACATGGAAAACATGTTGAAAATTGACACTCATCAATGTGTTAAAATAATAATTTCAAAAATATCATCCTTGGAAAAATATCTACTAAGAATAGGCATTTCACAAAATTTGTACGTTTGTGGTGATTTAACAATAAAATTGTTGAATCAGTTATTTTAAAAATATTTTTGTAACTCCTGTTTCGATGCCAAATTAATATATGCCTATCCCTAACACCCTCAAAAATCAAGCTTGATAATGTAAATAAAAAGATAGCACTTTGGTGCTGGTAATAATTAGTGATGGTAAAATGAAGCTTCTCGAAGCATTTGTGATATTTTTTTTTACCCCTTTAGATGGTACTCTTGGTTTAAAGATAAAGGCTAGTGCAATATAAATTTATGACATGTTCACTGCAACATTAAAGCAAGACTGCCATCTAGAGGAGTCAAAAAAGATCCCAAGTGCTTCATAAAGCCTCATTTGTTCATCACTAGTTCATAACCAAGCATCACTGTCTGCTTATAGTATTATTTGTGTTGTGCTATGGACCTACGTGTGTCCTTAAAAGCTTTGATGGATCGAGTCTTTCCTTGTTTTATGTTGTGAACTGCCCATTTTACACTTACATGACCTAATGGAATGTGAAAACTAGTGATGGACAAATGAAGCTTCATGAAGCACTTGTGATCATTTTTGACTCCTCTAGATGGCACTCTTGGTTTAAAATGTAATACCTTTCCATTGCTCTAGCCTTTATTTTTAAACCAAGAGCACCATTTAGAGGCGTTAAAAAAAATATGAAGTGCTTCATGAAGCTTCATTTTCCCATCACTAGATATAAACTCTACATGAAATCTATTCTGTGATTGTGCGTTTTTCAGCCTGAAAGAATAGACCCCAGTGCCTCTAGACAAGGTTACGATGTCCGCTCCGATGTATGGAGCTTGGGAATCACCTTGGTAAGAAATTCATGTCATTCCATATCCTAAAACACAGCTTTTAATATTATGTCGGAACTAACTGTAAATGCAGTTCAGATCTGAATTCATGCGGTTTGTGTTTGCTCTAGTATGAGTTGGCCACTGGTAGGTTTCCGTACCCCAAGTGGAACAGCGTTTTTGACCAGCTGACGCAAGTGGTGAAAGGAGAGCCTCCACAGCTCAGTAATTCTGAAGAGAGGCAGTTTTCCCCAAAGTTCATCAATTTTGTCAACTTATGGTAAGCGAAATGCATGCAGTTAAATTGTCAGCCTCTCTCCCAGTGCCTTAACACTGTGAGCACCAAGCATATAATAGGAACCAGTCGCATGCAAGTCCAAAGTCAAGTCACCTTATTAATGCAGTGTTACAGAGCCCTGCCTCGAATAGCTATAATTTGCAAATAATTAATTGATGATGGATGCCGCAACAAAATGGCAGCAAATTCACTTAAAACAGAACGGAAATCATTAACATGTGGCAATCTCACATGGACGCAATCATGAAACCATTATACAAAACCTTCAAAACCTCTGGCATTTTTTCACAAGTCTATACTATTGGTCTCAGTACTCTTTCTTTCTTTTTATTTAAATTCCACACCTTCACGTGAGGTTTATCGAATTCAAATTCTGTCTGTTGCCTCTTGGTCAGGTTGCTATTGCAAATGACAATCTGTTCTGAATTGCCTTCCCTGGATAAATGAAGCTTAAAATCAATACTATTATGGTAATTAGCTTACTAGCTTAAGTAACACACTAGCACAAATTGACATGACATCACACCTGGGTAAGCAAATATAATTTTCATTTGATTTAATTTCAGTTAATTTCATATAATTCCATAAGCACTTTGCACAAAAAGTCTTGAGTCATTAAAGTCACATTTTGGCATTTACATACAACAATTCATGTTTGGTAACACAAGTAAATTGTAATGGTTATTACTAGACTACATGGTCTAGCATTAGCTGCAAAGAGAGAGAGTAGCAGAACCATACTGTCTGGTTCGTCAATGCACAATGTGCCACCAGATGGCGCTCAAGTAATACTTTTATTGTTTTAGCTTGAGCAGCAAATAAATGAGATTTTCAGAGAACGCAGGCGAGCTGAAGGCTCTGTCAATAAGAGCACTTCATCCTGGCACAGCTAGTACTCTCAATGTAACTGGGAATAGTAGGTTTTGTATGACTTTTCAAATGCAGTTTTTGTAAATATATTACGATAAAGAAATGATGTACAGTAAATCCCCCTCCATCGCAGGGTTACGTTCCAGAACACACGATATAGAAATACAACCTAGGCATGTTGTTATAGCATTTACGGCCACATACAATGTTTATACATTGCACAGAATGCTGTCTGTCCTCCCTTTTTTTTCTTTTAAAACCATGCTTTGTCTTTGCTGAAATGCACAACTGAACTTTATGGCTTGGTTGGTTATACCACGCAGTCATTATTCAAAGATGATCAGTTGTTGGGTATTAAATGCCTCCACTGTGAAATGTCCAGTTATAATCTTCTCTGTTCTGTAACGTTATTCAAATATCACAACACAGCCAATTCATTTTAACAGTTAAGTCAGTCAACATAAAATCAAAAGTGTAAATAAACAGTTTCTGTAAATGCTTTTATGATTCTAAAAATTACACTGTTATCTCCGCAGCCTTACAAAGGATGAATCTAAAAGGCCAAAGTACAGGGAGTTGCTGGTAAGTGTCTCCTTTGTCGGAGTGAATGTAAAATCAACCCCCAATTGTTCTTTCCAATAATATGTTCTATGCGTCTCCACTACTCTAAACATGGCATTCTGATTAATATTTTGTTTGTGGAATATAAGTTAAGCAGTAAAATCTACCTGTTTTTGTCCATCTCAGGGGGTGGCCATTTTGCCACTTTCTGTCAATTGAAAATGACATCAACGAGCAACTGTGATGTCATTTTCAGTCGACAGCAGGTAACAAAATGGCCGCCCCCAGAGCTGGATAAAAACAAATGGATTTTGATGCTTTATTCGTACTCCACAAACCAGTGTTTTTCAAACTTTCTAAGTCAAGGCACATTTATTTCATTGAAAAAATCCCGTGGCACACCAGCAGCTGAAATTATGGGAAAAAAAACAACAAGATATAATTCACAAGATATGTGTTATATTGTTTATATAAGCATTTTTTAACATTGAAGAATGACGTTATATTATAACATCTTGAATAGTAATTAAACACAAAGAAAAAAGTATTTTATAATATTTCATATTGATACTTACTTAGTTGAAACATGGGCCTGTTTGGATAAACATGCGTCACTAATTCGCTTGTCTCTAAACAAAGATAATTGGCTACCTGCTGCTGCTGCTGCCACCTGCTGGTATGGAAGAGTGCTACAATGTAGTATAGACATCATTAGGCTGCCAGGCGCCACACAGGCACACAAATTAGATAATTTTCCACGGCACACCTGACAATATCTCGCGGCACACACACAGTTTGAAAAACACTGCCATAAACAATATTAATCAGAATATCAAGTTTAGACTAGTGGGCCTGCATAGAACATATTATTGGAAAGAGAATTTGGGAGTAGACTTCCTCTTTAAACATCAGAACTCTTTTTTATTAACTATTGTGTGTGTTTTGTCCCAGAAACATCCGTTCATTCTCATGTATGAAGAGCGTTTTGTGGATGTTGCCAGTTATGTTTGCCGCATCCTGGATCAAATCCCCGCCTCTCCCATCTCTCCAATGTATGTGGACTGAGGGAGTTTGGAGGGGGGGGGGGGGGCATTGTCCTCCCCGCCGTGCAGCGGGTAAGAAACACCGAGCTTTTGCGAGGTGACGCCCACTTTCTTAGCTCCTGGACTTTTACAGAATCACCGATTTAGTCACGTTCCAAAGAAGAAAGGAACACGAGTGGTGCAATGAGATAAATATCATTAAGCCAACCCTTCTACCACACATCACCTCATTTAAAGTCACTCAATATTCACACAAAAAAAATAGAAAAAATATAAGAATCTACCAAATAAAACAGACAGAGCAATGGTCCTCATGACTAAAAATAGCCACCTATTGGATTGTGCATTGTGGACTGTACGTATGCTTTTGTGTGTTCACTTCTGTAAACACACACGGCCATCTTGGACTTTGGCTCCACGGTAACTAAATAAGTATGCATAGCGCGCTTGTCTGGGTAAATAATTATGGATATGGTTGTGTGGCTTTATGTCCTTCTTTCTCTCTTCAATGTGGAATCTGTGAGTGTTTGTCTTAACACACAATGAGGACAATTGTCAATGCTCACGCTCAAGGTCGCCCTAGTTTGCACCTCTTCTGTCATGTCATTGCATTCAAATCACTGGGATAAGCAGCATTTTTCCGCGCATATTATTAGAAATGAGTCGTTCATTTTTCCGCGCATATTATTAGAAATGAGTCGTTCAATAAGCTTTACTGTAGAAATGGACATTTTCTTCAATGACTATTGAGGTTGCAAGGCAGAATATTTCGGAATGGTCTACTTGGATGAAGCTGAACGTCCTACAGATCATTTTTTCTTTTGTTACCTAGTTGAAACAGAATCAACAGCACCTCTTTTTTTGTGTGTGTGTATTTTGTGTTACGTATGAAAATATGGAATTTGTTTTCAATTATTATTGATAATTTTGATTAGCGATGAAGCAAGGTGATAATACATAAGCTAAGGACAGTATATTTCTATGTAAACAGATTCACATGATAAACAGCTTGAAAGGGGAAGTCAACCCAAACCTATTTTTTTCAAGAATATGTTCTATGCAAGCCCACTAGTTGAAACAAGGCATTTTGATAAGTATTGCGTTTGTGGAATAAGAGTTAATCCACTTGTTTTTAGCCATCTCTGTGGGCAGCCATTTTGTCACTTCTGTCGACTGAAAATGACATCACAACTGATCAGGGCTCAGGTAACTTTCAATCACGGCTGACCTGTTTTCTGAATCCGAGCCATGATTGGTCTGAGCCCTGAGCATTTATGATGTCATTTTCAGTCGACAGAAGTGACAAAATGGCCGCCCCCCTGAGAAGGCTAAAAACGGGTGGATTTTGCTGCTTAACTCATATTCCACAAACGCAATATTAATCAGAATGCCATGTTAGATTATTCGGTAATTCGTAATTTTATTTCAGATAAAATAAATGCTTATCTCTGTGACTTGAAAATGATGACAATGCACAAACTGGCTAATGCAACGCTTGCCTGATGTAAAGTTACTTGATGTCCACTGATGTATATCTCTGTATGTATATAGTGCATCTAATCTGCTGTTCTCGGCAGGTTTTGCGAGACCATTAAGGCCCAGTTGAACAAAACAACAAAGATGTTTGTGGTGAATGCAGGTTAAAAAAAAGAAAGGGAAAAGGAGTGGAATTTTCCATTTGAGAGTGGGCCTTGATGCCTCTTAGCATCCTGTCCACGCACTGTACAGTTTTATCGCTCATCCACACTGATCACAGATCCACCATGCTGCATTACAAAGACAACAGGCATAACTATGTATATTTGAGAAATAGCCCGCCAAGGGTTTCCTCCTAATAGAAAAACGACACCAGTAAATGCTGCTAAAAGATGTCCTCTTCCACTTTTGCCACAAAGAAACTGTTGAGAGTGCTGAAAGATCACTTTTCACTTGGATACTCAGCATGTTCCTCCAAGCACGTCGCTCTGGCTTGCACTGAAGATGGGAAAACTACATGACTATGTATTTCAATCGAAATGCCAGAATCCCCCAAATAGGGGCCAGAAAGGTCGTGAATTAGGATTAGTGAGATTCATTGAGATGCATTGCAGTAGAGTCGGTGTTCTCTCTTTAGGTCAACTGGAGAATTCGGTCACTACTTCTCTGTCTGTCTTTATCTGTAATGTGGAAATGGTGCAAACCTACCAAAAAAAAAAAAAAAAAAAAAGATCTGTTCCTCGCCTATGGGGTATGTTTTCTAACCCTAGTGAATGCAGATCACTGGGGTACATGTTGTATAAATCTACTAGAATGTTCATATTAGATTATAAAATAATATTAAGGGCAATTAATATTATATCGTATGTCTCTCGAGGGTTACCAATAAAGTTCCTGTGGAAAAGACTGTCTTATTTATGTATTTATTTTTACATGAAAAGAAAAAGTACACGGCTTATTTTTCTGTGGTGAATTTATTGCTCAATTTTCTGTTGTGTACAGGAAATCAGGAATGAAAAAAAAAAAAATAATTGGTCAAGCAACATTGCAGCTTCTGTCAGGTATATACATTTTTTTTTTTCATGGTTGGGGGATGTTATTGCTAAATGAACCCAAAGACCAGATGCCACGATTGCAAGGATGAAAGGTAAAAACATCATTTTAACACAGAAGGCTGAAAATAAAGTCAGTCACCAGAAAAGCTTGAATACTCGATGATAGTGATTATTGGAATATTGGGAATCTATGGAGAATTATTCCAGAACTTTCTTGGTGTTTTCTTGTAAGGGTGAGAGAAAATATCATTAGTGCAATGTATTGTTTTGTTTTAGCATTAAATATCAGTACTATAGGTGTCAGATGTCCAAGTATTGTCTGGCAATTTTGACCTCTTTAATATGTGATCACATTAAATGACAAATGGAAATATTTTTTTATTGCATACAATGCACAACTTCTCTTAAAAAAACATAAAATAGAAGTACAATGCACAGGGATGGTTGATTTACATTTCTTTATATCATTTTCTTCAATAAACCTTTCTTTCTGCTTGATGACTGTTTTACGTAAAAGAAAAATGTTCTCTTCACAAGCGTACCTATTGTCATGTTTCCTAAAGATTCACAATCCATTTTGTTTAGGTTTTGTCTTTCTTTGGAGCTGGGAAAAGTAGGATTTTGCTAAACTTTTATTAAATGTCGTATAAAGCCGTTACCCACGCTACAATAAATTGGTGATCAATGTTTCGAGAGAACATGTGAAAATGGTAAATGTACTAAAAGCTGTTGTTTGACATTTTGGGAAACACGTAGCCTTCGAGCAGCATCGAGCAGAGTCATTTCCCGTAAGAAAAGCAAAGAGCTGCCAAACGTGTGGTAAGTATTTACACGTGCAACAAAGTAGAATTGCTTATTAGAGCACCTACTTTGTAAAAGCCAACTGTGGTGAGTTATAAGGCAGTATTCACAGTAGAAATCTGTATACACTTATACTTATATATTACATTTATTATTCACAAGTGCTAGTAATGGACATGGAAATGATTGAAGAAAAGGATTCATTATGAAGTGGCTATTTCCGTTTGCATCACATTTTAAAAGACAAATGTCTGTGGTCAAATGGCAGCTTTGGAGTTTGCTATTCAATCCAAAACAAGCGGCAATCTCTATATAGAAAGGAATGTCAGTATAAATACATGAAACGGTACAAATATTTTTACACCAAATAAATAACTGTGGCTGGCTTGGAGGGTGAACATTTTAGGACAAAAAAGAAGGATTTGTTAGAAAAATAGAGATTACAATGACATTTATCTGACATTGTTTTAAATGCTTGCATGGAAGCAGAAATGATAGTATATGCACAATTTCTGCTGATTAAAATAGATACGATCGACACATTTTCAAAGGCATTAATTTGTTTTTAATAATGCCATTCCAAGGATAAATATTTTAAACAATGAAAAAAGTTTCGAGTTAAAAGGGTCCCTCAAAGGATGCCAGCCATCTCTACACATGAGAGTATAACAAAATCTACACACCCCTATTTTAAAGATTTTTCTGATCAAGAAAAATCAATCCACATTTTTTTTCGCCATTACTGTGACCTATTAAATTGTACAATCAATTGAAGCAAATGACAACAAAAGACTACTTGAACAGTTGAAATTCATTTGTGTTTATGTGTGTTCTTGCTTCCATTTAGCATAAGTTTGAATGTGATTGGTTGATTCTGAACAAAGCCACATCCCCAGTTATACGAGGGTGTGCACACTTGTGCAACAATATTATCTTGGTTATTTTTAATTTCAGTTTTGATTTTTTAATCGTACGGGCCGTAGTTCATATCAATGGTGGAAAAAGTTTAGATATAATTGATCTTGATCTCATTTTTTTACATCACAAAAAACAGACATTTCAACAGGGGCGTGTAGACTTTTTATACCCACTGCATATTTGTAATATCACAAAGCAAAGTGTATCAAATACTGTATCAATTAAACTAAAGGTGCACAGTGAGTTTTGTTCATATTTACATTCAAAGATGTAGTTATTAACACAAACATAGGCCCCAAAACTAAAAAAAAAAATACAAATTAGGCTTAGAGCAGCAATGCTGCAACATTTCAACATTTTATTTTAAGTGGGTATGATAAAGCGTTATGGTGCCTATGATTGTCTGGAGAACATTTAATTCATATTAATTTGGATGTTGTTTATGTTTATTGGATCCCCATTAGTTCTTGCAATATACAAGAGTGAATTGTGCACTCGCATCATGTCAAAAAGGACTTGGGAATTTGCATTTCAGGGATGACTGATTGTGATTCTGTCGCACATTCGGGGGTTAAAATACAGTCTTGAAACTTTTGATCCAAACTAATACATAAAACAGTATTTTAAATTTTGACCTCATTGTGTTGGTTGTCCTGTGTTGTACTCAAACACTTGACCTCTTTCCCGTTCCCTGCTGGCCCAACACTCACATTGCGCCACAGTCAACTATCCCGAGCGTCTTTGTGTACTCATCGTCATTTTGCGATGTGACACGGCATGAATGCATGCTTACTGGTTTTCAATTTTTATTTTTTTTTTACCGAGTGAAAAGTGATATTCACAACAGTCTGGAAAAACAAACTAGTGTTTTTCCACTGTCATTGCCGCTGGCTCTTTAGAGAACTTTACTCTCTTAAATCTATTATTCTATTACTTTATGCAAATGACACTTTTCATCCAAAGGCTTCTTTACACAATTATGGAACGTGGTGGTTATCCTAAATAACTGACAGGAAGAATGATCCCATCTATCTTCCAGCTGCGTTGAGGCCAGGAACGTGTACAGTGTGGGAGTCCGAGTTAAGGCTGCTTGACCATGAAGTTTGGGCCAAGGGACAATATACAATTTTTTAAACAACCCCCCCAAAAAATTTAAACAGCAAGATCATGTGTTTTTGAAACATTTTCCTTAAATAATGAAATGATCTTAATGCATACACATAAGGTGCATAATGATAAAGTCTATTTTGGCGTTGAATCAGGATTGGCCTGAATCAAGATTGTTGGGCCGCGGCTCTTCAGAGTTCGATTATTTTCTCAGCTAATGCTGTAGTTGATTCTTGTGATCTGTACAGTTACTCAAAGCGGATGTCTTGGCTTTGCCTTGTCAATCTGTCAGTGTTCACCAGTGCTCCAGGTGAAGGTCCATAGCAGAGTTTAAGTTAATGTCGGTGACATCCAAGAACTCTGCGTTGAAAATGCTGGGCACAATGGGCGTTGGAACATTGAAGGCAGCGGTTGAGGTTGGCGGCGTTAGGTCCAGCCACTCCATCGTCTCCCACGGGGTTTCACTGAAAGCCATGCTGACCGTCCCCTGCACCTCGGGGATAGCAGACACCTTGTTGAGGGGTGAAAGTGGTGTGTCCAGCAGATCTCTATTGGCCCCAACTTTGTCCTGTTGGGGATGGTGAGGATTGCGCTGGTGGTTATGGGGGCTGCTGTATCCTTCGCTGTCTCGGTTTCCGTCGTCTTCTTGGTGCCCGTCATCTGTGGCCATCTTAACAGAGGTTGCCTCCACTCCCCTGCTCATTGGGCCCAGCAGAGTCTCCAGGTGGTCATAATGAAGCTGCGTGGGGGAGTGGTGTTCGTAGTGGCGGTGGAGCCTTGGGACGAGTAGGCTGGGGTACCCTGGGAACACAGTAATGTGAGGCAAGACTTTGGTTACAGAGGACCTCTCCTTCTCTTCTCTGGCGTTAGCTGGCATCTCTTGAAGAGAAAGAAGATGAGGGAGTATCGCATCAGGTTGACTGTTTTGTTACCAATATATAGATTTATGAAGTGTCTAGGTACAAACAATTAGCATGTGTTCACACTCAATAGGTTCATGTGAATTCTCTAACAAGATCCGAAAGAGCTATATCAGAAAGTCTGTCTTAATCACTTATATAGCAAGACAGCAACATACGTGGAGAAAGTGAGAAAGCAAATTGATAAAGATTTTCCGTCCTGCACTTTATTTTAGGTACTTTGGTATGAGAACTGATAGAATGCTAACGGGCTATCATTTTCATGCTAATTTATAGCGAGAATATATCTTGGCTGAAAGGGTTAAGGCTGAATAATGATTTTATATCTTGCCCTGTTTTTCGTATTATTTGTCATCAGAATTGAGAAAATGCTAACCCATTGTATTCCGATGAATGTATAGCGGTTAGTGACATACGATATCAACCAGAGCAGAGAAAGTACTAAGGCCTCTTGACAAGGATTTTACATCTTGCTTCTGTATTACCGTACGGTTTTAAATGAGAATTGATAAAAATGCGATATGCCAAACTTTGGTCGGCAATACAGTTGCGATGTTGCAAAAGGTGCCTAAGAATTTTAAGAATAGATGCACAATTCTTAATGCAAAATTCAATTTATGTTACCATTTAGTAAGGTACCTGCGTAGCGAAAGGGATCCAGAGGCCCGAGAAAGACTTTACATGTTTCCGTGAAGTAATCTGTCTAATGAGAATTGATCAAGTGCAAACATGCTAACTGTTGCTTAGCAGCCGTAGTGCATTTTTCCAGAAGCAGGCCCATATATTTATCAAGGAATAATAACATGGGCTGCTTTGCTTAGCAAAGAAATACCTCTACTGCTTAGCATCAAATAACATATTAAACCAAGTATGACACAAATCCAAATATTCAAAATAAACAATGGTGTTGAACGGTTCTGCTTTATACTAGGACGTGTCGCTAATATTTTGCCATGCGCATGTATCAAAATAGCGTGGTTGACGTCACTGTAAACTATAACTTGTAATGCATTGTACTTGAATGTTGATGGAGCAATTATCAACTTTTTTAACATATGATTTTTGATAGTTTGTTTATTAGATCTCAGTAGACTGGGAAAGTGTACCTAATGTCTGTGTGTTTTAGTTTTTGACAGCTCAGATAATGGATGAATATTTCAATATTTCACCTTACCTCCACTTTCAATGAGTACATCCAAAAGTTCATCCATCTGCTGACTTCTGGTCAGTTGCTGTAACACATAAACGTTGAATTGAAATAATGGTGTTGGCTGATTTCATTCGGAAAAGACAAAAGCCTTTAAGCAGACTATAGATTAGCAGAACAGTTCTTAAAACATTTCTTGAAAACCAAGACCAATAAACTGTTCTTAGTTTAAAGATAAATGCTAGTCCAATGGAATCTTTTTACAGTTCCAGTGAATCTGTGTAAAAACAAAATATCACGATTGCTTAATTTGTCCATCACTACCTAACAGCGCTATCACTCAGTTTTGAGTTTTTGCGAGCCATCCTAAAGGTGTATTTAGAGGAAAAAACAAAGATGCCTACAATGTGTGACGCATGATGATTGCGCAGCACGAGGAAAAGCTTCTGCGTCCATGCCAAGACCGAAAACAGCACATAAATTGAGGCAACAAGGGGATTTGTGAAATGAGGTTCCAAGTATTTGCGCATCAGCTTGACTGTATTATGCAGCATTAACTGTGCTAGCAATACTATGCTCGTTTATGAATTCAACGCAAAGTATGCAAATATTTTGCATGTTTAAAAAAAATAAAAATAAAAAAAAAAGACAGGGCTAAGGACAGAGCAAATACAAAAAGAAAGATCAGGATACTCAATAGAATAGAGAGAAATGCCAGTCGGGCAAAAAAATTCAGGGCCAGCCATGATTTGAAGGATTTTAAGCTTGTATTCAAATTTACCTGCATGACTGCATCCTCATAGCATGGGGGCTGGCTTAAGTCAGACGAATGTGAGCTATTGAAGGACACTTGGCACTTTTGGCCAACATGACGAGGAGGGGGCAAAAATGACATCTACATGAAACAGGTGAGAAGTGACATTAGCTCTGAGCCGGAGTTTACCACTCGGGTGTCTTTAACTAAGGAGGAAATAGTTGAACGAACAATTCATTGGGTGTTTGTAAATGGAATGATGTGGTTTTGCGGACGCAAAGTAAGAGAAATCTATCTAATTCTTGTTTACCTTTGGTTGTATATTTGGGTTGCCCGGCTTGGCTGAGCCATTGTGATTGAGGCTGTACTCTGATGTATTGGAATAAACTCCCTGAAGGCCTCTTTGGTCTGTAGGATAAGAACAGTTGACGGGCTGAGTGCCACTCTTATGAGGTACCTGTGGGAAGAGAGCACGCTCAATGTTAAAGCCGTATTCAGTCATTTGCACTTCTAAAGTCACCAATTTGCTAGTCTTTTTACACACAGAAAGCACAGTGTCGAACTTTGCCTTGGCTTTCTCAATAGGTCATGTTGACTTTCATCTTGGCTACATTGCAACATTTAAATAATACTGAAATACTGAACTTCCACACTGCCAAAGATGATCGGGCTTTGAAATGAATCAAATGTGTAATCATTTGAAAATACCGTTGTTTTCACAACTGTGAATTTGACCAAATATGTGCAGGTTATCATAGCAATGATCAACTACTTTTATTTTGACATTGGAGTGCTGGCTAGAATTTTTCAGACCCAACAGTCCATCAATTAATAACCTTTATACGCTATTAATCTAAGGCCGACTACACACTAAGCGCCACTGCCGAACTGATCCGAACAGTAGACAAAGAGTTAACAACCTAAAACAGGTGAGACATAAAAGGAGAGAGTGGATATTTGAGAAGCTGTTGGCAGTGATCGCCTCATTCATTGATTGTGCTCATGTAGTTTCATGACAGAGACTCTCTATGCTTCACTTTTTCAGCCACGTGTACATAGGAAATTATATAATTAAGTCTCATAAAAGCAGGGTCCTACATTAAGCTGTTTTGGGTGGTGGTCTACAAGCCATGTTGTGGTCAACCTCTGAATTCTGAGGCGGATGTGCTAACCGGTCGGCCACCGTGCTGCACGCCTTGGTGGTCGCTTTACAAGTCAAATTTTCAATCGCTGTGAAATTGACCTAAAACTTAAAAAGGTGAGGTCCACACGTGTAAATTTTATGCCCACAATATGAGCTCACGTGATATCTGTCAAGGTGCCCTTGAGCATCCCCAGCCCAGTGTCCCATATGAAAACAATTTCAACCTTAAAGGAAGTCACCCAAACATATTTTTTTCAAGGATATGTTTTATGCAGGCCCACTAGTTGAAACGCCGGCATTTTGATTAATATTATGTGGAATTCGAATTGAGCAGCAAAATCCAGACGTTTTTAGCCATCTCTGGGGGGGCGGCCATTTTGTCACTTCTGTCGACTAAAAATGACATCAGAGATGCTCAGGGCTCAGATAACACCCAATCATGGCTTAGCTTCAGAAAACAGATGAGCTGTGATTGGTGGCCGCCCCCAGATATGGCTAAAAACAGCTGGATAACTCTTATTCCACAAACGCAATATTAATGAGAATGCCTTGTTTCAACTAATGGGCCTGCATAGAACATATTCTTGAAAAAATGTTTGGGTTGACTTCCTTTTTATAGGTTCCACTAATTATTTAAGGTTTGCAGATGAGTGTTCCACAGAGCATTTCTACTGTTAAATGCGTCATACCTGCATAATGCATCCTCTGCCATTGCAGTGGGATGAGAGGTGGCCGCAACCATCCCTCCCCACTGGAGGTGATAGCATATAAGGGTTGCTTGGAGACGACGGCTGGGGGCTTCCGGAAGGCTTTCCGATGGGTGAGTCTTGCGGAGAGCACTGCGGACTGAGGAAAGCGGTCATGGTGGACGGGCTGCCTGAGGAAGGGGCGGAGTTCATACAATGTGGCCCACAATCGCCCCCCATATTAGGGAGCATGGCGTTGCATTGTCCCATGTCCTCCATGTAGTTCCCTGGGGAGCTCTTGATATGTTTGGGGGAGGAGAGCGGACAGCTTGAAGACAATGACATCGGCTCTTGTTTGATGTTCACCTCGTAGGGATGATGGCCCATCATTGCTGGAGTTTGATTATGCACGGGCAGATTGTGGGGCTGAGATGGAGTGATGGTGCCTTGTGTTGCTCCATAGCAACGCTTTCTCTTGTGAAGCTGCATTTTCAGCTCCTCAACCTAACAGCATGGGCATAAGAATAAACATTTGACTCAATACTGATTTATACTGTGTACGGTGTCTCCAGAGAAATTGAAGCTATCTTTGGATGATTTTAAAATGCTCCGTTCTCAGCATTTACATAATTATT
The DNA here is from genome assembly GCF_054856515.1 of Filicampus tigris. Lineage (NCBI taxonomy): Eukaryota > Metazoa > Chordata > Actinopteri > Syngnathiformes > Syngnathidae > Filicampus > Filicampus tigris. The sequence continues at coordinate 11,879,150 of NC_141235.1, read as the reverse complement.
CCTGGACATTCTTAAACGTTGGGTAAGCCCCCACTCTGTATTTCCTTAAAACGTAACTCAAAACACATTTTTATTGTTAGGCCTTTGACTCAGCATGAGACTCGACACTGTTTTATTGTTTTAGTGTGTTTACTGTTTTTATGTTATGAATGTATTGTTTTAACTGTCTTTATTTTTACTGTATATGACAGTTTTATTTTATGGACCGCACTTGGTATGCAACAACGATTGTTTTTAAAGTGCTCTTAAAATGAAGTTGAGTTGATTTGAGACATAGACTAGGAGTTTTTTTTTTTTGTTTTGTATTATATTTTTCCGACAGTGTACAGTATGAATGTTTGTTTCTTAGTGTTAAAGGGGAAGTCAACCCCAAACATTTTCATCACAATAACATCACTTATCTAAATTTTGCGTTTGTGGAATATGAGTTAAGCAGCAAAATCCACCTGTTTTTTTAGCCATCTCTGAAGCGGCTATTTTGTCACTCGCTGTCAACTGAAATTGACATCACAGTTGCTCAGGTAACAATCAATCACAGCACACTTGTTTTCTGAAGCTGAGCCGTCATTGGTCATACCTGAGCCAAAATGGCCGCCCCCTGGGATGATCAAAAACGGGTGGATTTTGCTGCTTAATTTGTATTCCACAAACATAATTTTATTCAGAATATCAAATTTAGACTAATGGGGTTGAATAGAACAGATTATTATGAAGATCATGTTTGGGTTGACTTCTTCTTTGAGGGATGAAACAAACATTTGCATCCCCTTATCGTTACTGTTTAAGAAACATTTACATTACAAACATTCGTAGCATGAAAATATTTTTTCAAAAGTATTGGAACAGGGAGGCCTGTTCATTCATTTTCGTTTTTTGGGGGGGGAGTCATTCTGGGATTTGCATTAGAGTACTTGCTGTTCTCACCTGTCTTTGTTCCTGGTGTAGCTTCCATGTCAGCTCTTCAATCACCTTTTGTTTTTCGACAAGCATTTTGTCTTTTTCTGCTTCCATGCCGTCCATTCCTCCACCCTCTCCCGCTCGCGATCCGCCCCCTCCCAGGCCATCATCCACGCCGAGCTGGCCCGGAGATGCCTGCAGAGCAAACTGTGGCGGGGAGGACATGGGCACATCGCTGAAGCTATCTGGGAGCGAGCCACTGAGGGAATGCTCAGAAGATGCTGGTGAGATTGGTGGGGTCGAAGAGGTGCTGGGATAAGGGTAATAGCCTCCCTGGGACAGGGTGCTGGAAGAGGATGGAGACTGGTAAGAAGACAGCGAGCCTGTTGGAGTAACAGGGAAGGTCACTGTGGTGATATCAGAGGAGCCCGATGGAGATGAGCCGGAATTGGAATCCTTGAAGGGCCGGAGTCTCTCAATAAGAGCCGTCTTGGTGCCCGACACAGGCAAACCACGTATACGAAGATGCTGCCGGAGCTCTGATACCTTGCAAAAGAAAACAGACGTGCTTAATTTGCATTTCCACTAAGTGAATTGGAAGCACATAAGGGTAATAAATAGTAGCACCTACTTTAAGGTCATCCAGATTGGCTGGCAAGGGGCTAGGCTTTACTGGGGAGATGTTGTTTTGGTTGGGATATGCGGTTTTGATTGGCGAGGGAGAATTGCTGTCTCCGGTGTTAGATGGACCGCTGGGCGTACAAACTGACAGCTGCTCGCTGGACCCTCTAGAATTAAAGATTCGAACACAATACTTACACTCTAAAAACAGTTGGGGTAAAAATCACCCAATTTGGGTCAAAAATGGACCAATCTACTACTTGGGTCAATTTGACCCAACTTTCTGGGATGTTTTTGCAGATAACGACCCCCCCCAAAAAATGGTTTGTTTTGTACAAAACAACCCCCAACATTTGGGCTGTTTGTACAAAAAACAAAAGAAAACAAGAAGCTGGGTCAAATTGACCCAATTTGTGGAGGGGTAAATTTTTGACCCAAATTGGGAATTGGGTTATTTTTGACCCAAGTGTTTTTAGAGCGCAATAAGAAGAGCAACAGAGTATATTGCGTCATACTCTGGTATTGACTGTACTAACACTTGTCACTCTATGGTAGAGTATAATAGAGTGTTGATGTTAAAATAAATATCATTAGGTCAGGGTGCAAACATTTTTCAGAGTCTGTTAAAATTCATATTAGCATTGGTAATAGGTTTTATAATACATACAAGTCACTTCCTGCAAGTTGTCAACCACAGATCGATTAGAAAATAGGTTGCAGCTCGAGGAATCGTGGCTCTAGCCACCGGAAGTGACGTAGATATAGCTAAACCGCTCGCTACACCATAGACGGTACAATTTACATGCGCTACACAACAAAGCACATTCAATGGCAACCAATGTTTTGGAATTCTTGGAAGAGGATTTTGAAAGACACCAGCCGACAGAAGGGGGCATTATCAGACCGTTCATGATTAGCAGTCACTGAATCCTCCGGCTACTGTGACGTCAAATCTGCGGAAAAAGCCAAAGATGAGATGGGCGCGAGATTCAAACGGCAGACGACACATTCTGAATTGTATTTAGTGATTAAACTGCTGTCTACCAGTGACCTAATCGCATTTTAATGACAGTTATGCCTTGTAAAGGGGGTTCTAGAGGGCTACAGAAACGTTTTCAATGTTTGCACCCTGACCTTTAAAGGGGAAGTCAACTCCAAAATGTTCTTGACAGTAATATGTTCTGCAGCCCCACTACTCTAAATACGGCAGTCTGATTAATACTCAGGTAATGGCCAATCATGACTCAGCTTCAGAAAACAGGTGAGCCGTGATCGGTGGTGATTACCTGAGCCCTGTGCAACTGTGATGTCATTTGCAGTTGACACTAAGTGACACTGAGATGCTAAATATGGGTGGATTTTCTTGCTCTAACTCATATTCCTCAAACGCAATATTAACCAGAATGCCGTGTTTAGACTATTGGAGGGGCATAGAACATTTTATCGGAAAGAAATTTTGGGGGTTGACTTCCACTTTAAAGACATACAATATGTCACTAAAGAAATTGGTTCAGTACGTTTTTTTTTTTTTTTTTTATCACTTCGATTTTGGCCATGTGCTTACTTCTGCATCTGTGTCTGCGGGTGCGGCTGGTAACTGAAGGCAGGCTGTCGCTGCTGAGCCTGGCCATGCATCTGTCCACCGTGTGTGTGCTGCTGAGACTGGGAATGAGTGTGAGCGTGTTTCTGCTGGCTGAGGATCTGCAGCTGTAGGAACAGCTGCTGCTGCTGGAGTAGTCGGGCGTATGCCGAGTCCATAGGTGGAGGCGACTTATCAGCCTTCTGGTCCGGCGGTATATACTGGTGATATTTGAGCTTTTTCACTTTGGGCTTCATGTCTTTGGGCTTCTTATGGCGATTCTTGTCTGATGTCTTGGACTGTTTGGAAAATAAAACCACATGCAAAATATTTATATACACTGTAAAATATGAGAGCATTTTATTCATAATGTGCCTACTTTGACAATAGCAGGAACTGGTATTGGGGGCGTGGTATGGTTGTTACAAACTCCAGACAGTCCTTCATCCTGGCTTTGGTCAGATGGGTCTCTGGTTATGCCCTCCTGTTCACAAATAAAATAAATACGTCAAGATGATAATTAGTTATCACTTTGCAACATCTGGTGATGCCTCTGGGATCCCACACTTTTTCGGTATGTAAAGTAGTTGTTCTAGAACTTTGTTAAAGTTGGAAGTCAACCCAAAAATGTTCTTTACAGTATTATGGTTATGTAGTCCCACTAGTCTAAACACGGCATATTGATTAATATTACGTTTATGGAATATGAGTTCAACAATAAAATCCACCCGATTTTGTCCAAAATGTGTGACAAAATGGCCGCCCCCTGAGATGGCTAAAAAGGGGTGGATTTTGCTGCTTAACTCATATTCCACAAATGCAGTATTAATCAGAATGCCATTTAGACTAGTGAAGGTGCATAGAACATATAGTAAAAAACAATTGGGCGGGTGGGGGGTTGGTTGACTTCTTTAAGTTTAATCTGACCATAATTGTTGTCTTGTTGCAAGGCGCGATGTAATTTAACTCATTCACTGCCATTGACGAATTTACTTGTCTTTTCCCAGTCCAGCCATTCAATCACGAGAGCATACTTATATTCGTATATATTTGTTTTTCATTTTTTCAAACCTAAAGATAAAAGAGAGTCTGAAAATGTCTGGCAGTGAATGAGTTAAATTTAGAATCAACGACTGTATAAATTTAGGTCAGTCAGTCTAGGTGAGAAGGAACTGCTTTCCTGACTGTACCATGCATAAAAATGCAAGAGAAGTGGGATGTAATTTACTTTGACACCACAGGGTGGGAGGACAGGCTAAATTATTAAAGAAGAGACGACAGAACCTGTCAATGTCAAAGTGGGCAGAAACAAGCAGATGGAGAACACTGATGTTTGCCTCTATACATCAGTGGCATGAATAACTCTTGCTAATATGTTTTGGAGACGGTGCAAGGTTCTTTGTACCTGCTGTGTGCTGGTGAGTGCAGGCGAGGAGGAGGAGGAGTGCATGCTGCCGACCACCTCAGACGAAGGGCAGGCTGAGCCCTGAGACTCGTCGCTGTGATGCTCTTCAGGAGACAAACTCTCACTGCTGCTATCTTCCTCAAAGGCATACGAGTCCTCTTGCTTGGGGAATTTGCCATGGTTTACTGCAAAGAAGAACCAAAAGTGTTTTAGTCACCAAAAAAAAAAAGTGCAAGTAGTACAAACCACACTCGTCTTAAAAATAGGGTGTTGGCCCAACATTCGAATTTGGTAATTTAAGAAATTGAAAATGAGCTTATGATTATTGTTTCTGCCATTAAAAAAAAAATCCACTAGACGTTTTCACCGATGAGTTTGAACCAGGAATCCTCCTTTCCTTGAATGATAGAAGATCACTGCCAAGACCAAACAACCTCATTGTGGGTTATTTTTCATACTTGAATATCATTGCTGTCTGATGAAAAACGTGAACTCTTCACTTCATGATTATTTTCACAACTCCGGTCTATTCTAAAGGTATGTAGCTACAATCTTAGCAACCTTTTAACGCCACGTGTACATTCATCTCCAACTGTCATTCCAAACACACTCATCACATTCACTTTGTTTTGATGATGGGAAAAAGAATCACAACACAAAAGGCCTCTATCACAGTTACTTTGTTGGAACAAATCAAATGTCACCAATCCTTTAAAATCTAATTTAAAATCTATTGACTCATGCCGGTCAAAATTAGGTAGGTAAAATTTCCCATTTCACTGTGAATTGTACTGATTTCAATGTGTGTTCTGACATGTAAACATGCTGTCTTATCTTGATACCCATTGTAACAAGCTGAGAGGAATAAAACTAGTGATGGACAAATGAAGCTTCATGAAGCACTTTGTGTGTAAAACTAGTGATGGACAAATGAAGCTTCATGAAGCACTTTTGGATCATTTTTGACTCCACTAGATGGCACTCTTGGTTTAAGGACGCAGTGGAAATGCAATACATTTCCATTGCACTAGCCTTAATTTTAAACCAAGAGCACCATCTAGGTGAGTAAAAAATATCACAAGTGCTTCATGAAGCTTCATTTTGCCATCACTAAATATAACTATCAGTTCTTCTTTTGAAGCCATTATTACGTGACGCAACCACAATCAAAAAGAGACATTCAGGACAAATATTTCATATACAGTGTACATTAAAGGGGACATTGTGTAGAATATAGTGCCATCTAGGGGTGAACTAATAGAATGCAACAACCTAAGTTTGAAGCGTGTGCATTTTGAAGCACACTGCTGAGGAACTACATTGGCTAAGTTTGTCTCCTTCGGGTATCCGTAAAAGAAAAATGGCAGCAAAACATGGCGGCAAAACATGGCAGCCTCCTGAGAGTATGTATGTAATATAATTAGCATTACTAGACTTACGATTATATTTACAAAATGTATGTTAATGTGACATTAATAGTGTTCTTTTAAAATGAATGAGCATTGAAAAATTCAACCATTCGACGCACTGTCTCTTTAGGAGTTGTGTAAAAAAGGCTGTGTAAATGGTTTGCCATTCCTCCTGAAATAAGCAGCATGTTTGTATAGTGTGCTCACGGGTGCAAGAATGAATGTTTGTAACGTGCGACACTTGACTTGCATGTCTCACTGACACCTGGTACACGCTCAGTGTGGAGGTGTTACGCCGCTCTAGTGAAACACTGACATAGACACTTCACATTCTGATTGGCTGGGTTGACAAGGGCCTGAGCCGTGATTGGAGGAGCTGAGAGTGCCTATCTGAGCGAGAGCAGTGGTGTAGATTGGTGTGTATGTGTGAGGGATGGAAGATTGTCTTTTTGCATTCAAACATGTGACAACCCAGAACAGATCCCTGGTTTCAATCACTGCACTGAAACCCATTGACCCTCTGTAACAAACACACACACACACACACACAGACACACACACGCGCGCGCGTATACACGGTCCTCTTCATGAAACTGCGTCAATCAGACCACATGAAGAGACTGAGGTGGCACAATGAAGGGACTTGTACAAAGCTTTGGACACTTCCACTGTTCAAGTGGCTGCTTAGGAGTTACGGTGGGTCACATAGTTTCCAGTATTACTGCACAGAGGTCTAATACTGTGCTCACGGTTCACCGCGTTTTTTCCAGAATATGTTGTATGCAGGCCCACTAGTTGGGATGCGGCGTTCTGATTAATATTTTGTTTGTGGAATATAAGTTAAGCAGCAAAATGCACCCACTTTTAGTCATCTCAGGGGGCGGCCATTTTGTCACTTCCGTCGACTGAAAATGACATCACAGTTGCTCAGGGCTCAGATAACGACCAATCACGGCTCACCTGTTTTCTGAAGCAGAGCCATGATTGGTCGTTATCTGAGACCTGAGCAACTTTGATGTCATCTTCAGTCGATAGAAGTGACAAAATGGCCGCCCCCTGAGCTAGCTAAAAACTGGTGGATAACTCTTTTCCACAAATGCAATATTAATCAGAATGCCGTGTTTAGACTAGTGGGCCTGCATTGAACATATTCTTGAAAAAAATATGTTTGGGTTGACTTCCACTTTTAGGTGAGGGGTTCATACTGCAGGCAAGCGACAGCCTGGACCCATCCGAAACCTTTGTAGGTGGCTTGCTGGAGCCACGCGGTCCCGTTAAAGCTGAGACAAGTGCTAAAAGGTGGGGAGGTAGTTACAAACATACACATAGACCCATCCCAACACACACACGCACACACGCTTGCAAACACACTTCTAAAGAAAGAGGGTGGCCTAAATACAGCTGTTGCTCATCCCAATAAAGCACTTCCATCCTTCTGCAGCAGTAGTGTAAACCAGTTGACTGCATCTTTTTTAACGCCGAGTGTTTACCGAATGATCAAGGCAAACAGAACCACTAACCACTATAGTAAAACATGTACACAACATTACACTGTCAGGAATGATATAAAGAGAGCACAAAACATGGAGGGGATTACAAGACAAACAGTCCAAGGCCCGACATTACGCATAATGGTAAATCAAGTGCGTCCCAGCTGTATTTCCTGGAATCAAAGAGAAGAGCGGCAAGGCGTTTCAAGAGGGCTCCCCAAACACTTGAACCTCCCCACTAAACAATGATTAAACCTTGAGACAAATACACCCTTGTCAAAGAGAACTGGCTTTTATATTTGAAAATAAGAATTCTGGAGATTCAATGTCAATCTTGTTTTTTTCATATGAATTTTTGCTCATTGTTTATATTTTTGGGGGGGTCTCTGCATGTGCAGTATCACCCAATTTTATGTTTTCTTTTTATACAATTTCATTGTCTAATGATTTCAAGAGTACAGTGGATTTGTTAGAAGATTGCAGATTTCTTCTAAATAATAATGCTTTTAAGGTGGTTGAAAAAGGCTTCTAACAAATCGGATATTCAATATAATTGCAATATGAAACATAAAAGTACATTTTCCTCATAAAAAAAACGATTCTACTTATTCAATAGGGTACTCTGTAGATTTAATACACTTTGTTATTGTTTAGAGATTTTGGTTCAGACCTAGGTTAGGTTAGGTTTCAGTTGACTGGGAACCTTTCCTCCGTTACATGTTTCTGTTGAGACTCATTTAGTAATGGACAGGTCAGCCATTTTTAAAGGGTGGTACCATTTGGAAATGTTTGTTGGGTCAGACAAAGACACAGACCACATGAGCAGCCGGTAAGAAATGTTTGGCTCTTTTGTCTAGGACTGTGTATTACAGGCGTGTCGAACTCCGGTCCTCGAGGGCCGCTGTCCTGCCTGTATTCCATCTCTCCCTGCTGCAACACACCTGTTTCAAATGATCAGCTCATCAGCAAGTTCTCCAGGAGCCTGATCCTGATCCCGATAGTTTGAATGTGTTGGACGAGGAAACCTCTAAGACATGCAGGAGGGCGGCCCCCCGAGGACTTTTGTTGTTTGTATCATTTAGTGCAAAAAGAAATTGCAATAAATTACCCCAATAAATTACCCCTAGAGTCGTGATTTTTCGCTCAGATTCGCATTTTAGTTGGTGCATATGTGGGGAAAACACAACAGCTCAAATGCACACTTGAATTACTGTGTCTTAAGTGTGCTCCATTTTATTCAGGTATAATTAGAAAAGCAGCATGCTATCCTTTCAAATTCGGCATGCTGAGAATGCTAATGTGGGGCCACTCGGGTTGAGATGCAGGTGCATTAAATGGTGTGTTAATACACTAGTGAGGCATCTCTCTGCTGATACCTGTCGTCATGGTGAGGGCAGAGTCTAGCGGAATGATATTCTTTTGGACCAGATCCAGCGGCCCCGGCCTGAGAGCAAACTTCTCATTGAGCTCCTCTGCGAGGCGGCCTCGCTCTACCCTCACTTGTTCCTCCAGTGAGGACCTGACTGAGGCCGAGTCTGGAGAACACACAGCAGGGCCACACCATCAACAACATGCCACACTCTAGTACTGGATTGCATTTACTCAAGACACATACTCAAATACTTTCCCTAGATATGAAATGACTCAATGGAACAAATGCAAAAATGATCAGAACTGCTTGTCATTTTTGTGAAAGAGGTGACGTATGCCCTGGAGTGGTGATCACAGGATGCTTGGAGAAAATCTACCATTCAGTCACATTCACATCTATGGACAATTTCAAGGGATTTATTTTCATGAACGGTGTAAAATCTTGCATACGGCGCACCTTGTGACTGCACGGAGGTTGGCGGATCTGATAGAGGGAGAGCTGCGCCACTATGGGAATGGTCACAGCTAGTGATGGACAAATGAAGCGCTTGTGATGATTGACCCCTCTAGATGGCACTCTTGGTTTAATGATGCAAGGAAAATGGAATACATTTCAATTGCACTAGACTTTATCTTTTAACCAACAGGACCATCTAGAGGAGTAAAAAATATCACAATGCTTCATGAAGCTTCATTTTCCTATCACTAGTCATAGCCGACTTCTATAACGACCAATCAAAGCGGCTCCTCTCGGCTTCCTCTCACATTCCAAAAACATGCATGGTTGTTTCATTGAACTCTCTAAATTGTGATTGTGATTGTGATTGTGATTGTGACTGTGAATGCTTGTTTGTCTGTGCGCCCTGCAGTTGGCTGCGGATCATTTCAGGGTGTACTACTGCCCAAAGACAGCCGGGATAAGCTGTAGCTCCAGACCCTTGTGAGTATAAGCGGTGCATTGGATTATAATGAATGATTTCAAATTAATGTTGTGTAGCATGTTGTAATCTTTTATGTCGAAGGTATGTCTTTTTAGCTGCGCATGTTTTTGGGGGTTAAAATGCAGCCATTGTGTTTTTCTACTCTTCCCATATCTGTCATCGGTCCAGTGGCCTCACGCCATGTACAGCCAGAGATACGTTGACTTACTAGAAAAATAAATGAACTGGCTGTAATTAAGGGCTGCAGCAGGTGAGATTTTCAACCTCTCACAATCTCGCCCCGCTAAGCTAGTACAAATAATCACATCCAGGGCAAACCGGCTTAAACATTTCGCTGCAGCACTCGCATGAGCGATTACCTCGAAGTGAGGCGAGCTCACCAAATCATTTTGATTATCTGAGTGTGAGAAAGAGAAACAGAACTTATTTGGTCAAACTGAATTTGAGTCGGATTTTTGAAAGGCCATATCTGTGGATTAAGTGCCAAAAGCAAAGGAAGGATATTGACATTTGTGCTGGACATCTCAGGTAAGGGTATTAATATCCGATGAAATAAGGTATTGTGTTATGTTTAAAACAGGAATCCTTACTTCAAGGTTGTATCCTTGCCAATATAAGATTTGTTTTTTCAGTTTCTGTGAGTGTTTTCTACAGTAGCTTGACCCTAAAGTCGGACCATTTGGAGTAGGCATGCACGCTAATTATCGGACCAATAATTTTTGGCCCGATATTGGAAAGGAAAATTACGTCATTTGTGTCTATCCGATATTGCAAAAAAAACCCCCGCTGATATTGAAAGGCGCATCATACTAACGTACAACTAGCCGAAGTCTCCTCCTCTCTAAAAAACATATTTATTAAATTTTTCACAAGTGCACGGTCTCATTCACTTGAAAGAGAGCCGTAGTTCAGGTTCCCTTGACGGTCACCCGGCCCGACAGCTGTGGCGCTGTCTCGGGGGCGGCCTGCTTTTCAGAGGCCGCTGGAGTGCTTGGACGCCGGACAGTGAATACGTCTGACACCTATTACAGCCTCGGACAAACAAATTTACTTCAAAGTTTACTCATTAAAAATGTTGAATTCTCAGTCAGCATTACAAAGCTGAAATGATTTGATTTTGAGTTTCTACTGGTCACATCCAGTTTTAAAAAAATTGATATTAATATATCTAAATTGAAATTACATTCATATCACGCAAAAAAATGAAACAAAACTCGTTTTACTATAATGTACAGTATACAGTTACGCACAAATGATCCCGCCTAAGGATAAACTACTGTTCCTTCAAGAGTAAGTTGTCACATTGAAAAGCCATTTACTGTCCACCATCAAGATGACATCATCATCTGTTTATAGCCGTAGAGTCTGTCCTGCTGTCCCAAACACCTCGCCTGTCTCTGCCAGGCCTGATTTAATATCACAGAGTTTTAACAGTGTTTAAACTGTGTAACCAAACTGCCTAAAAATCTGCTCAACAACCGCAAACCGGGCCCACATAGGTAGAATGTAACACGATCCAGTGAGTTTGAAGCTGGCTTACACAGTTTCAAACATTCACCGGTCGAATTAAATCATGCAACGCTCTTTAAAGCTATTGTAATACATATACCTTTGGACTGTATTTGTCAAATGTAAACACTACACTAAGAGGTTGGACGTATGGTGCATTAGGCAAGAATAGTTCCAGCCACAAAGGACTAAACGTGGTGCTCAAGATAAAGATGGCGTTTTTACATGGGGACTCATGCAAGAAGAAGTCCACTAAACCTGCAGCTTTCCACTTATTAATTCTATGAGGAAATATTAGATTGTGTATTCTATTGTCTGAACCGACAGATTTGGATGAATGCTTGAAGAGTCTAATAAACACCAGATGTTCCCTTGGTAATATATACAAAGACCCTGTGCCATGTCCATCTATCTATCACCCAGCTGGAATAATCAACCACTCAAAGCAAAAGGGTAATGCATTGCTCTGAAAACAACATAATAGACATTTAAGGTTAGGGCCTTAACAAAATAAAATGGAGTAATGATGCTACTTTCCCGCAATCAATAGATAAAAAAAAAAGCCAATTGAAATAAGGTTGCATTTCCGCTTGCTGCCTTATCAGTGACCAACCTCTACAACCTGATAGGACAGCGCCAGACCTCTGGATTGTGTTCCCTTGCACACTTACCAGCAACCGTTTATCTGGGGACTCGGTGAAAATGGCAAACAGTGCCAAAGATGTCGTTCAACAAATCCTTTTGCCTCAAGTTCAAGCGCCCGTCATGTTGATCCCGCGGGCAAATCACCCCACCAATGCAAAACCCACTAATGATTGCTTTTAGTTCATTACTTCCTCTGCTTTCAAGTACACTGCAAAAGAGGGACCAGAAACAAGGACAAGAAAAGAATTGTAGTGATGGGAAAATAAAGCTTCATGAAGCACTTGTCATATTTTTTTTACTCCCCTAGATTTCCACTGCATCTTTAAACCAAGAGTGCTATCTAGAGGAGTCAAAAATGATCAAGCGTTTCTTGAAGCTTCATTTTGTGCTTCATGGACTTCAAGCACTTGATCTTTTTTTTTTACTCCTCTAGATGGTGGTGTTGGTTTAAAGATAAAGGCTAGTGCAATCGAAATCTATTTCCACTGCATCTTTAAACCAGTGCCATTTAGAGTCAAAAATTATCACAGGTGACACGCACTAAAGAATCGGAAGGAGCCCCCTTTCCACATTTAAAGCTTCAACAAGATTTGGGATTTGGTCTGTGAGAATTCAAAATTCAGACCGAGGTCATCCGAGCTTTTATTGACCTGACTCAACAAAATTGTTCCCACAACATTGCAAACAAAATAAGACATGATTTGTTTTATGTAGAGAATGAAAAAGTCAGGTATTTAAAGGTGTAATCTCTTGACAGATGAATTCCTCAATAGGTGTGTATACATTTTTCCAAGTGGTATGTCAATATCAAGTTCATATATTCGATGATTATGAAGGGTTGACAATCCCCATAGAATGGATGGATGGGCCTTTCGCGTGTTGGCAGTCAATACTAAACAAGTTGGCTGAAGTATTACTGCACAGCCCTGACCTGAAGAGCAGTAGGCCCATTAATCTCGATTATGGCAAAGATTTATGTGCACTCTCAGTCCTGTCGGGTCTCCATGTCCTCATCACTATGTCTCAGGTGACATTTTAGCATTTAAGTCGAGACTTTGGCAGCTCCTGTTTGGTGCTGTCCTGTTCGAAAAATGCCTCCGCATTCACACAGAAGTCGTCAGATGCACTGTTGTAAACAGGCCACATTCACATTGACATCACCTATCAATGTGCAACGGAGTGCGTCTTCCACATGAAAGCATTCCTCGGCGGTCATTCACCGACTTGTCCGCTGACTCACTGGCCTTACTGTCTCGCTGCATCTTTGCTTGCTGCCTTACAGTAACTAGCCAATTAGCAGAGCGGATGTTTGCAAAGGTTAAGCAATGCTAATTCTTCTAAAAACCCACCTGATGGATAAATGAGTTAAATCTGCATCGATGTAAAAAAAAAAAAAAAAAGAATCGGTTCGCAGCGCCAGACGGATACAACATATATGCAGACGTTCAAAGTAAAATTTTGATCACAAAAGGATTTGTAATGTTAACAGTCAAATCTACTGTACATTTGGCACTAACAAAATTGATTAAAAGACAAACATTTAGTTAAGCAGTCACAATTATTAGTTCATTTTCAAGTTTTATTTTTTGTAAAACTTACAAAACGTTACCGTTTGTAATATGGAGAAAATGCATGTTAAAATAAAAAACATCTTATGGTTATAGAATGAGTCATTTTGTTCAAAAAAGATTTGAAAAAATCGAATCAAAATCGGGAACTGAGAATCAAATTGAGGCTTGAGTAAATCGTTACATCCATGTTTTTGATTGTTGGGTTAGGGTTGAATAATTGTGCACCTAACACATGAGGACTTTCTGTAAGGATCTAAAAATTATGCAGAGGCCTACCAAGAGTCAATTTAGACCGGTCGGGGTATTTTCAGGAGTGTGTGTGTGTGTGTGTGTATGTCTGTCTGCAACTGTGTTGGATGGTGTTACTCACGAGGCATGATGCCTTGGTCTGCCAGCTGCTCTCGTGTCCTCCTCTGCTGAAGTCTTAACTGTAGCACTGAAGGTGGGAGGGAAGGAAGAGGATGATGACAGACAGGCAGACAGATAGCAAAGACGAACAGAAGGCAAGAAATAACAAAGACGTAGAAAGAAAGGGACAGTAAAAAAACAAGCAAGCAGGGAAACTTCGACAGCCACTCTCATTGCATAAATACATTCAAAGCATGGAGCATCATTTTATTGCACCAACAGGTTGTTGGTGATGGGGAAAAAATGCGGGTTTCAAGCTATCCGAATGTATACACACGCATGTATTCTATGCATGCTTGTTCAAAACGGGGGGAAAAAAAAACAAAGCGGCTTGCTCACAAATATTTCTGCGAGCAGGATGTCGGCAGTGATAAACACTGCTCCTGGCTTTAAACAGATCTGTTCAGCAGTGTGTGGTCCTGAGGGTGTGCACACACTCCTGCATGCTCAATGTGTGTATGTCGAATTGTACAAGAAGAGTCGACGTGGGAGTACGGGGTCATAAACATCAAGACTCCCCCGCGTCTGTCGGTTGACTTGTGTCGGTGGCTATCCCTCTTTCTTTTTCTTTGTTTCGCGGTGCTTTTCCCTCCCTGTTGCTATTTGAAGGTCTTTTTCTGACATGCTGGATGTGACAGATAAGTATGAAATGTTCCTCCTTTTCCCCAGAGCCTAATCACACTTTTTGTCTCATTATTTGTTTCAGGTGGTTTACGTTCATTCGGTTTTGACCCCATTCAAACTTTGTAACGGCTTTATTGGAACTCTGGGTAACTCGGCACCACTTGCGGTAAAGCACCTCCGTTATGCAACTGGAAGCGCTTTGCCTTCATCTAACATCTGCTTTAGTTTACAGTGACAGAGGTCATGACCTGTTAGTCGCATCATAACGGAGAGGATGTAGTTGCGGAATGTACGATGACCAAAACACGGAACGGAAACAACCCCCATTGGTTTTTGTCCCGCGCTCTTCCACATTTTTTGTCAGCGAAAGGAAACAGGTGTTTTCTGTCCGAAAAGCCTCCACCTCATCGATGATTTTAACTCTTACTCTCAAAGTTAATAATTCTTTAGGAGACACACACCAGCTGCCATGAAATCTCATTGTTATGGCGAGCCGACTTTCAACCATATGACCCCCTCTTCCCTTAGGGACATTTGTTTTCCGACGTGGCCGTCCTTGGTATACAAACGCAATACCATATTTACAACATTTCCGATTTATTGCGTAAATAAATTGTCACTTTGCCTGGTTGGCTCCGGCACCGTGGTGATATTGTGATTTACGAAAGGCACAATGCAGGAATGAAAGCGGCGAAGAATTACGCCTTGGTTCAAAATTGCTAATGAGACAGGTTGGGTTTCTTACATCAATTCCCAGAACTTCCCCTCAAGCAGACACAAATGTGCTCAGGAGAGATGTATGAGCACGACTGTATAACTTCTCATAAACAGGTATTCCTAAATAGAATGTTACTGTTTATTTTAGACCAATACCAGTGAATTTCCATCAACATAAACTGGCCCATCTTATCCCGATGCCTCGGGACAATCTTTGGCAGATTTGTGAAAGTGAGCCTGAAGAGTCAACAAGTCTTTGCAAAAATACACATTTTTGGATTGGATCCACTGACAATGACTGAAAGTCAACAGCTGGATCATGCCGTGATGCTCAGGTGCGCAGTACTGTTATCGATTGCTGGACCTTGATAGAAAAGCAATGCGGAACCAGGGCGAGTTTTTTTGCAAGGAACTTTTGAAGACATTTTAGATAAGAAAACTACAACTGCTCCAACTTCAGGTGAGGAACAAATGAAGGAGACCATATAAGTTGCCAGTAATTCCCAGCTTGTAGTTTCTGATAGGGCCAGTGCATATGTCAAACACTCTAAAAACAGCTGGGTTACAAATAACACAATTTTGGGTCAAAACGAACCGATCCACTATTTGATTCAATTTGACCCAACTTTCTGCGTTGTTTTTGCAGAAAACAACCCCCAAAATTTGGCAGTTTTGTGCAAAGTAAAGCCAGAAGGTGGGTCAAATTGACCCAATTAGTGGATCGGTCCATTTTTGATCCAAAATTGTGTTATTTTTAACCCAACTCTTTTTAGGGTGAACAAAACTTTCTAGGGATCTCGGGGTCTAGACAAAAAACTACCGTGTCTCGGGATCAAAATCTGCTTTTCTAGCTCTGAATACATAAACAGTGGGGGACACTCTGTAACAGTTTCTTTTGACACCTTTTCCTGTCTTTTTTGTTTGAACCAACTCGGCGTTATGTAACATCAGTCGGGTATTTGACTTACTAATCAAATCAACATGAGAACCAGTCAGTTACGCGCCCACACTCACACAAAACTGGTTGGTCTGTGGGGAACCCTTAAGTGAGATCTTTATCTTTTTCAATGCAACCATGTGGCAACAGTTCCCATGGCTTTGATAATGTAGCTCAAGTGGCTTGTGAAATGATCAACTAATCGCTAGTCTTAATGGCTCAATAAATTGTGAGCTCGAATTGATTCACAAGCAGGTGAATTTACAAGTAGTTTTACTTCGCTTACGCACAGTTTTCAACTCATCAATTCAGTCCTGCCTGTCAAGATGAATCCATTCTGGCTGTATCATCAATCAGATCTGGAGTAAGATGACCTTTATGGGAATAAAGACAACGTCTCCACATCTGTGACAAATTAAGGCAGCTCCTGCGTCTGTTTCTTTTTTTTTGTTTGGGGGGGCAAAACACAACCTGAACAATCACGTTTCTCTTGAACCCTCCCGCGTTCCCTTGAGCACCGTGGGTCATTTCCCACCCTGCCAATCTACTCTAAACAGCACAAAAGGAAAAGCCCCATTTAGTCTGCCACTCCTGCAATGCAATTACATTTTTGAGTCAGTGAATAAGAACCAGAAATGTGTGCTGGTTATTGCCAGTTGTGAGTTCTTGCAGCTTTGCAAGTCTCTACTTTTGAAGAAGATGAGCGCTCAGAAACAAAAAGCTTTGGGCGTCGAACTCCGCCACCATCAGTTACATTTCCCTCAGGGAGATGGCAGTGTTGTGCACTTACTATATGCAAAGTCGACTGCACACATGCTCAGATCACATCTTTCAATTTATCCATCCATCTACACTGGCAGGGGTGTCAAACTCCAGTCCTCGGGGGCCGCCCTCCAGCATGTCTTAGAGGTTTCCTCGTCCAACACACCTGATTCAAACGATCAGGATCAGGCTCCTGCAGAACTTGCTGATGAGCTAATCATTTGAAACAGGTGTGTTGCAGCAGGGAGAGATGGGAAAACAGGCAGGACAGCGGCCCTCGAGGACCGGAGTTCGACATCCCCTGATCTACAGGCTACTGCTCATCCTCACTATTTTTTGCGTGCCACAAAAACTAAAATACTGTACAGTTCCCCCCTCGTAGGAGATTGCATGTATGCTGTTTCCTCTGTGTGTTGGCAGAATTTCTCAAAACCACAATCTTTGCGGCCACAAATTAACCCGTCTAGGAATTTCCTTTTACCCAGCCTGGGTATTTTTTCAGTGAATGATAATTGGATCTTAATGACAAAATTCTGCCATATGCTGATTCAAGTTAGGATGAAAAGCTCAATGAATACCAAAACTGGAAGCGCTACCCTGGCTTAAGCGGCCGTTTAAATCAGTACTTCCACTCCTTTTGATAAGACCAGGTACACTCACACACATACATGCACCATTAGCTTCCAATTCAACCTTATTAAGATAACCTCCAACCTTGCGGCAGTGTCTAATCTCCCTTATCAGTGTGCATCCAGCCGGAGTGTCAAAGTCGCTGGCTTCTCTCAGCGGCTGACATGCAACAAGTGCACAAACCTGTCTGGAAACATCACTCTTGAATGTCAAACTTTTATAGAACCGAGCAAAGAAAAACAGAGAAGGGTGTTAAGCTAACTTGGAGCATCGTTCGACTTTGGCTTTTGACTCCCTGCGTGCTATTACGAGCACCTGTCACTTGGCGCTAAGGAGCCCACTGAGTGTCAACACAGCTCATTCTTGACAGGCAAAGGGCATAATGAGTACGGCATTGCCTGTAAATGTCAAGTGTTGATAGGCAAACCTCTTGCAAAGGCACGCAGGAATGAGCGCAAATGTTTCATTTGAGAATCAGATATTGATTATATCATAACAAGAATTCTGATGTAAAACCATCAAGTCCTTACCTGATCTAAACTTGCTTCGTATCAGTATGGAGTGTTCAGAGCCCAGAAGAGTCATAATGATTTAGAGTACAGTTCCGGGGTTGAAAAGTTGCAAGATACAGTCATGCGCACCTGGGCCCGTCTTGGCGTCTTCTGGACCCCAAGACTGAGATGAGTTGCAGCAGACTCTGCCTACCTCATCTACAGATCTTGCCGAAATTTAAAGAACACCACACGGTGATAACAGAGCCTCTCTTTGTTGTGCTGGTCTCAGTCGCCAGTGTTTACACTAGCAAGCAGATCTCCGAGTGCTCCCCTCCTCTCCCCCGGGGGTTTGATGTGGAAGTGTGTGAGAGTCTTGCTGAGGCTTTGGTCCCATCTAAGCTGAGAGCTCTGAGTTCGGAGGCAGGCGAAGCACACAGAGATATGCCCTGCTTGGGGAGGGGCTAGGCGGCCCGGGGGTTGCGCTACAGACCCGCCCGTTGGAGCCGGAGGCTGGACGGGCTTTGGCTGATGACTTCTTCCTCCCATGATACCAGTGTAAATATATCTGCCTATCAGCCCTGCTGTGTGTTGGAGGAGAGAGCGGAGGGAGAGTCACATAGAAAAAGCTCAAGCTTCAGCTTTTGAACAACTTTTCACACTGTTGATAAATCAGACACACAGACACAAACAAAAAAAAGTGACCTAATAGGTACATCTGATGCAAATTACTACCATAGACGACGGTGCAATTGAGTGATCACAAAGCAGTGGCTTCCAGTGCCCTTACAAACAACCCATTTCAGAACATCCCTCAATAGGTCGCCATTGCTTTACACAGAACACAGCAAAAGTGGCGTCAGAATTTTTTGGGAAGAATATGTAGGCTTTACGCAGATACAAAAATATTCCAATGGATTTCAATGGGCATCAATTACACGGCGATGTTTGCTATTCGAACCCTATCCCCCAGTTATAGGGCCACTGTGTCATTTTAAATATCTTTTTACACCATTTACACTGATGACAGACATTGCTTTGTTGAGCTAGCATCGGGTTTATACGTCAATGCGAGAAGGCTTAATCCTTTTTTTTTTTTTGCAGATTTGGAATGATACACAGGACACACATAGTACCAGAATAATAATACAATTTTGAGTGAGTCGATTTTGGTCAAAAAATGCCCAAAATTCCACATAATGTTGCTTTGCTGTTCAGCAGTTTTGTGCCATCCTTGAATTGTAATATTTATGCACAAGAGCACTTTGCATTGGAAAAAATGATAGCACATTACGTGGTTATTTTTTGGTGTACAAACCCTTTGTTGTTGAAGGCTGAATCTTTTATACATGCATTGAGCATGAAATCTATGAAGACACTGCGATGTACATTAGTTAAACCAAAAAAACTGACATGCACATATTTTGTTAGAAATGACATTTTTGTCATATATCTGGTTAGGAAGTATGTGGTCCTATATAGTCCCCCAGTGCTGATTAAAAATATTGCCTTCCTTCATTCATCCATCGCTGGCCGATAACTTCTTCTTTTGCTATTCTGTATATTTGCTGTTTAGTAGCAGCCTTACCTTAACGTGTATGTGCGTCCAAATCACCATGTCATGTAACAAAACAATCCAACGCTCTAAACACATCATGTGGTTCCAGTATAGTTTCAGTTATGAGTATGGCTGGCACTGTACATTAGAAGTGGCAGTTTAGTCATTGTCCCAGCAGCTGAGCTGCAGCATTATCTTATCAGCAGTTTGATGCAGATGCTCCACTCTGTATTTAACAAGTCACCCCTTCCTCCAGCTCCTACACACCAGCCAGATATTTGTCAGAGCAGCGCTAAGCCGCTCGCCCGCTCTCCTCCAAACCATCCGTCAACAAGGGGATGTCTGACGGTCATGCCAAGGCCTTCTCTGTGGTTGTTTATCCATTCGCGTCGTTCGAGGCTGGAATGCAAAGTAATACATAAACTAGTGACACAAAAACCATTTACAGTAAAGACTGAGCGCTTAAAAACAGTTATTGTTGTTGTAGGGGGCTACCATATTAGTCATGTGCAACAACAATATGAAGTCTTTTTCTCATCATAAGCTCACTAGATCACCTACTTGAGTGGAATACTGTCGAATATCCGTAGGGGGCGTGGGGGCGGACTGACGAACCGACTATAACAGTATGGTTCGTCATAAAAATGACGGACTGATGAATGAATGATGGTGCCCTGGCTGCTGAATCCCTCTCTCTATATATAGATATAGATATATAGATCTAGATTTAAAAGTAAAATTCAGCAGCTTGATCACAGCAAGCCCCTCAGCCCCTGGTCTGCCGGTTGGGACAACCGGTCCGTCTTTTACATTCTACAGGGGCAACCCAGGACACTATGGATTTAAATAAATAATCCAAAACAAATGAATAATTCAGACTTTACAGAGATACAGTCATCACGGTCAGTCCTGCCACCGTTAACATATTTAATTAAACAATACCAAAACTTGAAAAAGTCTTGGAATTGTAGAACTGGACATCCTAACAACAGTTTTTTCATTAAAAATGGACCCTTGCGCCACATCTTAAGGCTCACTTCCTACAATGAACCTACGACAGACCTTTTGTACAAATTCTGTAAAAGACCGCTGTGACACAGCACTAATAAGTCACAGAGCATTGAGAGCTTTGTCCGGCTCACCGCTCTTTACTACCCATTTTAATCTCTTCCCAGCATAAACACTGCTTGGCCTTTGTTGCAGAGGAGCCTCGACACATACCGGTTGGATGCATGCGCCACAACATAGAATCATTTCATCTAATAAATAACACCCGGTCTGTTTGCTGTGAGCCTGCGTGCTGACGTGTGTCAGAGCGTACGCCAGAGAGCCATACAATGCTACAAAATTCAAATATTTACACAGACGCTACTAAGGCTGCAAATCTGCCGCTGACACAGATGGGCACATTTGTCTAGAACTTGCTGTGAATGAAAGCGCACACACACACACACGCACCCACACACAACAGCACGCATGGGCGTCTTTAATTAGCAGGTGAAAGTGCTTTAAGGGAAGGTCTGTCAGAGGGTTTGACAGTGTACACACAGTGTTTTGGAGAGATTCCTAAAGAGGTCACCCAGCCCTGGCTTAATCCTCCCCTTTAATTGGGCCCTATGTCAACAGACGTGACAAGTCTCATCTGAACTGCCTGGAACAGTACATGTGTACTTGCAAGACAAAGAGCGAGCCAATGATCGTCATATGTCAAATAGATTGATTTGGGTGCACATTTTGTATACCGTGTACAATAAAGCTGCTGCAGGGTGTCACAGCGCCACCGCTAGTTCGATGCAAATCTCATTGGCCATGTCAATAACACACGCCGCAATGTTTATTGGTCATCCGCACAGACATCTAGATCAACTTATGACATTTTTGTGTTTTCTGTGATTTCTTGTGTTTTAGATAACGCAGACGTCACTTGCTAAAATGTGCACACAATATTATTTAATTGACATCTGGATTCGAGGCAAGAATTACAAACACTTAATAAACTCAGTTTGGAATGTTAGTGTTCACATTGTTGAAATCAGTTCCAATAAATCACGAAATAGTGGCGTGTTTTTTCTATGCTGATAGGGGCCGCCATGTAAGTTATTATCGGCCCGCACTGGCATCGAACTGTCACTCGGCCAATGACGTCTCAGTAGGCCTTATACTTTCTATTGTACTTTGAACGGAGCCAGTGTTGAGACACCGTGATACTTGGCTGTAATATGCTATGAGAGGAAACTGGAAGGCTTAGAACCTCTCTATCCGTTTATCTTCTTCCTGCCTGTCTGCTTCCACTTCACACCTTTCACCAGGGACTTATGAATGGATTATTAAAGGAATGAGCTCCCACAGGGAACATAAAAAAACAAGAAGAGTGCGTCATTACACGTGTGACGGACAAACCATTTGTAATATATTCGCTGACATTGACTGGCTGACTTTTCTAAAAACGCAAATCTTCACCTAAATATACTGTAGATAAATTCTTGATTGGTGTGTGTGTGTGGTGGGGAAGTGGGGGGTGGTAGGGGTATGGTTGGGGCCAAGTGTGTTTCACTTGGAGTCTGGATGCGTAGGGGTGAATGTCCTTTGCTCTGGATTGAGTCTCAGATTCTCTAAAAGTCTCCAACAACACAATAAAATTTGGCTTGTTGCTTTTTTTTGTAAAGGAGTTGCATACGGGGTCAAAATTACAATGTAAGAAATTGTGTTAACAAGAGTGTTGTGCAGTATTTTCCAAATATGCACCTATGAAATTCAAGTCAGCGTAATTTGTGTTTTCTGGCTTTTTATTTATACAGTATATAACCCCTTAAAAAACGTTTGGAAATGTATTCCAGTTGACACAATTTGCTTAATATTGTTTTCTAAATGTTTGAGTTTATTTCATTTTGGTTATTTATTATCTTGTTTGTAATTGAAAAACATGATTGATCAATATGGTGTATAATATTACTAATGTTTTCAAAATATTGTGCATTGATAAAGTACGCAACAATGCCAACTTTGTCAGAATCCCCTGCAAGATTCTCCGTTTGTTATCTTGAGCTTCAGGTGTTGTTAGGTGAGTGAGTGCCAGTCACAGGTTTATGACTGGTAGCTGACTGGCACTAATCGATATGGATGTTTTAAGATGTGGGAGAAGTAGAGAAAACTTAAGTACAACACCCCAAGGCAGAGCAATTCTTACTAGGGAACCCTTGACAGGGAGGTAAACGGACTACCCTGGACACTGCTGTGCTGCCACATTTAATTTTCATTATTTACAACTCATTTGCTGTCGGACATTTCTTGGCCCTCTTTAACACTGTTTGAAAAAGAATTGGAAAAAATAAGTAATATAAATAACCCACCCGCCACCCCACCCATTATCTATACCGCTTATCCTCACAAGGGTCGCGGGCGTGCTGGAGCCTATCCCAGCTGTCTTCGGGCAGTAGGCTGGGGACACCCCGAATTGGTTGCCAGCCAATCGCAGGGCACACAGAGACAAACAAACAACCGCACTCACAATCACACCAAGGGGCAATTTAGAGTGTCCAATCAACTTACCATGCATGTTTTTGGAATGTGGGAGGAAAACCGGAGTACCCGGAGAAAACCCACGCAGGCACGGGCAGAACATGCAAACTCCACACAGGGAGGCCGGATCGAATCCATGACCTCTGAACTGTGAGGCAGACGTGCTAACCAGTCATCCACCGTGCCTTAATATAAATAATAATCATATAAATAACTTCCTGGGATTGAATGGCTGGACTGTGAAAAGACAAATAAATTCGTCAATGGCAGTGAATGACTTAAATGGGGATAATAAATTGAAAACCCAAACAAATTGAAGACTGGCAAGCCTGCTTGAAGCATTGTTTTTAACTCATTCACTGCCATTGACATATTTATTAGTCTTTTCACAGTCCAGTCCAGCCATTCAATCCCAGGAATTTATTTGTATTTTTTTCCCAATTTTTTCCAACGTTAGGGTAAAAGAGGGTCAGAAAATCTCTGGCAGTGAATGTGTTAAGGTGGCATTATACTGACATTTTGCATTTTTATTTAATTTTGGATATTTATACAGTATGTTAAACTGTCTGGGAATCCGTATCTCGTGATTGTGTGTGTTCGTGCGTGTTTGTGTGTCCGAATTTTGTACTCCTCGAGCAGCATGTCAGATCATAGCTTAGGCTCAGCTCATCGAGGTACATTAGTTACATCTTAAAGGTATACAGCATCAGTTTTGCTGACAAAAGTGTCTTTTAAATAAATCACACAAATGTGAGGAGAGCCTGGGAGCAAAAAAAAAGTTCAATCAAGCTTACAGTTTCTCAGAATATTGAAAAGGTCCCGCCTTTCATTTCTCGAGGTATTTTTCTTTGCTTCATTTGTCATTTTGTAAAGTTTTTCAAATTTACAAAGCAACGTGACATTGATTGATAGAACTTTCATTTGTTAGTAGCGAGAGTGAGCGTCATTCGGTCATTTCTCAGCACTCAATCAGTGTTATCAGAAAAACGGAGGGCTTTTCCCACGATACGAGCTGGCAGTTCCTAAAGAAAAAGATGGGAATGGAGGAATTATGAAGGCAAACAAATTAAGTATTATAAAAAAAAAGAGAAAACAGAGGCCAAGGCATGGCGTTCAAAATAAACCAGCAGTATTTTTCTATGAGCGGAGGCGCAGAAGTGGGAAAGCCAGGATAGGGTGGATTTTACCATCAGTTTCTCCTCTGTCTTTAAACTGGGCTTCAGAAGAAAGACTTTTCATAAAAAGCCAAACCAAAAGTGATAGAAAACCAACTAAGGCTTAGCCAGGACTCTCCCCTCCTGTCCCCCTTCTTAAATCTTTCTGCTTTCTTTATCTCGGCTGTGGCTCGGTCACCTTCACTTGCATGGACGCATGGGCGAGAGCGGCGCATGTCTGCCGCCAATTCCAAATGGAATCCACAAACACTGCAAGAGCTCTGTGAGGGAGATAGGTTGTCTCCCATCTTGTACATAAACACAGAGCCGGGAGATACTGTTTTATGTTTTTTGCTTGTTTAGGTTTTTGCAATTGACTCAGATGGAGTCTGCAGGGGCTGGCCAGGGGCCACAGCAGTGTGGGCTGAAGGAGGAGCCGGGGGTCCATGTCTGTGAGGCTTCAAGCTCAGAGACGAGCCTGCATCACCGTAGCTTAACTCCTAACACCTGCCTATTACCGAGGGGCTATGTGTGAGCTTTGCGCGGCATTCCTGAATTTTCTCGATCAGAAATTTAATAACTTAAAGTCTACTTTGTTGTTGGTAATGTGTGTACCCATGACTAACTGGACCAGATGAAAGGCACATTTAGTCGAGCAATCATCTCTCATCTGATTTCTATTATCATGCTTGACGAATTATGAAGAGAAACTAATTAAGTCAAAATTGGTGAAATTGAAATAAAGTGTGTCAATATTAGTTGAAATAATAGCGGGTCAAATACTATGGATAAAAACTGGCATGCCGTGTGTGTCGGCTGCAACGCTGAATCTTTTAGGTCTTTTACATAATATCAAACGTGCATGTCCCGCATACAATTTCCTTAATGAATTATTATTATGCATTTTTTTTCCACAATTAAAAAACATTTAAGTGTTTTAACAATTTGCCAATGACATGCTTTCAAAATAATCCCAAGAATCTTTTATTATCTTGCTGGAATTAGCTTGTTTTGAGAGAAGCCCTCATTGAATTGTTGTGCTAAGTATGGATTTGGTTACCATGAAAATTTGGGCTAAAGGTGGCTGCACTTGGAACCTAATGTTTAAAAAAATCATTTAAAAAATATAAATGGGTTCCTGGGACTGAACGGCTGAACTGTGAAAAGACGAGTAAATTCGTCAAAGGCAGTGAATGAGTTAGAAAACAAAAACAAACGACTGCAAAACTGCACAGCACTTCCGAGCCACTACAAGACAGATTGCATTCTATTTTCCCTCGTGGAGGCAGCACTTCATCACACATTGCCAAACACAAATAACGTCAACCCCCCACTTCTTACCTTGGTCCTGTTTCTGAAAATTAAGTTTGGCTCCAGGACTTTGGCAGTTGAAAGTGGCTCTGGATCTTTGCTAAGCTAAGCTGCCAAGTCACACTGCTGCACGACAGTGGGGCAGAAGTTGATAACGGCTCGATTTTATGTGGTTGCTGAATTCCACACTCCAGAGACCCAATTATTTGTATACAAGCAATGAAAAGTAAACTTTCAATAATAACTATGTTCCCTTTAGGATAATTTTGATTTTGCATAACTGAATATATTTGACCAAATCATAACTGTCTTTTTTATACATATCTGGCCTACTCTACTTCTCAAATCGCTGTTATGACAAAGTAACCCAAAAGCAACTGGAAGTATTCGTTTTCAGTATAGTTAGTGGTTTTGCTGAGTTTTGATTTTTAGCCATCTTATTTAGTTTTTTATTAATTTATGAAGTATTGTTGCATTTTTTTGGCTTCTTTCTGACAATTAGTTTCACTGGCTGGCCCTGCATTTGTCGCAGTCCAGCACATTCAAATTGCACGACTTTTGCAGGGTTCAATTTTAGAGGTTCTACTGTACGTGTTTTGAGACCTTTGGGAGGTGGTAAGACTGCTTGTGGAGAACATACGATCTCCAGGCTGAAATCTCCAAACCCGGAAATGTCTTTGTGGGGTTGACGTTGCTAACCACTGGACCACAACGCTGCCAATATAAAGACCCAACAGTGCAAATATTTCACCATGTTGTGTCACCGACATGGACTGTCAGCCAGCACATATTTCCTCTCAATGAGGGTCAAACAGAGCCATGTTGTTGTTGGTATGCCCCTACCCTGTCCTCCCCACAACCGCCCCCCCCCCTCCAAAAAAAACCCCTCCTTCCCCTACGAGATATATATGCAATGGCATGATCAGAGTCAGTTCCCCCAGACGCTGGTACCTGATCAGTTATGATATTTTACATTCCCGCAGAGATTGCACCGCCGCGTAATCCGATCTGGGTACAGTGTTGGAGGTGGTTGACAGATCGAGAACAGAGCCAGAGGTTGCCAAGGGCTACAGACTGATTCCTGAGTACAGGGCTGGTATCTGCGGGACTGGACTCCACTTGACCCTTCAATACCAAAGACTTATTTATAGGAGCGGGTCTGTGTGTGTATGCGTGTTTGACTGCATGTGCGTGCACGTGTGTCGCATGTGTTTGCATGGTCACCCTGAGGGGAGCGCGTCTTATCCGCACTGGCTTGCATTCATCAGGAGTGACATTTTTTACCATTCCGCATTCAAAGCAAACACATGGCTTCATGTGCTATCGCCATTCAGCGCAACATTGAGAGGCCTGACTTATGCAACTTGTCAGTAAGAAATCATACCATGGTCATGCTAATCACGCCAATGATTCAGTCCTTGGGCCTTTTTTAATTTTTGGTCCGACAAACCTCTCTTTCTTCCTTCCCCGATTTAAAAAGCCGCAACAACGTGGGTTCACTGACAGTTACATAGTCGTGGTAGCTTTTGGCACCCTGGTTATGCCTAATTGGTTGTGATCATATGTTGTTCTAAGGTTCTAAACGCAGCAAGAAATGGATGCCTTTTTTTTTCTCCTTTTTTTTGCATTCTGTGTAAGTGTTAACCTCAGAACATCATTCCAGCCTTGTATTTATATTAGTGGTGTCAAGCGATTACATTTTTAAAGTAATTAAATGCAAAATGTTCCATAATCGCATTTTTCAACTGCATTAGAAGCTTGGAACGGATATTTACTTGAGAATAATCTTGGATTTAATGTGGAAAATAATTAAAAGTATATTTCGATTCAAACACCGTTCTACTAGCTTTCTTTGATCTTTGAACACAGTTCCTTTGCTGTAAAATACAACCGTTCAAAGATACACCAAGTACGTACAGCTAATATGGTATTTGAATTTGGCTTTGTAAAGTGCATAAATGATTTTGGATTTCTCCAATGAGCCAAGTAAAATGATATAAAAGTTTGTGTTTATATGTTTTTGTGACAGTGAGTTAACTGAGTTTAAAAAAATTTTTTTACGCGTTACAAAAATGTATTTGAAATTAATCTCCGTAGTTAATGCTTTAACTTTGGCGGGCCTAGTTTATATACATCATGACTCAGTGATGGGATGAACTCCAGCTGATTCTGTTGACTCAACTAACAGGCTTAGTGGAAAACAATTTCCTTAACATGAGTGAATATGGCAATTTTCATTATTCGACGGCAGATTGGTTAAGACAAGGCCTGGGGTGCAAATGACAGTCAAACCAAAACATACCCCCAAGAATCACAGTTAAAGTCATAGGTAGTCATTAGGCGTTTGCTTTCTCCTGTAGGTTGTTCATTTGGATAATACAATAAAACAATATTTGGAGTGTATTTTCACCTTGAATTTGAAGCCCCTGGTAAGATGTCAGAAACCTGCACAGATTAACCTTGGACGATTGTAAAATGCCCCCCAAAATGTTGTGCATGATTAAATTATGAACATTGCATCATAAAACAGTACACCACTTTCGAGATGCAGATCAGTTTATTTCATATCAGACTATTGTGAGGATAAGCGGTCTTCTGGATAATCAATGGATGAATGATTTTATTGTGTGCAACCACTTGGCGAAATAAAATGGAGTAAATTTGACCATTTTTTTTTTTTCCAGTGTAGCAGCTCTTAGGCAGAAGGATTTTGCTTTTAAATCCGGTGATATAATTTGCACCCTATTACACCTGAAAGACAACATCTTCACCTAATTTGGTTGTTGTGCTGCTTTTTGCTGACCTGCTCTCTCTTCTTCTCTGATGCACAAGTACACTCTTGTGATTGGAGGAGCTAGTAAGTAATTTCTGTCAACTAGTGGTGAACACTGTTATTACAACATAAAACTGCTCAGTTACAGAAAACATTTTTGTTTTCAAAATGTTATCGGGTGTAAGTGTGGGTGTGGGCTGGTGCCAATTTCCCATCCCTGATTTAGTCTTTAATTAGCCTAACATGCTTGTTGTTTGAGAGTGGGCGGAAGCTAGCATACCTGTAGAAAACCCTGTTGGGCAGACATGCTTACCACGACCAGACCTATAAACAGTATGTATATAGAATGTTAACATGTTACTTAAATCTAAAATTTTAATTTAGTTGATGATTAACCTACTAGTTTTCCACAGTAATTACATATTGTGTCAGATGCGAATCTTTAAAAACATTTTGGATATAATGACATTAACCTAGTAATTTGTGAAAGCTGTGTTGTAAAATGTACACGGTATGTCTAACCTTATAACTTAAAATGTTCTGACTTGTCAGTACGGAAAATTACACGCCGAGCTTCATGGCTCTGTCTCCAACCTTTTCGGGATTCAAACGGGATTCAAAGTTATGTCTGACCTTTCTGTCTTTGCTGAGCAGACAGCTTTGCAACACATATTGCTCTCATACTCCCTGATTATTACCCTGTGTACGGTCACAGTGTCCAAAATGTTTGGAACAGCGTTTAAGGACTTGCACCACTGAAATGACAGCGGTGCCATCACAAATTATGTTAAATGTCACACAGTTTTAAACCCACAGTGCTTTCACATTTATTATTGGCTTAGCATTCCATAATAGACATGTTCTATTAAGGAATCAAACGTTTTAAGCGGCGATATTGGTCTGGAAAATAATGACTGATGGGTCATAGCAATACATTCTCATTGCCGCAGTCAAGCAGCCACCAACTCCGATTCAAAGTGTGAACAAGGAGACGGCGTGTCACTGTGACCAGAGGTGTCACTTTCCACACACAAGCAAATGATGTAGGATGATGTCACTGGGTGCCTGAGTCATGGAGTAGCGCCACAATCGCAGGCCAAACAACTCATAGACTCCACACGGGCCTAGGAGGACAAGTCGGAGATCAGGCGGAGGGAGGGATGGAGCGTAAACTGCACGGAAGGAAGGATTGTGACGACCCCACAGTGTCCTCGACCGCACAGAAATGTACGCACAGAGCGCACTTTTCCAGTCGTTCCGTGAAGGCCTCTAAACATAACATCACATCCAATCTCGTACCTAAATCACATCTTGGCAGCACTTTCCACTGTAAGCAAAATATGGCTGGTTCGAACGTCATAGTTTTGTTGGTTTGGTTTTGTAAATGTGCGTTTATTTACAAACATGTCTGACTATTGAGGGCACTTGTCAAAATACTTTGAATGAATCAAGAGGAAACTTTTTTTTTTTAGGTGTGATTTTTTTATTTTTTTATTTTTTTTTGCATGTGCCATTATAAATGATCTATTAAGACCAATACTGTATATTAGGGACAGGATAGTCATTAAGGAAAATTATGGAAAAAGGTGTATGGTCTATTGTTACATCATATCTCAACATGTAATAAATTGCAAATTTTTCTTGCACTTTTTTTCTTTCCTTTTTCTTTTCTCGTCCATACATTTAAGATTACAATAATTCTTTTTGGGCAACTGTCTTAAAGCCTTGCCCGGTTTACGACAGCCCCAATATACGATATTTCGAGGTTAACGTTATGTTAATGACTCAGTTTGCAGTCCATCCAGTTTGCAAGCCAAACAGGAAAGGTAGGTCATTGTTCTCTTATTTACATTTGATTATTTTATATTCATGACTTAAAAGTGTTTTGTTCTTTATTCAAACAAATATTTCCCTTAATATTGACTTCACTACTGCGTTAGCATAGGCTAGTCATGGACACTGTGTGTACGTGTGCGCATTTGTTGTTCCAACACTCTAAGTTAAAAGATAAGACCCTTGATCGTACTGTCTCAAATTACTTGCATCTGAAATTTAAAAAAAATGAAATACTTGGAACTATAGCGCCACCTTTTGATTTGGCATGCACATAGTAGCATTTGATAAAAAAAAAAATCCCCAAGTTGGGTGGCGTTAACAGTTTTTTCCCCATTTGACTTAAGATTGTATTAGTTTGAAAAGTATAAAGACACACATTCATATAGTCAAATAGAAATCACAATAAAGATGCTTACAAGGTGGTTATGAGTTCAGTCATTACCACAAGTTGCTTTAGAAAAGAACATAAAAACAGTGTTACAAAATATTCAGTAATAAAATATTTACAGTGCACAAGTGCCGGAACTTGAGGGTTTTTGAAGGGAACTAAATTTGTTGAGTTAGAAGTGTAGAACCGACCAAATACTTCGTTCATGAGCATACTTTTGAGTCAAAATGGAATCAGTGTAATGCCAAGCAATAGAACAGATTTCTAAATTGGATGAGATGGCACAATGTACTGTACTGTTTAATAAAAACAAATAAGACTTAAATTGTTAACATTATTATCTTTGTTGTTCCTTTACATTGCATTTCATTCACAGACATATTTACTTATCTGTTTATTTTTATAATAAACGTCCCTAGGGTGACTTGTGTGTGGAGAGACACTTCACATGCTGCGCTGGCGAGAACTGCAAACTTTGCATACTTGACACTAGCGTGCAATCTCTCCTCACCCGTTGTTCCTTGGCATGACGGACAGCTTCGGAAATGTTTGGGCTTCTCAACATGTCTAAGGTCGCAATTTGTCAGATAAACAAGCCTCTCAAACCAGACAACTGCTCACTTGTCAGATGGACGGGTCTGAAGACAGGTATTCAGTGCAAAATTCTTAAAAAACAAAAACATATATATATATATATATATATATATATATATATATATATATATATATATATATATATATATATATATATATATAGTGAATTTAAGCTGTTTTACACAGTGTAAGTCTTTATTACCATTTTTAATGTGTATAAGAAAGCATATGGAAATTAGCCATGTTTCTAAATGTTACCAAACACTTAATAAACACTTTCACAGTGTAAACGTAGCTCAAAGAGGAAGAAGCGGCCGTACATTTTTATTTATTTTTTTTCCTGAAGTTCACCCTGACGTCTGTACACTACTGAGTGCTCATCTCGTGATTGGTATGAATATTTTCTTTGACCTTGTATTTAATGGCTGGATTTGGCTGCTTAGTGGTTGGGAACATGGTGCACGGCGACCCTTATCATTCCTGTCTGTCAGACACAGGAACACTTATGGCCTGTGGGGACGGCTGTCTGAAATTCTCGAAAGGTCTGCTGTTGGCTCAGACTCCACAGGTCAGAGATCACGCTGGCCATTGGCTTGCATACCAGGCAGACAGGAAGGTAGGGGTTGTGAAATTACAACCTGGTTACTTTTGGTATTCCATGAGGTGAAAAACTACATTTATTACACTACTAAATAAAATATACTAGGGAAAGAAAGTTCTTTCATGAAAATAGGCATACAGTAAATATACACGGAATGTGGGAGTGTTGTATTGTACATTGCTCAAAAAAGGGAGCACAAACTTCATCGCAGATCTCGTAATTCATAATGCTCATTTGTGTGTACTGTATGGCCCCTACATGGCTGTATGCGCACACAAAGCTTTTATTCTGGATTGATTTTCTTCCTGCTTGGTAATCTTTAAACTCATCCAAAAGGTGATTTCACTGAAGTTGAACTCACCATTATGGGAATGTTGTTGCCTATGGATCCCAAAATTGAATCTCATTAGCAGGTTTATCGAATGGCAGGTGTTGGTACAATATGACAAAATTCACAACTACATTATTTACATAAACTTGGTAAAAAGATTATTTGCGTGTGTATAATGGGATCTAGTTCTGATATTTCCTGAATTTCTGAAGTTTCCTTTTCAGGACACAGGAGATGGTTTGAAATAAGTACTAAATAAGTAAATAGGATAGTTTCATATCAACTTTACATATAAAACAAACTCATCTCGCCAAACTTCTCTTTTTATTAGATGCAAAACATTCTTTCAGCAGGACTTTGCAGTTTATAATTTCATAGTAAAGCCAAGTAGCGCGTGTCTTAGTATCATCGGACAGCCGTCTGTCAAACCAAAGCAAACAGTGGATCAAAAGCCAGATACCTGTTCGAGCTCTTCTTCATTTTAATGAAATTTCCAAGGTCTTCTGAAAATGAAGGACAACATACATAAACAGAAAATGATCGGACTAGATTGCTGTCCTGAGCGTTAATTGAAGAACATCTACATTTATCCCTGATAGCATCGACAGACAATTGGCTCGAGTGTGATCGCAATATAAGAGTTGATATTGTGTTATTTTTGCTGAAGCTGATTCCCATAGCTTCTGGTATGTAGGCGAAAACTCTAAAAATATGACCCTGGCTACCATGTTATACTTGGCCTATGGGATGGACAGCATTTAGGAGATATTTGGAGGCAACATTTCATGGATTGTCTGTTCCACACTTTAATGAAGAGCATGTCTAAAAAAAAAATCCAAAGGTCATAATCAAAGCAGTGCCAGGGTATTTTCACATGGTGGGCACAATTCATCCTGATTGTGCTTCTGTTGGATGTTTGGATTGTCACTTTGTCTGAATATAAACATGGCTATGACCCACAAAAACACCAACAAAATACAGCGCATGAAACCGTTGAGCTACTCTGTCAAAGTCAGATGGGTTGGGCTGGCAGTACATTCTTTTTTCACACGATAGCAAAATTCTGACTTTGATACTGTACCTGCATAAAGCACTTTGATTCCAGTACAAACTATACCATGTCAAAAACATAACACTAAAAAGCAGTGAAATAATAGCTGACAGAACAACTTCAAATGCTTTGTTTTTGTATTCGTTCAAAATAAATATACTATATTAAATTAAATAATAAATGAATAAAGATACTAATTCGGATACCCTTGACGAAAAAATAAATAAATAAATAAATAAATCATGTAATTAAAAAAAAAAAGTTTTCTCCTAATATATATATTTTTAAATATTTATTGAATAATTTTTAAGAATTTGGGCAGTTTACAAAAAAAAAATAAATTTCAATGTCCGTCAGTTATATGTATTTTATTTTCCCTTTTCACAGGCAGGCTCAGTCCCTATCCCACACAAATACTACAACGTGAGGAGGCCTAATCATTTTTTGTGGATTTGGAATGACATGCAGGACAAACATTGCATGTTCATTATGTTAAGATTTTGAGTGCGTTGCATTTTGTGGAAAAAATACTCATTGTTTTTCCACTTAATGTCGGTTTGCTGTTTAGCAGTTTTGTGACTTGGATTTTGAATTTTAATGTTTATGCAAGAGAGCCCTTTTCACCGGGGGGGGGGAGGAAATCGTATTTTGTCCATGTTTGTGGACAAACATGTTTTTGTCATACATCTGATTAGGGAGTGAGTCTCCCTTTGTGGCCCTCAGTAGCACTGATTACAAAAATAAAATGAAATAAATAAAAAAAAAAAAAAAGTGCCCCCCCTCATAATTTCAGTTGCCCATCCTGGTACTAAGTAGTCTCGTTATTGTTAACAGCAATGCTCTGCCAAGTGAAATGTTACAGGTTTAATTCCTTCAGCTCTGAAGTATCCTTGAGTGACACGTTGAAGCCCCATTACTATTGTGTGAATTGGTGAATGAGTCACTGAGCAGCCAGAAAGTAGAATGCAGAGTGTTGGAAGTAGCGTGTAATCAGAAAAGATATTTAAGGAAGAGACAGCTACGCTAAAAAAAAATTACATTAATAGGAAATTAGGTTGACAAGCCATGCTATCAGCACACTGCACATTAACGTGTTATGTGCTTCTTATTCCACTGTGAGCCACTTTGTGTGTGTGTATTCCATCGTAATATGTGTATGTGTGTGGAATATTTGCTTCATCGACCTAATCACAACCAGGTGTCTCCCATTGAAATTACCATATGGTTCTGACTTTCTCCCAGTTTTGACAAATACGTACCTGGGTTGATCGCGAGTATACCCGTAAAAATGAATGATTTTTATTCATTAGTGAAATAGCTGAGAGAATACAATGGAATGGAGCAAAGAATGATTTCACCTCGCATGCAACTTTCCCTGCTGTATTGTGTACATTGGTGCATGGATCATATTTATTAGAAGCAGGCCATATTATACTTGGCTGATCTAAATATTTCTTTCAAATGTCAACATTATTGGAGTTATTGGTTATAGGCAAAGAGCGCAATAAAACCAGAGCAGAAAGGCTTTAATATGATACTTTTACGACCTGTGATTGCAGTTAAAAAAGAATGCTCAACAAAAACAGTGTTGCAGTCGGCGTTTTTGGATTTCAGTGGCCGTAAATGACGGGGCCGGAAAGGTCAAAAGTTGAATTTCAACCCAAATGTAATGATGGAAAGTGGTCCGTCCATCAGATGTGTTTGGAAGACATGACGTAATTGTACTTGAAATAACATTTTTCCTTTAACTCGCTTAAAATAAAAAACTCAAAATGTTTTTGTTTTTTCAGAATGTGAAAGCAAAGAGATGCTGTTGTGTTGCTACAATATAAAGAACTGAAAGAACTGAC
The DNA here is from genome assembly GCF_054856515.1 of Filicampus tigris. Taxonomy (NCBI): domain Eukaryota; kingdom Metazoa; phylum Chordata; class Actinopteri; order Syngnathiformes; family Syngnathidae; genus Filicampus; species Filicampus tigris. Next base: position 11,844,177 of record NC_141235.1, on the reverse strand, counting down.
CCTATAATGGTTCTTCGGTAATGACTGCACACGTTATTTTCCGGTGATAGCATGACATCATTGAGTTTTGGTCCATGACATCATCACCCAAATAGTTGACTACTTAAGAATCAGTTGGCTGAGAAAAATAATCCAAACGAGCAAATTGTTCTCTGATTGAAGTCAATCTGTTGAGCGCTGGCAATGGTGGGAAATCACCAAGTACAAATACTTCATTACTGACCAGAACCTTATTCAAAACATATTCTTCTAATGACTTTTGACTTTTACGCCCTACATTTACTTTCCACCGGAGGTGGGCATTCCATCACTGACGGACGCCCATTTTGCAGACGATCGACGAATGGGGCAGGCGGGGGACACCTTTTTTAAAATGGCTGATGAATGACGGAAGTGGATTTTCATCCGTCAGTGTAATTGTCACTAACTGCGTCGGTCAGTGACGACCCGTCAGTCCGTACCGGGCGGACGCCCCTTTTTCTGACGTTTTTTCGGGGGACCGATTGACAGACCAACGGACTAACTGATGGACTGACTGACGATTACAACTCAGTTCGTCACAAAAAATGACGAACTGATGAATGACGGACGTGTACCCTGGCCGCTGACGGATGATGGACCAGCAAAATGTAGTAAAATGCCGACCTCTGCTTTCTACTGCATACTTCGTCAAAATAGGCTAGCTATTTTCTCCACATTCACGGATGATGACATGACGTAAATAATACGAATACCACGGCTGAGATTGTGATTAATTGAGATCTTGGGGTCTTATAAGGCAGATAAGGACAATGACAACAGATTCAAAGTAGATAAATATTGCCCATTTGTGGCCTTATTCAAGAGAATTGTGGACAGCTACAAGAAGGATTTTTCAAGAAGGCATTCCAAGGACTTAGGGCTAGACAGATGCTGTCATCTGTACATGTTTTTCCAAAAATGATAGAACAAAACATTTTGTTACACTTTCACCTGACCAGAGAATGAGCTCAGACTTGTCTAATTCATAGTGTATTAAATTTCAAGAAACAAAAAAAGAACCTGATTTGTTCAGACCTTTGTATTTTTGTAAAGGTTATTTAAATTATCATTTGTCATCCAATATTTGGGGTAAATTTCCATAAGAATGTGGCGGCATCAAGCTGAGTCAGAGACCTTTCTAGAAGATGATTTTTATCCCCACGTCAGGGGTGGAACTTCGTTTGAAAATGAGTCTACTGATAATTACATCACAGTATTAGGTATCTTGGGCTTGATTTTGAGTATATTAAAGTGAGATCATTCTGATTTATTTTTCTCCCATGTGGCACAGTTTTCAACATCAAGAGAAAAGACTTGCATAGACTCAAATATGGATGCTTATAGTTCATAATGATGCTTTCACTCCCAACTGTGCGGTAGGCTAATATCTACATTATTATGCCTTTGCATATTCTTTCTGCTTTTTCTTCGAATCATCTTCATGTAGTATGCATATAATGTATAGATATATGTATGTATGTGTGTATACTGTATGCATGTGTATACGTATGCATGCATGTATGTGCGTGTGTGTGTATGCGTGTTTTTTAAATATTTTCCACTGGTGTTTACTTGATTGTAGGGTACTTATACATACATTTACAGACCATTGTCATCTGCATAGTATTTCTAATTAATGTGTTGCTTCTGCTACGTATATGAAGATATTTTGTCTTTTAATTTTTTAATCCTTTCATTATTGATGATTATTCTTGCTAGCCTTCCGGGTGTGTGGGGCTTGAACATTTCACGGCTTTGAGAGGATGATTTCCCCCATTCACATAAAGGATGTTCATAACCCCCGATCAATATCGGCGAATGATCTGTCTGTTCCCGCTTTTCTTTCTGGAATGCGCTCCTTCTCCCGCATCTTGAGTCGTGAGCCGGATCAGAGCTGTATATTGTGTTACTGTTTTCATTTCTACCGTGAGGATTTCTCGTCTTGGTAAAAATTCACGGCTCAAAGCTCTTGTATCCACAATACAACACCTGGAAAAAGAAACTCTTGATTAATCTCCGCAGGCCCTCACAATCTGGGGTTTTAAGAACTCCTGTTTCCAAACCACATGTGAGGCGGCACAACGGCTGGGCGGCAGAGCCTTTGTTTTAGAATAACTCTGGGTTATTTTCAGGTCATAGTGGCCGAGTGGTTTCTTAATTGAATTTTAGAAGCGTTTTGTTTAATATGCCATCGTTAAAGCTCTCTAAATATAGCTCAGTGACCTCATCTTTTCCGGAGCTTTTGGAGAGATAATCCTAGATGGTTTTTATCTTTCAGTGCTAAGAGCTGATAAAGAAATTATGAGACTTGCTCACATTGATCCTTGTTTGTTCCAAACTTTATACAGTACTAATTGCCGATATTTCTGAGACCGTAGAGTTGATTTGTTTTTCTTTGCAAGAACTTTAATTTTCCGATCTCCCGCATGTTTGTGCATGTTAACTGTCTCCACATTAATTCCTGGAGTCTTTTAATAACCACGGCTGGTATCTGTGGTGACACTCTTTTCCTTTAATTGTCCTCATGAAGACCCTTCCAAATAATGAATTCTTTGAATCAGAGCTTCTGGAGTGAGCCCATAATTCCCTCAATATTACATTTGTCTGTGCTCAACGGGGCATATTAATGACAATCACGCAAAGTTTAATTGCGTCCAGTCCTGTTTCCAAAAACATTAGCTTTAGTTGCTCCAGATCTGGAAATCCCATTTATAAGTGTAATCATAAAGATAATACTCCCCAAGGTAAGTCAAACAGCGGAATATAAAGAGATGCATTTTGCTGCCTAAATATAGATGCACTAAAACATAATAAAATAGTAGGAAAAGAAGTTAAATCCATGAAAATAGTATGAAACAGACCGCACTGTATCAAATCTATTATTGATCATTGGTGCAAAAGATGTCTCACCATAGTAATTATGTCAACATTGACCGGTGTGGATTTTGAGGAAGCATAAGATGACATCCTTAGATGTAGAAATACTAAAAGAATGTGGGACTAAAGTGATGGAAAAAATGGTTTAAGGCAGACTAAAAGTAAATGAAAATGAAGCAAATGCCTGTATCAGGTTTAATAAAATGTATATTTAATATCATGACAAAATAGACATGACAGTTTTTTTGTAGTTTGGATTCTTATGTTTCAAATGAAAAGGAGATTTGGTTTTGAATATGACAGTATTGCATGTGGCCTGACCAACCTTAATAAATGGGCATTTGCCTCATTGGAAATGGCACTTATAGGGGAGGTCAACCCAAAAATGTTCTATGCAGCCCCATTAGTCTAAACACTGCATTCTCATTAATATTGCATTTGTGGAATATGAGTTAAGCAGTAAAATCCACCCGTTTTCAGCCATCTCAGGGGGCGGCCATTTTGCCACTTTCTGTTGACTGAAAATGACATCACAGTTGGGCTCAGGAAACAGATGGCTAAGATTCAGAAAACAGTTGAGCCGTGTTTGGTCATTGCTGCTTGTTTGTCTACATGTACGCCGGCATTGGCTGGCAACCAGTCCAACATGTACTCCACCTCTCACCCTCATCAGATATATCTGATAAAAAGTCCAGGGAGTGAACTTAATGTTTTTTTCAAACAATCTTTAAAAGTGACATACACAGTATGTTGTTGCAATAGTTACTTATGCCACACTTACTTAAAGCGGAAGTCAACCCAAACATATATTTTTTTCAAGAATATGTTCCCAGCAGGCCCACAAGTTGAAACACAGCATTCTGATTAATTTTGCGTTTGTGGAATATAAATTAAGCAGCAAAATGCACTCGTTTTTAGCCATCCCTGGGGGCGGCCATTTTGTCTTCTGTCGACTGAAAATGACATCCCAACTGCTCACAACAACCAATCACAGTTCAGATTTAGAAAACAGGTTAGCCGTGATTGGTCGTTGTGAGCAGTTGTGATGTCATTTTCAGTCAACAGAAGACAAAATGGCCGCCGCCACAGATGGCTAAAAACGAGTGCATTTTGCTGCTGAACTTATATTCCAGAAACACAAAATCAAGAAGAATGCCATGTTTCAACTAGGCCTGCTGGGAGCATATTCTTGAAAAAAAATATGTTTGGGTTGACCTACGCTTTAAGATGCAGTAAAAACTAGAAAGCACTCTTGGTGGTGTTAGTGACTAGAGACAGCCAGTTATTTTTTTTTTAGCATCGTTGACACAATGGTGGTGTGTTCTCGATAATGACATCATCTTCTTATTAACTTGGCAGGACGAAAGACAGGAGCAGAACACCCATGAAGATTCATCAACAATAAAGCAAATACAACAACATTTCATTTCTCGCCCAGTGTCTGTGAGTTTGCAGTCTACACAAAGGCCTGCAATCTCTCCGCACTGCAATAGCCGTGTTCTATATTTATATTAGCTGTATATTCCAGATACTGTAGGTGGACAGCACTTGGCAGATAGTTAAATATTTCAAAGCTGGAAAAAACGTGTTCAGTCTTCCTGGCAACTTACTGACGCAGATCATATTTTTATTTGCAATGATTTGTTTACATGTCCGATGGTAGTGTGTGTTACTGCGCTATTGTTTAGTGTACTACGAAATAAGAAACCAATCACAAACTCGGGGCACTACGACAAACACACACTTCACATTTTTACTGAGAAAGTGACACCAAGAGAGTTTGTCCTTGATGTGCGAAGGTCGTGACCAGAATGATGAATGAACAAGTGAGTAATTTCATGGATGAATGGAATACATAATTCACTTATTGCTCAACACATACTAATGCTGGGATTTCTTATGATGTTGAGGTTCCATGCTGATTATGGTTTGAGATAGATACTAAGGTAAACAGATACTTGAGCACATTAATAGAACACAACATTCCTATGTGCAGAATAATATTGTTCACTGTTCACTTCATTACCGTAAGTATCGTTAATGTGCCGAGATGAGTGGAAGTGGAACTGGCGTTCACCCAAGCTTCTGTTGGACAACCGATGGTCAGTTCAACAATCGCCCCAGGGCTACCTAAGTTACCTCAAAATAGCAACACCCCAATGTTTGCAATTTAAGATCTCTCAATAGTTATTTTTGGCTACCTTGTAGCAAATCCCCATACAGTGGAGTGGCAATCATTGATAAGTATTTTAATGGCATGGCCTGGCAAGCTGTTGTTACTTGTAATCATTTTTTTTGTCATTAAGTTTTAAACCGGTAAATATTTAGAAATGTGTGACAGTTTGTCAAAAAAAAAAACAAAAAAAAAAACTACACTTATGCATTACACCTTATTTTTGTCATAATTACAAATTTTACAGTTAACTTGATTAGACTATTCATTCATTTTCATGACCGTTAGACCTAACTGAAACTCACTCACTGAACAGCCCTCGCAGTAGCAATGCATATTTGCCATTTATATCCAGTCCTCAATAGCAGTGAATGAGTTAAGGTCCCATGCGAGTTGGAGCTTTGCGCAGTTGACTTTGGGAGAGAGGGAGTCAACCACTACACAAAGTCGTTACACTGGATTATAATTTTGCAAATATGAATGGCAGAAAGGAGAACTTTTTTTTTTCTTTACTCAACTCTCTGAATAAGTAACGACTATCTGGTTAACATTTGATGTGAAACCTGGTCAAATGTTTTGCACTATGATTTAAAAAAACCCAAAAAACAATGCCCCCATTGTTTTTGCTGTCTGAAAAACCAATTTTGCCACACGAACATGGGAATCACGAAAAGGGTCTTCAAAGAAGAGGCAGCAGCAATTCCACTAATGTCAAACTTGTGTTAATGATGCCATCATGTGGAGTGCTAAAATGTTTTAAAGGAGAGGTCAACCCAAAATTTTTCTTTACAATATTGTGTTCTCTGTCATCTCACTAGTCTAAACACTGCATTCTGATTAATCTCATGTTTGTGGAATATGAGTTAAGCAGTTAAATCCACCCGTTTTTGTCCAACTCAGGGAGTGACCATTTTGTCACTTTCTGTCCACTGAAAATGACATCACAGTTGCTCAGGGCTCAGGTAACAACCAATCATGGCTCGGCTTTAGAAAACAGTTCCTACCTGAGCCCTGAGCAACGGTGATGTCATTCTTAGTTGACATAAGTGACAAAATGAATATTGAAGACTCAGTGATGGCTAAAAACGTCTGGATTAACTCTTATTCCACAAACAATATTAATTAGAATGCCGTGTTTAGACTAGTGAAGGCGCATAGAACATTATTATTGCAAATAATTTTGGGGGTTGACGCCCCTTTAGGGCGGCACGGTGATCGACTGGTTAGCTCATCTGCCTCACAGTTCAGAAATTGTGGGTTCGATCCCGGCCCCGGCCTCCATGTGCTGATTTTGCTTGTTCTCCCCGTGCCTGTGTGGGTTTTCTCTGGGTATTCCAAAAACATGCTTCGTAGGTTAATTGGACACGCTAAATTTCCCCTAGGTGTGATTGTGAGTGCGGATGTTTGTTTGTCTCTGTGTGCCCTGCGATTGGCTGGCAACCAATTCAGGGTGTCTTCCGCCTACTGCCCGAAGTCAGCTGGGATAGGCTGCAGCACGCCCGCTTGTGAGGATAAGCGGTATCGATGATGGATGGATGGACTTCCCTTTTAAGGATTCAAAGACAGTTAGACACATGTTGCACTTATTAAAAGCAAGAGCCATCACTGAAATGGTGACATGGCCAGAATTTCATATAGGGCATGCTTGTGGGGCCAATGGTGATTCACAAAGCTGAATTAGGCAGCTGCTGTACTGTAGTATTGATTCTCACTTAATGCCCAATGCACAATCGCAGTCAAGTCAACCCATGTCAGTTGACAAAAGGCGGGGTACACCCTACAGTGATTGCCAGCCAATCACAGTGCGAATACAGAAAAAACAACTCTACACATCACTTTCACATTTCGCGTCTTCACCAAACCTAATATGCATATTTTTGTAATGACGGGGGATATTGACTTTGCGCGACAGGCAAGTTACAGTTTATGTGAAAATAACAACAGGTCTTTAGCCGCATATTCTGCATGATCGTTATCATGTTTTTCGCTATCTCAGTTTGTAGATCCTATAAATGAAGCAATGTTGTACGTCAACTATCGTCTCATTATTCAGTCGTGTTTGGAGTCTGTCGTCAAATATCTGGCTGGGCTCCTGTGATGTTTGGTCGCTCCTGTCTGGAAACTGATTTGAAGAATGAGGGGATTAAGTGTGCTTCGGAATTTGAGGAGATTCCAGTTTGTGTTCATCTGCCTCTTCAATTACGATCTCTCCTGCGCTACACATGACATCATGGAAAACTTTGCAGTCTACGAGTGCAGAGGGAAACGCTCTGTTGCTTGCTTTCACTATTCGGAGGCTCCACAGGGGATGCATCAGTCTAAAAATAAAGATTTAACTCACATGGTCCCTCAGATAGTGTCACCTTTGTCCTTTGATGTCCAGGCTTTCATTACTGGCAGGTTGATTGGGGCTGTGAATCCTCCCCTGGATATTTGAGCATGCATTACTCATCAGATGGCTTCATTATTATGTTGAACCTCATTTGTTTTGTTTGGGACACAATTTATTTTAAAAGACATACTCTTGGCTTAACTAGTTAATTGTCGTATTTACACTACTGACGGTGAAATGGTATGGAATTCAAATGTGGTAATTTAATCAAAATAAAACTGATGGTGATTAAAGTGGTGACCCATCTAGTAGACCAAAATGTCCTTGAAAAGTCACAGATATATTAAAACTGTAAAATATTAGCAATTAAAGTCTCTGTAAACCAAAATATGTGTCGTTAGCACCCCTTGCAAATCTGAAGGATTACAAGAAAAAAAATCATCCAAGTATATCAAATCCAACCAAGTACATAAAATATCAATATCAATATCATGAAAAAAATAATAAATAATAATAAAAAAATATTCTCAAATGCTGAAACTATGAACCGCTCAACAATCAATCAAATTGTCATGTTCCTGTGTTCTGTGGCTGCTTGTTGGATTTTTCCAGTCATTGAGGCTGGCGGATGGGCGGAGCCTCCAGTGCACACCTGCTTGGCATTACAATCAGATGGGTATACTGTATATAGGTAGGTGCTGAAGAATTGGAAGCTAGTTGCCGGAATGTAGTTGCTGTTAGCCTGCTTCTATCATGTGCTTGTTTTATTCCCGCCATGTATCATGTCACGTATTTTCACGTGTAAGTAATTCTGTTTTTTTGCAATTGTTGTATAGATTACATTTGTCTCTTTTCTGTTTTTGAAACGACCTGGTTTAGATTCCGTTTGTGTCTTTTATTATGTCATCATGACTTATTTGCATCTATTATTCTCACAGTCTTTCTCCCAATTGGGCTGAGTTCTTATGTTAGCTTTTTATTGAGCTTCCGCTACATTTATTTCCATTTAGTATTTTTGTCTTTTATTTTGGCGTCCAGCTGGCGCCAATCCATTTGTGTTCATGTTTTTGTCAGCCTTATGCTGATGGAGTTCTCAGTTTGTTCTTTTGCGTTTATCCTTCATGTTCTCGTGCTCCCTTGGTTTAATAAAGTATTGAATTTGCTCGTTTTGTGTTTGGCTCTGCTTCGTGGTTTGGAATTTTGGGCACACAACGTGACACAAATGACAGTTTTGCAATCTGAAAAAAAAAAATGGTTTTCACTCGCCCAGCAACTTTCTTATGCCTATGCATCTACAGGTATATGCCTTTCAGCCACCAGAGCCAAAATCCACTTCTAAACCAGAAGACACTGACCTACCTGAGAATCCACCTCGTTTCTATCAATATGCAGCAGGATGGTAGGTAATTCCTTCCTTCCCTTCATAAATTAGCAATATATTAAGTTAGCGCTGGCGGAGCAATCTGTGGCTCACTGTGACTTGGAAAATAATACATCCATTATCCAAACTGCTTATCTTCCCATGGGTGTTTAATTTCAATTTCAGCCATTATCCAAACTTCAATTTACTTATCTTTTTTTTTTTTTTCTTTTAGTAAATGCAGTTCTTGTGTGACAACTTTTATGCTGCTCTGGCAACATTAAAACAAAATGTTTTTTTTTTCCCCCAAAACTACACAGTGTTCACTGAGTTTTTGGAGCAAAAATCACATTAACCAGGTAAAATATATTTTATTAGCCTATTTGTGAATGTACATTTAACATTGCACACTTCAAAGCACGGGCGGTCATCCAAATGAGGCAGTTAGGCCTTCATTCTCCGTCAGCACCTCTCGCACACTGAATTTAATGGGAATGAGGGGAGTCTCTTCTACTGGTGGCGAAGCCAGGTGGCTGTGTTCACACCCACAATGGCGCAGATCGCACATTCCTGTGTGCCTCTGCAAAAATAGCAAAATGTCACGTCATGAATGTAGTTTAGTGGTGGTGTCTAAGGCACTGATCGTGGGACCACCTACTCAACTTCATTTGTATAGCGCTTTAAAAGAACTATTGCTTCATACAAAGTGCCGTACATGGTTTGAAAATCAATCCTACAATTCAGTTACAATGAGCCATCCTAGATTAAAAAAAGCAAGGATTTTTTTTTTTCTTCTAAGAATTAGCCAGCTTTTCAAATTTCATTGTGTTGCTATACAAGATGAAAAAAATGCAGCGCTTGCTATTTCTGAGGATAAGTTGTGTTTGTTTTTCTATGAACCTTAGGTAAAGCACAACTGCAGTACGAAAAGTGTAATGACTTTGAGCAACTCATTTTTGAAATGTATTTCCATTTTTGACGATAAAACGATTCACATTACCTTTATGTAATCAAGAAGTGAGCGGTTCACAGAATGGATGGATTCAACTATCCCTACTGTAAGTGTAGCTAACTGAACAAGCATCTCAAGCATTCTCGTTTTCAAGACCTGTTGAACGGGCTCTTGGATGGAGAATCGTTCCTACTGTAACACACTGTAGTCTATCACCAACCTACGCTCAGCAGTGAATTCATTATTACAGTAAATATTTGTAAAAAAAACAAAATTCTAAGCCCGAAATATAACATTCGAATGAAAAACAGTACGTCGGTAGCTGAGCTTGCCTTGTGCTTCGTGACGCATGCCATTCGAAACCTTAAAATGCCACAACTCTCGTAAACTGCGGAATTGAAGTCGAAAAATGAATGTCAGTTGCGTTCCATTATCAATGAATCACAAGAACAATCTTCAATGCGGCAACTTCAAGTGTGACATCATGCAAGTACATTTGGTCACCACTGGACACTGACCAGTATCTTGAACATATGGCAATAAAGATAAGCATCCCACTATGTTAAAGATATGCTAAAGTCGTAAACACGATACTTCAAGTTGCTTGCCTTAATGTCTATTCACTCCTTACTCCGTGAATCATTGGAGAGAACGGGAGATCCTCTCGCATGCTCGCATCTCGCCGAGGATGAGGCAATCGATAAGAGGACAACTGTTAAGTGGGACCTGCTATCTGTTCATCTTGATCTGGATCCAAGTGCCACGTGTCTTGGCTTTTTCTCTGTTGACACAGTTACAGAGCATCATTCCCTCTGGTGTGGCCTCAGATAACATCAGACTATAACCTAGCTCTTTTGAAGACAGCCTTGTTTTCCTTTTCTCTTTTTTTTTTTTTTATACACATTCTGCCCTCAAGCTTTCATTAAATTGTCCCTTTTCCTTCAGCTATCGTGGTGTTGTAAACAAACCGATTGAGTCCAGCTCATTGCAATTCAAGCAATCTATAAGGAAAGTAAATTCTATCAAAGATAGATGAGCATCATTTTTGCTCTGCTTTGTTTCCCTTGGAGTATCTTCACCTAATCCAGGAGGGGGTTGTCAACATGGTATAAATTGTCAGAGAGGGTCCTATCTGTGACTGGGTGGGCTTTTAAGCAAGGCCCATCAGTTAAGATTTCATTAAAGCGTTTACTCCTGATGTTGCATGGAGGAGTCTCGGTCTCCTACAGCCTTTTACCAGACTTTGATTTACTGTTTACTGTTGTCTCGTTTCTGAGGTAAATGCACGTTAAGCAGCTCGACTGATGTTAATTTTGCAGTATGAACCCATGCAAACCCTTTTTATTCGTTCAAATGCACTCCATGTAATCTCTGTGTCAAGATATGGACTAAGTGGATTCGGTATTTTCTTCCTAGAGCAGGCAAGATAATCCCGGAAAACAGTCAGTGAGCTCTCGCTTTTGGTTTGTACTAAATGTATTTTCTTCAAATAGATGTCCTGTAGATATTGCGGGCTTTTTAAGATCAAACCCAAACAGACCAAGTGTTGAAGGAATCATTTATTACGATATTTGATTTTGTCTTGCAAAATTGCTTTCCAATTGCTTTCATTGACAAACTATTAATAATACCATATTGTAAATTTTTCTGTGATTGCCCATCACTTGATTTTGAAAGCCATGGGTCTGTTTTGAAGCTTAAAATTCACAAGGTCACACACAGAATCAGCAAGTTAGTCAGTCCGTTATTCTTACTAATGTGGACTGCTATGCTAATGCGGTACAGCATATACAATAAGTCTTTTTCTTGAAGTTAAAAGTGTGGTTAGTACTACTGCTGATTTACATATGTCCTGCTAGCCTTTACAGCATTAAAGATTTATTTCACAGCTCTGATTTGGTGACATGTCCTTGTGGCGCTGGACTTTTGTGGCAAATGTGGACTAGTTTATGGACACACTTTTATTGTCCTTACTTTAGTTTTGATACAGGACAGGCGGATGTTTTCATATGTATGTGTTGGCCTTTTGTATAAACGGCAGTTGAGTTTTAGGCGACTTTTGTGTTATTTTGTTCCCTATAAATATCCGTGTGATTCTCAGGAGGCATTTCACTATCAGTTCACACATGTAAATCAATCTTGTTCTCAACTTGCCATCGTTGTTTTTTTTCAGAGATGAATATTCAGGGTTTTGATTAGTCACACTTTCTACAATAGACTTACAATTGCACTTGTTTTGGGCAATGATTATCATCAATCAGAACTGGTGTGGTCACACTTCTTACATATGTGTGGATATAATTCGGAGTATTACTTTGCACTTTTGTTAACATTTGTATTTTTTTTTTAACAGAGGTGGGCATATTTTCCTCTAATTCATCAGGTCAGTAAGAGTCCAGGTTGACTTTCTAACTTAGCCAAGAGAGACACATTTTGTACTTCCACTAGACATTGGGATATTGTGATTATTTGATAACTGTAAATAATCTATAATTATATTGCAGTCCTGATAATCTGCAACAGCCCCCCATCCATTCCCTCCCCACTTGAACATGTTTTTATTACAAGGCCTTAAATACTGTACATGTATATGGGTTATATTGTCCTATTCTATTCTCCAAGCAGAGCTTATTAAAGAAAACAAAGCTGTATGTTTTTGGTGCCCTAAAGTGCAAGCCCCTAGAGAAGTTGTAGCAAATGGCGCAAAGGCGGCCTTGCATAGAAAACATGTCTGGGGCTCACTTCGAGAGTTCATTTTTCATAGAAACACTTTGGGGGCTTTCTGAGCTACTGAATCTACTTTGTGTTTGCTATTTGTTTAGGAGACAGGAAGGTCAGCTTTTCGACAATGTGCAGAATGATAGCAGTTACAGAGCTTGTTGATGGCTGATGCAGTGATGCATGCTGAGGGGGGAAAAAAAGGACAAAACAAAGATGCACAGCAATATGATCTATACATGAATCTCTGAGGTATCCCAAATCTCGACTGTTTTTGTATTCCTCAAACAGAATCTTGGGCTGTAATCCAGCTCCAGACACTGCAGAGGATTTTTGAAATGCAAACACTGAAATGGATGTTTGCTGTGTCTTTTACACTAGTTTAAACTCAGTTCATGCCAGCTCTCAAACTGTTACGGCTGACTTAGTCACGTGCCTCACACTGTGATGTACACACTCTGTTCTCTATGACTCTTTGGAAAGGGAGTTGAGGTGACTGGAGATGAGAAATGACCCACAGGGCAGTGAAGTGTGGGCCCTGATTGCTATTAAATGCTCCAAGGACCACTCTAACCGTCCAGGAGACAGGCATAGTGTTGGACACCTGCAGAGGGCTGCACAGGGTCATGCAAACACTGCACAGCTGACAGAGGCACGAAGCCAAGAAGTCAAGAAGCAGCCACCATCAACAAAGGGGAGAGCGCTTTATTTTCATTCTAAAACAAATGTAGCTGTGAATTCAGCTAGTTGAAGTGTTTGTGTGACTCTTTCATAGGGGCGACATATGATTGCCGCAGAAAGGTTCCAGGACTGCCGTCACAAAAGATGTCATTTAAAACCAAACTACAAGTTGTCCCCTTCAAAATAATCCTGGTTTCTCACATACTTTCCGTCTTGATGTCATCTAAGTTTTCAAAAGGGGTTCCTTAATGACCCCCTTGATCTTGGGGGGAAAAAGAAAAATAATACATTGAGCCAGGTCAGTAGGGAGGTTGCGCCAGCACGGCAGGAACTGTCAGATGCTCAGGTCACTGTAAGTAATGTAATTGCTTTCGGCAACATTAAATACTCAAAGAGCCATTTGGACCATCACTGAGGGCCACAAAACCCTTTTGATAGCAACTTTGAGGAGAACACTGCATTTATCGTTTTTGTGGACGTGCAACTGTATGTTTAATATATATGTCTATAGGAGGCCTCATATTCATGAAATGAATCCCAAACGTAATTGATCCAGGTGCAGTCAACCAAAAAAATTAATCCGGGTCTGTGTTCCGTCATTTTATTGTGTGAACTCAGTGGGGTATGAGGGTGTGTTGATGCGCTATTGAAATCCAATCGCCAACGTTGTAAGAGGTGATTGGAAAAAGACAGAGAATGCTTCATCAAGAAGAAAATATGAAACGGGAACTCTGATGCACCGTCCTATTGTCGAAAAATTTGAGATTTTCTCTGTTGTTGTCCCAGGCGTTGAGACTGTTTAGCCCAAGTTTGAAGTCAGTCGGGTTAATCGTCAAGGTAGGACAAGGGGACAAAAAAGTATGACCGCTGCAAATGTGCTTAAATTCACCAAAAGTGTACATTCAAGTACTCACAGCTCACTTCCTGTACGTTTTACGGTATAGCTACCAAAGTAGCCCGGGGTTTTACTCGTGCCTCCCAATGGATCTGTTGGTCAAACGTACCAGGACAGTGCTCGGTTGAACTTCTGTAGGGGGTTCTACAGACATTTTTTTTTGTACTCATGTATGGCAACATTGAAATAACATTTTTTGCCAGGCCCGATATGTGTGCAAAATTTTGTGGGTTTTTGTTCACGTTTAGTTCCTTGAAAATGTGTTTTTTTTTACTGATGATAATAATACTGATCATTTCTCAAAAACAACAGGGACCTCACTGTGTACGCTTTGCGGGCCCTAATTAAACATTATCTCCTGTAAGAGCCGCAGCAGAAGGATCAAAAAGCCGCACGCGGCGAGCCGCAGGTTGCCGATCCCTGGTCTAAACATCATTAGCATTACATTTTAGGTGCATAGAAAATGCTGTCAGCGCTTTTAAACAACGCAGGAATGCTGCCAAGAGCAACAAAGCTGTGGTGTATTCCAGTCAGTAGCTCAACATGGCAATTCTGTGTGACATTATGTTCTGTACAAATGAAGAATAAAGTGAAACAAAGGCTATTTATGAGTCCATTAAATTCTGAGGTTATCTCAAAGTTTTTATTTGACGCTGACATAGTTGAGGAAGAAATGTGGGGACAACACCAAAGGTGGTCTTTTGGTTACTAGTATTTCCTATTATAGTTGTGCACTAACAACACTTATACAGTACATAGTTTATTGTTACATTCATGAGCAATTCCCCTGGAAATGTTCATTATCTTTATTTCACTCAGACCTAAAAGACAGCTTGCAGTATTTCATGGTGAATAACAATGCAGATTTGTTGCTTCATTTTTCATATCTTCACCCAAAGGTGCAGAAAGTAACATTTACTGAATCTCTTCATCAGTCCTGGTCATCTTTCACTAGATAATTATTCCTTTGAGTGGTCACATCTGGCCCGATCTCTTTCCTTTAGTGTCTTTCATGCCTCTCACTTTATCTGGAACATGCAGGCGGCCATGAGATGAATAGAAGTCAAGCCAGACTTGCAGATGTTTTTCATGGACTGTAATGCATTATTTATGATGGGGTTAGTCCAGGATTTCCACTGTTTTGTGAATTAATATAGAGATTGATTACCTGCTCCATTAATCAAGCTATCAGATAGCTCGCATTTGTTTTATACAATTTGATGAACCTTTTAATAAGACTGAAAACTATGACTGGCAGGCCTTTAATTTTACAAACTCTAAAATCAAAACACGAGTAGGAGCAGCTCAGCTTGTAAGGACTTCGGAGTTGGCCGGCGTATTAGCCAATAACTAAAGACATTGGCGTTGGTGACTTGAGACTCGCCATGATCAAGCAAACCTGTAAATCAAAAAACTTTGACTTTTGGTTCAGTTCTCTTTAAACCACTACAGAAAACATCACTGCAGAGTCCATCCATCTGTTACTCTCGTGCGCCTTTCTTTTTCCTTCATGAGCTTCAGAAACACTACCCTTAACATTGAGGAGAAAGTCCCAAACTGAAAGATTACAGTAAGGATTATTGCTGATTTCTCATACAGGCAGTTTACATTCCGCCCTAAAAAGGTTTGGGGTACAGCTTCATAAAGCTAACAAAAATCATTATCATCAAAGAGCAGTGACTCTGCAAGCCACTCTGTGACTCAAACTTGGATGCTAATGTTCTTATCAAAGACACCAGGCAGATATAAGGCAAATTAAATGCGGTAAAAAGGCATGAATGACATTATGCACTCTGCCAATTTAGCGCCATCTAAGGCTAACGTTGGCGCACGGCCATGGGTAGCAGTAGGAATTTAAATTTAACCAATAAATGAACACTACACATTAAATGGCAATGCCACTCACCTGTCATGGACGCACACTGGAAAAGGCACAAGAAAAAAATTCTTAAATACCATCAAGTCGTAAATCTCTTAACAGCGCCCCGTTTGGGCTTAGCTCCATAATCGTCATTTTGGTCTAAAAAACTCGTCAATCTGCCGATCGGCGGTAGATTCTCATCCCTGCTGTTTTGTAGCCTTCACATGATTTTACTACAGCTGACTAGGTTTCCCATCCACACCATGAATTCTGTGGCAAATACTTTCATAGTTTAAAAACCTAGTGAGGCACCCACGGCAATCACAGCCTGTCATGTTTGCCAACAAGGGGCTAGCGGTGTCACGTCCAAGCCGTTTCGTCCACGGTGGCCTGAAACGTGATACCTGTTGACGCTGGACACATAATGTAAACATAGCATTAAAGCTCGACTATCCAGGAATGATTCCTCCCAGGGTAGTTTCAGCATCTGTTACGGACACCTTCTTGATGTCTCCTTAGTGAGGAGTTTTGGCATGCCTAACCCAGATCAGACTTCAGGGCAGACCTCGGACACCATAATCAACGGCTAGTATAAAGGAATTGGCCTCACTAATGCAATACGTTTGAAGGGGACTATGTGAAAAATGTGAAATTAGATAAACTTGCAAATAATAAAAACAGAACCACTTCTGTGTACAGTTCTCTTTAGAGAAGTTGTGACTACATTGGTTTTGGGGCATTAACAGAAGATTTGGTAAGATTCAGAACAATTTGCCGTTTCATAATAAACAATAACTTGGCTATAATGAAAATATTTACTTAATTCTCAAAAGTGACTTACAACAATTTTGACCACAAAACAGGCTGTCGTTATTGTTATGGTGTCAGGTGCCACAGGCCGTATAAATACTGCCTGTACACTTGTTTATAAAAAAAAAACCCATCTGGCTCCAACAAATAGTCAGACATGCTGGTGACCTCTTGGATTTTTCGAATGGAAAATATAACAGGGCCGTTTGCTGAGCGGGGGGATCGCGGAGCAGCAGTCAACTGTCAAGTGACAGACAAGACAACGTTGTAAAAGAGTGCAGGCTCCATATCCTGGAGCCCAGCCCCTCTCTCAACCTGTAAACACAGACCATAGCTTTTGAAGAACTATCCAAAAACAGTGGCCTTATAAACGTGATGTTGCATTTATAAACGTGATATAGTGGCTTGAAACTCGAGGTACAACTTAAGGAATTAGCTGACATATTTACAACTATGGCAAGGAATCAACAAAACACACTTAGTACAAAACAAGAAACGATAAGATTAAGGTAAAAATGATCGACCTTTCCACTGCGGCTTTTCAGCCTCAGCTCATATTTGGGTTTAATCTAAAGCACAGGATTATTATGGTTCTTAATTTGAAAGTACGTTAAACAAGCCCTACATTTTTTTGTTACTTTTACCTATTTTATGACCATCGTGGTTTAGTCTAGAAGGCCCCTAAAAGCAGCCAGTGACAGTTGATGCATACACAGAGCTGCTGTAACTTAGGGCAGATACAACGTTGAAGGAAGTCAGAAGGTCAGATGTTTCAAATAAACACGACGCGGCTACAGTAAGTGTGTGTGTGTGCGCGCATGTTTTTTTGCCGCATGTTGGGAGAGATTGAGAGCATAATAACAGTAAATATATTAGGAGGGATTAGATTGTGTTCAATTAATCAGTTCCAGTTAAATCTTGTAGCAATTTTATTTTGGGATATTAGTATGTTTTTCAAGAAACTTGATTTATTGTGGTTGTTTTGCATTAATGGTGTTGCTCTCCTCAATTTGAGTGCTTCGATCACATGCCACAAACTGACCGCAGTGGATGTGTTGACACATTGTGAATCGCTGTCATTATAATTAAATATCCAACTTTCAAATCCAATGTAATGAAAACAGAATTCATAGCATATTGAAAATACAAATTTTATTACCTCATAAAATCATCTTAACTGGTCACAACTCTGACCTATTTCACTACTCTCATTATCTGATCATAATTTACTGAACTCAATGAACTACATTTCACATATGATTTCCATTATGGGTGAAACATTTTCCAAAATTGTAATTTAATCCAATCTCTATCTGATACTTTACAAATGTGCAGGGTTACATATGCAGATTACTGATTCCTAATTAATTAATGCAAAATAATATTAGTCTGATCTCCAGTTTTCCTGGTGACAGAGGGAGTGAAAAGCAGCACTTCAGTCTACTCCGGTCAAAACAGCTGTGCCTCTATAGTATTCTACTTCAGACTGTTTAGTTTGACGGCTTTCGTCCACATCCATCGAGCATTTAATCAACACTTTACTCTGCGTAAATGGTGGATTATGTCTCCGTACCACTTATGCACACATTCAACATAAACAGAGCAGTTTGAGCAAGCAGCAGCCATTGCGTCGCGTCTTGTCTGAATGCACGTGCCGAGAGAGATTAAGATCTTCCAGAGATGAGGACACGTTCATATTTTACAGTTCACCAGATGTGTGCGGAGTGTTATGATAATAAACTGCTTGTTATGAACCCATCATCTTCCAAAGCTTGTCTAGTCAAATTCAGTGGAGTGTGGTGGATGAGTTTGTGTGAGATCTCATCCACGCCGACTTTAACCCCAGTCCCAAAAATGAGAACGCAGGGGAACGCATCTGAGAATTTGTAAGAATATGAACATTTTAGGGAATAGACACATACAGGAGGAGAAGTGACCATGACCTCTTATGAACTGGCCTTGAATGAGTCCAACTCACGGGAACACTGTGAACCTTTTTAACGCACAAAGGTGTGTGAAATAATGATTTTGACCAAGTAAGCCATGCTGCAACAGACATGGTGGTCTGCTGACTTTTGAGACTCTAAGAGGACACTGTGTAATATCAGTATATGATCAGAGACAAAATAAAGAAACCAAGTGAAATAAATGACTGACAAAAACAGGGGGAAAGACATCAGAACGTGTTGTTCACATCACTATCCTCAAAAGGTTGCACTGGGCTTGTTCGTTATTACCAACTGCCTCGGCTGTGGCTTGCCGACTTTTCCAATGATAGGATGGTCATTTTTCAACCACAAAAAATATATATATATTTACAACTAGAGGTGGGCATTTTGGTCGATTTAACCTGTCCGTCATTCGTCAGTCCGTCATTTTTTGTGACAAACTGAATTGTAATCGTTAGTCCGTCTCTCCGTCAGTTAGTCTGCCAGAAATCCATTGGTCCGTCAGTCGGTTCCCCCCCCCCCCCCCCCCCCCCCCAAATGTCAGAAACAGGTGTCCGCCAGTGACGGATAACAATTACACTGGCGGACGAAAGCCCCCATCCGTCTTTCATTAGTCCCTCTTTTTAAAAAGGTGTCCTGTCAATCATCAACAAAACGGGCGTTTGTCGGTGACGGATCCGTCAGTCTGACGTAATGTTTACAACCATTATGAAGCTGTAATCTTGAGGGAAACGAGAACCTCCGGTGGATATTTGTGTTCTCATGAACACCCATTGTTGAGAGAGTCTTTTGGCTAAGTCATTCAAGGCACACTTCCCAAAACCTTTGATCGGAATCCAAATTTAACAAATGTTAAGACATTTGAGTAACCATTGTAATTTGATGTCAGATATCCATTTTGCCTTCCACTTCACTCTGGAAGATGTAAAAAAAAAAAAAAAAAGTTCACCCAGCTGTGGTGAGGCTTTGGACAAAGGTACATGACACCCTTACCTGGTTGCCAGTTAATAGCTGACAGCAGTTTAAACTGATCCCACGTCACAGACCTGATACACTTCCCAAACAATGCCTACTGAAGAAAGAGTGCTCTTGAGTCGATAACAAACAAATCTCAAAGAAATGTTACAGATGAGATTTTTGTCAGAAGAGTCTGACATTTATAAATGTAATTGTTGAAACCCTGTTAATGACGTTCAAAGGTAGATCTGCAAATACTCCACCTGTCTTGAAACAACCCCAATGACATCACTGAGGCTCTGTCCAGCAATTTCTGCTGGTGAGTAGACTCCCTGCTGACAACATGAGTAATAGCCTGTGTGTTTGACTTGTTCAATACAAAGAAACCATGTAATCTAAATACATAAGGTAATATAAATACAAAGGAACCATATAATCTTGCACAACAGCGATGTCGAGACCAATTATGTGCGGAGTGTGTGCGCGCAAAAGTGACATTTTCTCTCTGCCCCCCTGCTCAATCTCTACTCGGGTAGGCTGGCACTCTCTGTGTTTAGAAAGCGCCCGGAAAGTTTATAGTGAGTGTACTTCTGCTGGGCTTTGTGTGACAAGTTTGAACGCACCATACCCATCAGGCTCAAAACAGCCACAGACCTCCCTGGAACCCACTCTGCCACTTTCCATTCATGCATTCCCCAACTTCCTTTAGATTTCCGTCTCCAAAATCCTGTGTTGACAATTAATATTGTCTTTGCCAGGCTACACGCAGTGGGGCTACTGTGTGTTTACCTCGCTTTTTGTCTGACGTGTTTTAGCGGGCATAATCTGTCTGATATTGAAAGATATTCTGGTGTAACGGTCAGGTTAAGTCACTGCCCTTCTAGTGCCAACTGGTCAGTCACACTGCAATCAGACTGTACTGTGTAGTTGAGAAAGTGGTAGAGTCCAGACCTTATTTGTTTTTCTTCTAGGTTTCTGAACTTGGGAAAGACAAAATATGTGTCTGATGTGTTTTTGTGAAGAGAACCAGGTCGAACAAGCAAAACAGTGTCATCTGTAACGTTGGCGAATATTAGTACTGTTGATATGTGGTATGACATGGGTTCCGACCATTTTGAAACTGAGAGCACCTTATTGATTAATGTGACTAGTTGGATGCACGCTTCTGAAATAACACATTTGATCAAATTATTTGAGGGTAACTTGTCCCCTCATCCTTGTCTGCCTGCTAGCTTGTCTCCATCAATGCTATGGTTTGGTCATGCGCTACGATACTGAACTTTTAACTATTAGTTTTGGTTAGATTTTACCAACTCACGCATTCACAGTTAAAACATATACAAGCTAATTTGTTTTCATGCTCATTTATTTCCTTCACAAGGCATTATCTGGAGGAAGGATGAACGTCTATTTGTCGATATGTCTTGCGGTTGACTGGTGACCAGCCCAGGGTCTACTCAGCCTCTTGCCCTGCAGCTGAAATTTGCTCCAACTACCAGCAACCTTAGTAAGAAAAAAGTGGCAGAGTATATAGTTGATAATGAGATGATCTAAGTTAATTTTTCAAGGGGGTAAAATACATATTACTGGGACCCATTTGAACACAGAGAATAATATTGCATTCTTGACTGGGCACCATTGATGTGTTGCTGTGATGTCACATCTAGGAAACGATTGCTTATGTTTACATCATGCTGGGTCTTGCCAATTCTGTTAACACTTTCAGTACTTTTCAGACACTATCTACAAAGTATAGAATTGACATCAAGGACTGAGGAAATGCTGGCATATCCTGTTTTTTTTTTTTTTTTGCAGGCGCGAGACTCAATGCGGCAGTTTGTTTGACCGTTTTGTGCCAGGCTTGGTGTTCGGGCATAGCGTCGTGTTCTTTTGACTTGTGCCTGGAGTATCTGACAGTTTGGTGGCAGAAGGTCATCTAACTACATGCCAGCTGGAACCACCTCTAGGACCAGTGCAGTAGGTGGACTGCTGGTCTAAAATGACTTTCGCTAATTTAATTGGGGCACAGGCACGCAGATTCTGAGCTTCACGGACATGTGTGGATATCATCGTATTTCATTCATAAGTATGCTAACAGCTGGCATTAAACCCTCTGACTCATAGTAGAAATATAATAATGATAATACATTTTATTTTAAGAGCGCTTTTCATATCACTCAAAGACGCTTCACAACAAGAATAAGTGAATAAAATAAAACCTGCTGTTAAAACAAAAACAGTTAAAACCAACAGAAGAAAAAAATAGCTAAGATTAAGTGATGTTAGAAAGCATGGCGGAATAGGTGAGACTTGAGGAGTGTTTTGAAGGATGTGAGGTCTGCGCAGCTACGAATGTGTTGTGGAAGGGAGTTCGAGGGTGGGGGCGGCAGCAGAGAAGGCTCGGTCCCCCCTAGGTTTTGTACTTTGTCGGGGGGATGGCAAGGAGGTTCCCATTTGAGGAGCGGAGGGTGCCAGAAGGACTGTATGAGTGGAGAAGATCAGAGAGGTAGTAGGGGGCCTGGCCTGGTTGTGGAGGGCTTTGTAGGTGAGTAGGAGGAGTTTAAATTGGATGCGATGGGGAACAGTGGAGGTTTTTGAGGATGGGAGTGATATGATCACGGGAACGGGTGTGAGTGAGATGGCGGGCGGCAGCATTCTGGGTGTATTGTAATTTATTGAGGAGTTTGGAACTTGTGACGTAGAGGATGCTATTACAGTAGTCAAGGCGGGAGGTGATGAAGGCATGGATGAGGGTTTGAGTGGCAGTGAAGGAATTGATGTGGATGAATTGTTTCCTGTGTGTGAGGTAGTACTGAAGCCTTTGTCACTGATGTTGACAAATTGCAGGCGAGAGAGTAGGATGGAGTGGTTGATGGTGTCAAAGGCCGCGGTTAGCACTCGGCTAGCACACGGTTAGCAGCCGGACGGAGAGGAAAAAGGAGGCATGGGTGGAATGTGGCACGGATAGAGTCTGTCGATGTTAGTAATTGTTCTACTGTGCCGATGATTTGGAACGGGATTTTTCGATGACTTCAGTCTCCATGCCACTTTCCTTCCAAGGTCCGTTTGTTGTGTTTAAGTGTTCGTCCATGTGTATGATACCTAATTGTGTGTGTTATGTGTGCACAGATTTGTCTACTCTATAATTAAGAATCTAAATAGACTGCCATCATAAATCAAAAACTAGCCTGCAGGCGCGGTTGACATCAAACTTTCCTCCTAATGAGCGCACCTGTTCCTCATTGTTCATTGAATAAGTCATGCCCGCAAATTTACCAGCAGCCGATCTAACCTGCCTCCGCGTCGATTTAGACCGCATGTTGCGCTGGAATTCCACCGGTCATGAAAATACATGTAGACTTTTTTAGTGCCACCCTTGACAATTTTGATTGCGACATAAAACGTGAACTGCTCTGATCAGAGAGTGCTGATGTACCGCTCATCTCAAATGCATTTAGTGGAGAAAACAGTGATGCAGCCAAAGAAATGGCAGAAGTGGGGTGACAGTAATTATGAGTGGCAGCAGAACACATTTGCTGCCTGCTTAGCTCTTCCCGTGTTAAGACCTGACTCTGATCTAGACCTGGCAATGCCAACAGAGCAAACCAGCCATTACCTCACTACTTTTAAAAAGCAAATTCCTTTCCAAGCAAATCCAATTTACCCTCAAACATTCATTTTAAGATCACATTTCTCTAAAATAGCGGCCCTCTGTTCATTTTCACAATGAATCTAAAAAAACAGCATGCCTAAGCAGCTTTTGTGTTTAGAAGCTGTTCTCAGAGCACTAACACATTACATTAACTCTGTTACCGGTGCATTGACTTGAGTAACTATTTGGAACAATTGTATTTGCCAGAGCAGATTCAATGCAACATCTGTACTCATAATCAAGAATTTCTTGGTGAGAAGGAATGCTCTATTTTTCTCTGTGACATTGTGGTACATTGCACTTGCTACTTTGGAAAATATCTCAACAGTGACATATGCTCACTTTATAATAATTACATGTTACTCAAGCAACAACTAGTAACAAATTTGCATTGACTTAAAGTGAAAAAAGTTTACCCTTTTTTTTTTTTTTTTTTTTCAGTATGTTGTATGCGCCCCCGCTAGTCTAAACGGATTCCGATTACAATTGCGTTTGTGAAATATGAGTTAAGAAGCAAAATCCACCTGTTTTTATCCATCGGCTCAGCTTCAGAAAACAAGTCAGCCTAGATTGGTTGTTACCTTGGCCCTGAGGAATTCCCCTGAGATGAATAAAAACATTTGGAATTTGCTGCTTAATTCCTATTTGACAAACATAATAGTAGACAGAAGACACATTTTAGACTAGTGGGGCTGCATTGAACATATTAATGCAAAGAAAATTTTGGGGTTGACTTTCACTTGTTATTGGTAGTGGCATCACTGCCATTTAACAAAATATTAACTCAACTTGGGTTGCAAGAAAATGATGCACAAATCAGCCAAACACACAAAACTACCATTAAAGTACTGGGAAAACAACAGCTAACAACTCTCCATTTCAGTTTTTTTCCCAATGAGTATTTATATACTTTTATCTAATTACTGTAATTATTTATAGTTCTACTTTTTATTTTTACAAACATATGAGTAGAAGTACACATCCCTGCATCGCTGGTTTATGTTCCGGGATCACCAGAAAAAGCTAAATCAATTACGTTTATGTTGGTTAGTATCCACCCATGAAGATGTTTTCAGAATAATTCAATTGTGTACAAGGAAAGGAAAAGGAAATCTTAAAATCCTTAGCTTTTGGCTTACTGGATATCTTCTGAAACATGAATCCCTTTTTTTTTTTTTTTTAATTATAATTTTTTTGATATCTGTCAAAAGTTAAGCTGTTGTTTAGGCTAAGTGGACATTTGAAAATGCAGTATTAGGGGCTAACAATTTTAAATCAAAACATTGTCTGTCTGTCTAGCTTAGTTATTGACAAGAATATGCTTCACTCCATGTAGTTACAGTAGCATGACAACCACTGCTATGTGAGTGAAAATATCTCATTTTACTAGGACTTTTGTCATCAGTAGTAGCAGACACTTAGCAGAGGAGACGCACAGCAGCACATTCTTCCACCCAAACATTTAAACGTGACACTCCACAGTGACTCTAACTCTGTAGTTTGACATTGGACATAGATGGATTTTTTGGGGTCAAAAATTTATTTTTTTGACATGGTTACAGAGAAACATAAAACTGCAAACTTTAAAAAAAATGGACATGCTGAGTCTGTGGAGTATACAGTGTCAAATCTGAAAAACACCCCACCTGCTTTCAGGCAGAAAGACAGGAGAGTATTTTTCCAAACTCAGGACCTCAGATGAATCTAGCCTGCGTCCGCCCTGCGAATATAGACATTTAGATAATCCATCCTCTCAAATATTCATAACAGCACCGTCCGCACATTGAGTTTCACATATCCAGACAGTTCCAAATAAAAGCCATGAACCCTTTCGCTATATTTGTTTTAGAGGAAACACTGCTGGAGTCAATGCTATGCTCCTAGTCATGCTAGGAGTCATTAAAATCGAAATCAGTTCGATAGGAATGACGAATGAAGATGTATGTTCATAAAAGCTGTACTTTGAACATATAAGATGCAGAAAACATTTTTTTTGATGAAAAGGACATGATCAGGACAAGATCCTGAGGACAGTATGTGTTGAGTTTGATGAACAAGAGAAATACTCCCTCAACAGAATACAGTGATGCTTATTTCTTGAAGTGCGGTCAAAAATGTCTGGTCTACTGGTCTTAATGCAGCACTATGAGGGCACAAGCCAGTGCAAACTGTAGGCTGGTCCCAAGACCAAAGCCAAAGGAGAAGTGGAAAGTGGGTTCATAGGCAGAAAGACAAGACGAAAGCACAGGCTCAGAACTTTGAATGTTGGAATTATGACAGGAAAAGCTAGGGAGTTGGTTGAGATGATGACTAGATACTGTATTGCAGAGGTGGGCATTTTACTAAATTTTACTGGTCTGTCATCATTCAGTGGGATGGGTACCCATCAGCCATTTGCCAGTCCATAATTTTTTGTGACGAACTGAATTGTAATCGATAGTCCGTCAGAAGTCCGTTGGTCCTTCAGTCCATCCTCCCAAAAAAACATCAGAAAAATGGGTGTCCGCCAGTGACAGACTGTCTGTGAGAGTGGAAATCCTGGGCCATGAGATCTCAGCGTCCGGCATACGCCCCCCCCCTAGCAAAGTTGCCACTGTCAGGGCAACTCTCAGGGTGAGTTCCCGACACTGACTACCGTGAAGGTCCTAAAGGAATTCACCGTGAAGGTCCTAAAGGAATTCATCGGCATGGGGAATTACTACCACCGTTTCCATTGCGACCATAATGGCACCACTTTACTCTAAGATCCTGACTGGCAAGCCAAGGACACTGCAGTGGGACGGTGCTCAGCAGCGTGCTTTTGATGCCACTAAACTGTCACTGGCTAACGCCACCACGTTGTCCACGACCCGGCGCCCCTCTCACTCTTTTGACAGACGCTAGCAACATTTCTGTCGGCGGTGTCGCGGAGCAGACGAAAAACGACATCACCAAGACTCTTGGTTTCTTCAGTCGCAAGTTACACCCACTGGAGAAGAAATATAGTAATTTAGACCTAGAGTTATTAGGCTGTTCACCTTCCAGTTCGACACTTTCGCCCCCTTCTCGACGGCACACCCTTCATGATTCGCACGGACCACCGTCCATCTATTTTCCAAGGCTTCATGGTCCTCGCAACGTCATCGCTAACTGTTAGCCATAGCGGAATATGGTTGTGATGTTGAGTACCTACCCGGCGAGAAGAATCCAGTTGCTGACACCCTGTCGCGGATTGAAATCAACGCCGCCCACCTAGGAATCGACTACCATGCTGTCGTCAGCACTGGGTGAACCCGCCCGTTCCTGCCTGCGTCACTACGCTGCCACGTGTTCGAGACAATCCACGATCATCCGGATGGATGGGACAGATCAAGCTGATGACTCAGAAGTTTATATGGCCTGGCATCAACCGTGATGGCCGTCAATAGGCCAAGAATTGCATCTCCTGCCAGGCCAGCAAAGTCAGCGCTCATATGGAGTCTGGTATTGGCCAATTTTCCCAACCACTGCAATGCTTCAGCCACCTCCATATTGACGTTGTGGGCCCCCTGAAGGATATCAATACGTTTTCAAATCTACAGAATGATCAACTCAATGGCCAAAGTCCCCATGTCAGGAGCCACTGCTCAACAGCTGGATATCACGTTTCGGTATCCCGAATATCACCTCGGACCAGGAGCGGGGCCCGGCCTTCACTTCACAGTCCTGGGCCACTCTCAGCCATCAAATGGGCACCAAGATTCACCATACGACTGCCTAAAACCCTGCAACAAATGGCAGGGTTGAATGAACTCATTGTACACTGAAAGCTGCCCTGATGGCCTGGTGCACTGGACCTGACTGGAAGGCCCAGCTACCATGGGTTCTCCTCGGCATGTGCATGACATCGAATGAAGGACTCAATGTTTCACCCGCCGAAAATTTCGGCAAGACCATCACCGTTCTGGGAGAGTTCTTCCCTTCATGCCCCGGGACGGACGATGCAGCAGCCACCTCGCCGACCTCCAAATTTGTGAAGTATCACCCCGTGCTACAAACATAAACCACCGCCCGTCCCATGCAGGTACCTAGGATGCTGCAAACGTGTACATACGTATTTGCAAGGATCGACGTTCCCAGACTGCCTTACCGTGACCCTTACATCCTCCAAGAATGGGCAGAGAAGCCGTATGGGCTCAAACGTGAATGGCAGCAGCGACTGGGTATCCATTGATTGCTTGAAACCTGCCGACCTGGAGGAGGCCCGACCCACGCCAGTGACCACAACGCATGCTTGACGGGCCATCCACCCTCCCAAGCGCATCTGCGCTAAATCTAGACATGCGGACCTTAAAAAAATGGTTGGAATTTGTTTCTTTCATTTCACCGGCCAAGGCCTCTCTAAGCAGCACCGAAACTGCACCAGTGCGATTTGTTTCTCCACACGCGGACTGATGTTTGTGAGTCAATTCCCAACTCACAGACTGATGTTGTTCCATTCGGCGCCCCGGAAGCTGAGCGCAAACCAGCAAGCCAGTCAGCAACCCGGAAGGCTGACCAATGGGAGCGCTCCGTGCGCCTGGCGCCACCGCTCATCCACTCGGAGACCTACCTCTCTCACGTCCGCTTCATTCATGACCACTGTTAAAAAAAAGCCAGTTACAATACAACTCTTGACTCACTCACATCGTCTTACAATACCACTCTGCTTAAGCACAACCATTACCAGGAAACGGCTGATTTCTGTGTGATGAAGTTATGGGGTGTAAGGAAATATCTGAACTCAACAAAATCATAAAAAGGACGACTTGTCATGTGTTCAATAAGCTTTTTTGTCTTTGAAAATAAACAAACCATCATGACATAAAGCATCTTATCTAGTTTTTTGTTCCCTTTCCGATTTGTGTTGTATTTCCAAAACAAGCAGAGACAACTAAAGTGGAATCTGACGGTCTTAGGAGGCAGCACCTAAATAAGTTATGTGAGCATGGAGGTGGCAGGACTTTGGCCAGGAATTAGTTGGGGAGGAAGACAAAGGAGATTTAGATGTGCTGAGACAATGGCAGGGAGGACAAGACAGTTGGAGATCAGATGAATTTGCTTTGAAATGAAGGGAGACTTATTACCTGAGTATAACCCATGATGAAAAATGGAGATGATATTTAGGGTATGAGAGATGTGTGTTTTATTGATAGGAACTATAATATTTTGAATTTATCAGTACTCTGTTCCAACCCAAACAAGAGAAAAGCATTAGTATCAGGAAATAAGAGGAAAACTCATGCAAGGAAAAGGTTATAGGAGTTATTTAGAATAATATGAAAAAGAGAAATATGAATGTAATGTATTCATGAATAGGTGAAAGCCTAATATATGTATATATGTATGTATATATATATGTATATATGTATGTATATATGTATGTATATATATATGTATATATATATATTTATATGTGTGTATATATATATATATATACATGTGTATATGTATATATGTATACATGTGTATATGTGTATATGTATACATGTGTATATGTGTATATGTATATATGTGTATATATGTATGTATGTATATGTATATATGTGTATATATGTATGTATGTATATGTATATATATGTATGTATATATATGTATGTATATATATGTATGTATATATGTATGTATGTATATATGTATGTATATATGTATGTATGTATATATGTATGTATATATGTATATATGTATGTATATGTATATATATATGTGTATATATATATATATATGTGTATATGTGTGTATATGTATTAAGTAAAAACAAAAGTTATAAAATAATTTGTATTTGCAGTAGTAGGTGTAATTTAGCTTATATCGGTCTAATATTCAAAAGGATCCTCATTTAAAGACCCCTATATTTACAGGACCAGGAGTGGTGACCCGCAACAAAACCTGCACTGTCGGTTGAGTGCTGCACACTCCTCAGCAGGAAATTAAACATTGGTGTCAGGCTGAACCCTCATGAACTCTAATTGGCTACTAATTGGTGGATGAGTCCGACCTTTACACTTTAAATACTCACAACACAAACAAACATATATAAGTCTTGGCACAGGGCTGGAAAGGTTTTTTGGATTAATTCTCATTTTGAGGCTAGGACAAATTTTGCAAATTAACTAATTCACTGTCATATGCGTCTGGATTAGAACCTCAATTTCACCTTCGAAAAAAAGGGATTTTACATGAAGTCAGACACATATAGACAGAAAACATTCACTCTCACATTCACGCTGTCAATGAGTGGGAACTGAATCAATGCTTGCCTTCACCAAAGTCAGGTAATTACACCACTATACAACCCACTATTTACTTTTTTATTTACCAATTTTGTGTTTAAAATGCAATGCAACTGTATTTATTAATGCATTTAACTGACTAGATGTTCCCAACTATATGCTCATTCTCATGATGGCATGAACAAATATTTTAAATGAATCATTAAATTCATAACCGGTTTAAGATTTAAAAGTAATCTGAGTTGACATAATACTGGCACAAAACATTTAAACATTCAGTGCCTGTGACATTTAAAACTCTCCGTGACATTTTATGTGATTCAGAGAATTCTGCCAAGAATCCCTAACCAGTTTGACTGTGAGGAAATATAAAAATATTTAATGTTGTATTCCGATACTGTAAAGAGAGAGTTAATTATTTTGTTCATTAGTTACAACACCACTGAAATAAACACTGCAGATATACAACAGAATATGTTTACCCTTCGATACATTTCAAAGCCTCCTTTGGGGACACAGTGTTTAAACAGCTTTATAACTTTATAATATCTGGCTCTGATGGAAGCAATTGGAAGCCAAATTTCTAAAGAGCAACTTCGTCTGATGGAATGTTGTGTATAACAATTCAGGGTTGTGATTCCTATAAAATGGAGCAGTGAGTAAGAAACATTTTGCAGGTTATTACGTTAAAAGCAAAAAGGGAAAATAATCAATTTGAACAGCCTAAGAAAGATAGAAGTGTACTGCAAAGGTTGACTACAATCCATTCCATCAGAATTACAGTCTTTAAAGATTTTAATGAACACGTGGTCCTCAGTTTCCGCTCCTCCGGCAGACAGGTAATCCAAATTTATACGTCGGAATGTGTTGTAGTCCATTACGAACCTATACTAACGCAGTATACTTATAATTACAGTGAATATATAAATGTAAATCACATATAAGCCATAAATATGAAACATCCAATGAAAAACAGTAAATACAGCGATGACTGACTGTGCCCTCTTGTGCCACATGATAGCATGGTCTCCATGATTGAGTAGTTCATTGCAAACGGTTGATAACCTCAAACGATCATATTTTCGTTGACAGGTACACATATGTGCAGTGTAAAAAGAGGCACATCTTCATTTTATGCCGAGTTAAGATTACTGTGTTTGGAAGTTTGGCAGACCGCTCTGCTACTCACTGGGCATTCCTGGCAGACAGAGGCTGTTTTCTATTACACACCGGTGACAGAACGTAGACTTGACTGTAAAAAACGGTGGTTGAATTTAGATTTTTTTTTTTACGTAGATCTATAGTCTACTTAAAAAAATACATCTGGCTTCAAATCATTTAATTTTGTGCAACTATTTGACAAAAAAATGAGTAAATGCAGAACATTTATTGCAGTGTACGTTTCTTTCTTTAGTAATACAGTACTGGTGTTCATCACAAATAAACAAAAATGCTCTTTCTCATTGTTACATAGTGTTTTTGTACAATATTTTGTAAAATTTAGACCTTATAATGGTGGCATTAAGGCGTGGATTAGGTCATTTAAATCTCCAGTGAAGGGCCAGGTCTGAAATGCACGAACAGCCACTGAGCAGTCTACATCTTAAAAAACAGCACAAACGACAGTCAAATCAAAGTCAAAGACCAGCCAGTAACAAGAACAAAAACATGAGGTAGAAACTACCAAAATAAAACCAATGACACACTAAACAAAAACAATGTGTCTTCTCACTCACTCACATGGTTACAATCTCCAACTGGCATAGCTCTGAACACTTGTAACTCTAGGACAAAAGTACTTGGACACCACGAGAGCTTTAAATGAGTCTGCTTAATTCATCAGAACTTCTGGTGGATAATCTCCTACTTTGTAGTAACAGCTTTGTTGAGAAAAATAGTAAAAAAAAAAAAAAGAAACAGACAAAAAAAAAACAGAATACGTGCTTACATTTCCGGGTCAAGCTTAAAATTGAAAATCTGTTCTCAATTGCCATACCTGGATAAATACATGTTGAATTAAATTATAGACTATAGCTTGTGGACTTTGAACCAGTGGAACCACTCGATTATGATATATGGTTAAGATGGTGATATCTACGGCTTTGAATAGAATAGAGGATGATAATTACCACTCAATTTTTTTTTGTTTAATTAAAAATGGTGCTTCTCTTGCACTGACACTTTTTTACATTTTGATAATAATAAACTGAGGCCTGTTCGAAAGCCACGTGTCTAAGCTCTGAAATGCTTTTGGAATTATGTTTCTTTCTGCTACAGGGGCTGAGATGTCAATTATTTTGAAGGTGTTGAATTTCGGGGAAAACATCTGGTTCTAGATGATGATTCTAAAGTTGCCCTTAGGTTTTAGGTGGGATGTTTCGCCAGGCGCTTTATAGGCCTTAAGGGGTTAATGTACATGACGTGGTCTTAAAATTGCTTCAAATGAGTTGGTTGCAGTTTTACAGCACTTTTACATTGTGCTGAATTTAAAGGTCTGCTTACAGGTGATTTGTTATACCCATGCCATATTGCAATACAAACACTTCTGGAAGAGCGGAAGTTTCTCAATTCTGGCAGCATCACACGGTTTAATTTCATATTCAGTCCACTTCATAAGAGCCCTCAAATAAGTGCATATGTCTCAAAATAGCTGAATGAATTAGGTAATCTTGATGGAAACAAATTAAACTCCTTTTATGGTTCGTACCACAGTATTATTTTAAAATAGCGTTACCTCCAAATGCAGGAAACTATGTTTTCACTTTTCTCCTTTTGCTTCATCTTCTACAGTCCTGTCCATCACTCTGTCAACCATCCATCCAGCCATCCATTGCCACACAATCGTTCCTCTTTCCAATCATCTATCAGCTATCAACCACTCTTCCACCCACATCCTCCATTTATCCACACATCTACACAACCAAATGATCCATCCACCCACCTGGCACAAAATATCTGTCATGCATCCATTCACTTACTCATTTCTGTCCATTGCTCATCTTCCCAAATCAGACAAGCACCTATCTACAGTACCCTTCCATACACAACTTCATTGCTCTATACAACTGTCATTTGTCCTGATTACTGTCTTTACAGGCCATAATATGCTGTCCCTCTGTTCCTGTGGCAAAACATGACATTTTTGTTTTGACGAAGTAAATCACAGACTGTTGCCTGGGTAATCCCAGATTTCCTATGGTCCGACTCTGAGCTTAGCAAAGGGCTTGACTAACAGCTTTCTTTTCAAATGATTGCTTTGCTACACTACTTCAGAAGGAGGCAGCAGGCATGAAATTCAATTATGGAGCACACGCTCCAGAGCCTCTTCTGCTTTAATCCCTCGTTTGCCCTGAAAGATTCTCAACCTCTTTCAACCAAGTTCTCGCTTGTCCCCCCCTTGCCTGGTCTTATCCTTCTACATGCACCGAACATCTTGTATTTTCTCCCATGCAATAGCTGTCTTTGAACTCAAGAATCCACCCATCCTTTGGGTTTCTTATTGACACATTCTTGCACTTCTACATGTTCTGCCATTCATGACCTCTGGATGGTACAGTACATCCCTCTCACCCACAATGAACTTTCCACAGCACAACTATTAACACACTGTTTGATTACAGTCTGGGTTACAGAGATACAATACATGACAATTACAAACTTTCATTTTAAAGTTGAATCGTAACCCTGAAACCTATGGTGCTCTAGCAACTTTGCCATGTCTCTAGGACCAAGGGTCTGTGGGAGAAGTTAAGGGTTTAAGGTGGGTCAGTGCCAGGCACTCTGTTTGGTCTGGACCACCAAGAAATGCAGGGAAGTTTCCCTGCTCTGGATACTAGCCTGGGAAATCTAACATCCCATATTCCTCTCCCATCCCCAGACCCTCTTGAGTATAAGATAGACAGGAGGGGGTTGTCTAATAATGTCATTTCCCCATACCCAAAATATCTCCACTTAACTATATTGACAAGAATCTTCTCATGCATAATTTTATGTCTGTGTCTGGGACTCCAATTTGACCCTCATCTACTGACTCTTTGACTTTCTATTGTGCCTCTGCCTTTACTTCTAACAGTTGTATGGGTCCGTATGTGTGAGTCTCAGAGAGGTCGACTGGAAGCGGCAGTTGTGGTCTGGACTGTGGTCAGATACTGATTGGCAATGTGTAATGACATAATACTAAGACTTGTGCAACCAATTGTTTGATGTGATGTTCTGGGGTAGTTAGCAACAGCTAAAGCAACAACACAATTCTCATAATATGACACTCAATTCCAAAGCATTTCTCGAATATAGTCACTGAGAAAATTACAGTTAGATTACACACTTCCTGGAGTCAGTTGACTTAATCTGAAATATGTGTAAAAAGTTGAGACACGTAATACTTGATAAGAGGCATGGCTGTTCTTTTATCAGAGTTGCTAACAAAGCCAGTTGATTGTATGGGAAGTCCATGCTTTCTACGAGAAGACATAGTGGATGGTGTCAGAAAGGGCAAGAGGCTTGGGACTCACAAATCACATCCGCCAGCATGAGCCTTTTCAATCCAACATGATGCGCGATGGCTCCATGTGAACTTTCACACTGTCTGTTTACACGGCCCTTCAAATTTTGGGCTCTTCCAATTATTATGTTTTTGATTCTATGACAGACAGATTTTTTTTTTTTTCAAACTCAACAGATGATGGCAAGATATGGAACTCCCAGGGGTTGCTGGATTGGGTGTGTGTAGTACAATGGATAGAAATAGCTTTCCAGACCACAGGGAAAGCCCCTATAAATTGTGGGACACTGGTCACAGTCTTGTTGATGGTCTTACAGCTGTACTAGTTGTGCTTGTTTGTATGGATGGCGTTACGTGATGGGCCCTTTTGGCAACACTATTCAAAATTCTTTGTTTGAGTCTGTTTGTAGACTTGCAGATGGGAAACAAGATGTGTTCATGTTCTCGAGAAGTCCTTGGGGAACAAAGGACTAAGGGAGATGCTGCCAAAATGCAATGTCGCCAGCTAAAGCATGCCCAAAATGCCACGATAATGTCGTGAATGTGTATTGACCTTGCCATTAGTAACATGAAGTCATGGTAACACATGCTGCCAATATCTCGGACAGACAGCTTGCAATGAACTAGTGTCGTATTTAAAGGGAAAATTGTGCCAGGTCTGGAAAGAATTGCCCAGGAGACTGGCTGTCAGCACCATGCCGGGACATAGGGAGTGCATGCAGGTTCATAGAGGCCATACACACTACTGAAATATACAGCAAGTTTTGATACAATTTTACAGACGTTGGATCAGTCACAGTCATGTATGTCTTTATTTCCTTTTAATACTTTGTAATTGTTTTTGTTGATTGCTT
Source organism: Filicampus tigris (assembly GCF_054856515.1). NCBI lineage: Eukaryota > Metazoa > Chordata > Actinopteri > Syngnathiformes > Syngnathidae > Filicampus > Filicampus tigris. The sequence continues at coordinate 11,809,354 of NC_141235.1, read as the reverse complement.
TTAAATCCCATTCTCCGTGGATTGTTGATTTTGGTTTCAGTTCTTGTATTATTTTGTTCTGAACAAATTGCACAGTAATGTAATCAAGAGATGTTGAGATGAAAAATGTTTTATTTATTAGGATGATTTAGTTAAATATTAATTTTACTTTTTAATCGGTGTATACTGTATATTTCTGAAATCAATATCAAGTAAAACACTGTCAAATGGGATAGGCTCCAGGAGTGGTGTCAGTAGGTTTCATGATCAAAAGGTGATTGGATTGATTGCTTCTTTGATCCGGTAGCTGCACAGCTACTAGTAGCAGCTAAACTGCTAATGATACGTCGGCAGCCTGCGCAAACTCCTCTTGCATTATCATGCTTTCCACATCATCACTTGGGTGCTACTTGTTGAAATGATTCAACGGGATTGTTCTGTTGCCTGTTTTTGAGGGCCTGACATGCCAAACGACTAACTTTGCTTCAACATACTTGCCGTCACACAAGCGAGGGTCAAGAACGATCTTGTCGAAATAATTTCATTCTGGGCAGATTATGCCAAATTATGGTTGCCCATGCGGCACGGTGGTCGACTGGTTAGCACGTCCGCCTCACAGTTCAGAGGTCGTGGGTTCGATCCCGGCTCCGGCCTCCCTGTGTGGAGTTTGCATGTTCTCCCCGTGCCTGCGTGGGTTTTCTCCGGGCACTCCGGTTTCCTCCCACATTCCAAAAACATGCATGGTAAGTTGATTGGATACTCTAAATTGCCCCTAGGTGTGATTGTGAGTGCGGATGTTTGTCTCTGTGTGCCCTGCGATTGGCTGGCAACCAGTTCAGGGTGTCCCCCGCCTACTGCCCAAAGACAGCTGGGATAGGCTCCAGCACGCCCCGCGACCCTTGTGAGGAGAAGCGGTACAGATAATGGATGGATGGATGGATGGTTGCCCATCAACTGTGCATTTAGCTGTGCATTGTTGGTTCTTTTACATTCTGTTTGTCTTCAACTTGCAAACCAAAATAGAGAAGAAAATGCTGACTGCTGTCACGCACATTTCCGTCACGTCTAATCGGTAGAGAATTGATGGATGGATAAATATGTAGAATGTAGAATTATACAGTATGTCAATAAGATAATGAGAGAAAAGGTCAAATGGTCACACTCTGAGTTAGTCAGGGTAGTGATTTAAATATTCGGCGCAGGGCGAAATCATATGCTGCTGGAAGCACCGAGAGCAACCACTGTGCCCTTCTCTATGAATTATAATATGGGGAAAGTTTTCAGTTCAAATAGTGGCCCTTGTGAATATGATGTGGCTATAGCTCCCGTCATTTCAGAATGTGTGGGAAATACAAAAAGGGGCGGTCAGTGTCATATGTGTTGTCCTGCTCACAAAGATTTCTATATATTTCTATCACTACTAAAAGTGAGGGAAATAAACTGTTATCACCAGACAACGAAAACATTTATTTGAATTAAAAAACAAACGAACAATCAAACTCAGAAAGTTAATGCATTGCACCTGTTAGCAAACCACTTTCATTATTAGAAAGTTCAACATAGGAGAACGGTCTTGAAATAGCTTTCCCATGAGCCTCTGGTCAAAAATAAAATAAAGGGGGCTGGCAGAAGCCGCCCACCACACTGGTGCGACCCTATCATGGGAACCATGCAGAACTGTCTGCAGATATTCTAGCAGAACACTTAAAACAGCCATCCCCGAATTCCCCTTATTTACATCACTAAAAAACAAATTCTCATTTATCTTTAGCATGCTATAGACTGGAAGTTGCTCCCTGTAAGCGCGTCTGCATGACTGCCAGGCTTATCCTCAGCCTTGACACGTGTAGCTTTCAATGACTTCTTGACTTGTCTTAAACATGGTGAGTGAGCAGAGGTATAAGCTCATTGCATTTAAATTGTGAGAGTGAAGAGCCAATAAGACCTGCAAAGAAAAAAGGGCATGCTAGCCACACACACATGCTAACGTAGCATTCTTCTACCAAAACATTGACATTAAACACACCGCAAAAGCGCAAAACCATTTATTAAAAGAAAACAATAATGCCTCACAACTTACATGGCTGATGTATCTCTGAAAGCCCAAGGAAATAGTTTATCCACCAGAGAAGAAGAAAAGTGAGGATTCAAATTTAAATGATTCAGGTAGTTGTAGTGGTAGATGAAGCAGAATTAAGTTGAATAAGGGACACCAAACAACGCTGCTTACCTTTCCTTAATTCATTCTCAGACTGCACTCTATTTTAGGGACTTGACTTGGCCACATACCCCTTTTTCCACTGTAGATTTTTTCCTTTTAAATAATCCTCCCTTTAACTGTGCCGTTTTTCTGGTGTGATAAAGCAAAGTGAGCACATGCTATCTCCATTCTTGTGTGGGTGAATGGCTTTGTCAGGAAGAGTAATACAGTTTGGTGCCTCCTCCTGTCACATTGAGGTTGTTTACATGAAGGACAGCTCAGAGATCCAGGAACAAGACAACACGCGTGCACCTCTTACCCAAAAAGAAAGGCCTCCGTGGGTGGGCAAGCATTTCTTCCACTCATGCATCAAAATCATGAAGTGACCTTAGATGCATGAGATGAATAAAATGAATGAAAAAAACAAGCGGTTAATTTTATTACAAGGATCCACTCCTCTTTTTCAACTTCTTTTCTTAAAATAGCAATACAGTCAAAACAAAAGGGTCACAGATGAAAAGGCCTTCTTCTTTAATGGCATCCGGGGAGTTTGGGGGATTGTAGGGTGCATACTAAAGGTCTGGAGGTTAGAAGTGCTTCATTGATCTCAGGGCAATGAAACAGGACCGACAAGTATTCACTGCAATGTGAGTTATCCACTTTTAGGAAATCAAAAGCATGAGTTATTAGGAGAAGGAAGCTGAAATTTTGTAGCAATAAAATTGAATTTAACAAGAATAAAGTTATATGAGGAAAAAAGGTGCAATTTTAACAATATGGTAATATTACTAGACAATGTTGTGATTTTATTCAAGGTTATTTTAAAAACAAAGTATTAAACTGAAGACTGTTGAGGATATACATTGTAGATTTCGACTCATGCACATATGAAATACAGTTTCATTGCCATTCAATAAAAACACGGTTTGTGCACATTAAATGAAATTTCAGTACATTTGCTCACAGTATCAAATGACTTAATAAGAATTAAAGCTAGCTTTGTTGTCGAGTCCCGGTGCCCACCAGGGTTCCAAATAAACACCATCCGACCCGCTATATGTTGTTCAAAATTCATTTTGGCAGGTTTGATAATAACTTACCAGCCCGTATGGCCAGTAATACGTGGGGCAATTGTCAGTCAGATATACGAGGTGCCTGTCTTCAATAAGTTTGACACGGGCAAGTCGCACGGGTACACCCGGTGCCGATCACAAGTGTGGCTTAACTTTGTTTGAAGAGTCGCCTAAGTGCTACACTAACAATAAGATTATATTGTGCAAAGGAGGCTGCATGACGTGTATAAGTTAACGGAGTGTCTGGCGATCTTGGTATTCCCTCCCACTCTGGGAGCCTTGGCCGACAACGTGCTCAACTTCAATGTCATAATCGGGTGAGTTAACAATAAATACATCGATTGCTAACTTTGACGCCTGTAACAACTAAACGGTGGGTCACATGCAAGGGAGCCGGTAAAACTGAATTGCCGTAGTTTGGAGACCCAAAAAGAATTGAAATTGAGAATCGTTTAGAACTGGAATCAAAACAAGGAACCGTAATCTGTCAAATACAAATCATGCCCAATAGATACGTTTTGTTAACGGTTATTTGTACCCCTGGCAGCGACTCCAACATTTACAATAAATATTATTCCATAATGCTAGATGCTAGATAATGACGGACCACACCGGTGGTCCGATGATAGCATTCATATATGCCCAGATGAACCGCACAGTCCAACGGCATTGTTTAACGGATTGGTCAATCATTCCCTCCATCTACCACAACACAAAACGATGCCAAGCACAAGGATTATAGAAAGCATGGCATGTTGTGTAACTCGAGCAACTGACCCCTTGTGTTCACCTTTGATCCAAAGGAAGTCAGTTGCCAGTAAAACGTATTAACCTTTCTAAGGTCATGAAATAATGCTGGCATGAGATCCCATCAGTGAAAAGCCTACAAATCTTCGAGATAAGAGGAGTGTCGGATGACTTTTTCGTTTGGGTGTCAGCAGGGGATGTCGTACTGCGTGTTTTCCTAACTTTTTTTTGCAACTCAAGTTTCCAGGAGCCAACAAGATGACCTAAAGCACAAAAACCAGAGGGATGCTTAAGTGACACTGGTTTGACATTGCAGGCAATTTGGAAATACGCCCACACTCCAGAAGCATGACAGTAAAAAGACACCATTAGCTACTCTATGACAGCTTTGTAATAAATGTCACAAGTACAAACTCGGTCTCATGCAGACACTAGACACAGCGTCAGCAGTTAGCGCACGCAGAGGGCCTGCAAAATTGCTTTGAGGATTCAAAGTAAACAAAACAGCTCCTGCAGATTGATATGTATCACGTTGAAGGGGTGGAGAGATTTTATACGATGGAAACAATTACGTTGTCTGTTTCAAGAAGTGTTTGTGTCGTTTAAATGTTTATGTATATGTATATATATGTTTCTATATATGTATATGTGTGTATATGTATATACTGCATACCCGTCAGTTTTTCGTGACGAACCGAATTGTAATGGTCAGTTGGTCAGTCAGTTAGACTGTCAGAGGTCCGTCGGTCCATCAGTAGCCTGGAAAGCTAGTGCCGGGTTTGGGGATGCAGCCTGCGGACAAAGTTTCAACACAAAAAATGCTGTTCCATAGTCCAGCTGCTCCACTCTTCTGCCTCAGGGTTAAGGTTAGGGTTAATTTTTAATTCATTACACATTTACCATGTGGGGGCAGGCGAAAGAGGACACAAACCCAAGTGGGCTTTGCCTCCCTGCCTCCTTCTGGCACCTCCCGCTTATCTCCCTCTGTTTTTAGTGACCAAACACCCAAACAGGACGTTCAATGAAGGAAATTAAAACATTAAGGATTGCAATATTCACTTAGACCATACATTATTTCAGAAGCAAAAAGAATTAAATACTTTATCAGAAATAAATTTTAACCTTTTGGGAAAAATAAAATCCTAAATAATTAGGAACTTTTCGAAACACAAATGAAGGAAGCAATGCAAGCCTGTTGGGCTTGATGCTTGCTGAAAACATCATTCTTTCCCACGTGATAAGAGGACTGTAAAGCCTTTCCGCTGAAATTATGCTGACATGATGTCATGCGAGTTCTCTCAGCTATGACAACATCAACCATTTCATCAGACAAACTGCCAACAGCAACATCCTCCGTTTTTCTCTGTCCATCTCCTCCTTTCAAGTTTTGAATATTTTAAACATAGAAAAAAGAATGTGTCACTGCTCTCAGTGAGTTGTGGAGGGTTTTTTTTTCCCACTTTTTTAAAATCCAGCTTATCCTTTTCACCTTGATTGATAGATTCATTGCAACATCTGTTTCATGAAACAAACAGAAAGGTTGTAACTCAGAGAAGGAATTCGGTCTTATCCAGCTTCATTCATCCAGACCAGTGCCCTTTCTGGACACTTTGACTTTGGTCTAGTTCAACCCTGTTGTTTTGATCTATGTATGCACACTGCTTAATGGATAGATTACTACACTGCGGGATTTCAAAGCAGGTGAACTCAAGATCTTGTGCGACTACATTCTCAATACAGGCACATCAGGTACCGTTCCAAAACATCACAAGCCTTGCAATCTTTTTCTTCTACTTAAGCATTTGGAATTCCTGTAGCTCAGCTCTACGGCGGTATTTCACGCAACTTTGTAAAACATTTGTAAAGAATAGGTAAATGTCCTCTTTGTCAGAAGACCAGTCGTGAAATTTCAGTGCATTCGGGAGCAGTGAAGACGCATTCTCTGGAGCGATGACTCGCGCTTCTCCATCTGGCAATCTGATACGGGAGTACGGGTTTGGCGGTTGCTAGGATAGCGGGACTTGTCTGACTGCATTCTGACAAGTGTAAAATTTGGTGGCGGTGGTGTCATAGTTTGAGGTTGTTTTTCAGGAGGTGGGCTTGGCCCCTTTCAGTGAAAGCAACTCTTAATTTTTAAGCATGCCAAAATGTTTTGGACAGTTCCATGCTCCTAACATTGTGGGAACAGTTTGTAAATGTAAATGTAAAAAATGTTGAGAGTAATAATGACATTATTTGAGTGTTTAGGTTAACCTTCGGTATACAGTGTGGAGAAAAATACCCCATGCCTCAGTACCTTAAACAAAACACATTACACAATTTCAATTCAAACTATTTTCTTTAATTAAATCCATTTCAGAATTTGATTCTGTCTTGCAAGCGAGGAGAAATGATTCTGTCAAAAACTGTCTCCACTCCAACCGGTCGACTTCAATCTTTATGTATGGGCGTGATTTTAATTTCAAATGGACACACCAATCAGGGTCAAATCCAGATGACACCCCATTTTAACGTTGTGACAGTGTGACATCCGAGACTACACAGGCTATTTTATTACTAAGTGGTGTTAATGCAACACTGGTATTCTGTTTTTAACACGTTCCCCAAACTTTTAACACTGCTATATTTGCAGTGTATGAGTAAGTCACCAAAGAGTTAAACTCAAGTTGTTCTTGCACACAAGACCTCAGTGTCTGTCTATAGAGCTCAGTTCAGCGCACATCAATTCTTTTACTCTGCACTTGTTTTGATTTTCCTTTGTTTTTTTTTTAAAAACTTTTATGACTTTTTTTTAATAGTTATGTTAAGAGAGGTTACCAAGCATACAAGAATACACAGGTTAAAAACGTGCAGAG
>NC_141235.1:11745000-11797500 GCF_054856515.1 Filicampus tigris | reverse complement strand
AATTAGACATCACAGGAAAACCAGTCTGCTGCATTTCAGCATCACGAATAATGTACAATTTGTGTGCCAGTACAGTTAACTTGGAATCTAATTGGACACATGTGGCGGGATGTGTTCAAGTAATAATTCATCAGCTGACGATGAATGCACATTGAACAGTTAACTGGGAACATGTGTGCTACAGTATTAAGTTGCTTGAACTGTCATGTACTAAAGCCATTTTCCACCAAAATTCAGCTCAACCAAAGTTTCTTTGGGCAAAGGTTATGCAATTTAGCTCCAGTATAACAGAAAACAACCAAAAATGCAAAGCTAAGTGCACTTTTATATAGATAAGGTATACTGTACAAGCAAATCTTTTGTGAAAAGGTGCCTGTGAGCTGTATTTCTGTCCTACGTAACAGTGGAGAGGTTTTACAGAGAATAACAAAACCACCCCAACAAAGAGTTTCTTTGCCCATAAATTAGCAGCAGATCAGGGGGAAGATGTGCTACTTTCAAGTCATGGATGGACAATGGAGCGGGTAATACGATGAGATAATTATAACAACTGTGCTTTAAATGCATAAATTCGTACAAAGGAATTTATGTACAATTAAAACATATATTAAGCAGACCTGGCTTTCTTAATAAATAAATGCTAATACAATCAATGCACCAAAGTTAAATAACAGGCACTCATACCCGGGGCCTCATTTATCAAGCGTGCATGCTTAACCCATTAAGGCCTAAAGCGCCTTTCTCAACAGCTCCCCAAAACCTAAGGTTGCCTTTGGAATTACCCTTGAAAACCTGAAGTTCTCCCAGAAATTCAACACTTACAAAATGATTAATATCTCAGCCCTGCAGCAGACAGAAACATAATTCCAAAATAATTAAAGAGCCTAGACATGTGGCGTTCACACAGGCAGAATTTCTTATTATTTACTGTTTCAATCGAAGCTGTAAAAATAACGTGTCAGTGCAAGAGAAGCACTATTTTAATTTTTTTTTAAATCGAGTGGTAATTACCATCTTCTATTCTGTTACAAAGACGTCAATATCGTAAATGTCTACAAACCATATCATATCATGGTCGACTGGTTCCACTGGTCGTGCACGTTGTCTATATCGCTGCCGTTACTTACTTTAATCAGAGCTCCCGGTGATCGACGGCGTCTGCCATTAGCCTACCGGTTCGTCTATCCCTCTATGATGGACGTCCATTTTGTTTGCGATAAACGATAGACGAGAAACTTAAATAGTTGGACGAAGCGTAGTTGGGAGCCCATTTTTCGGTCTATGTGAGACGCCAATCTATCGTCTATTTTCCGGGTGAGGGTCCCGTTTCCCGTGCCCAGGTCCTCAAAGGTCCATAAAGGTCTCCTTTTAGGACCCTTATGGACCTCGGCCGCAGCCAACGGGAAACGGAAGCCTCGCCCCAAGGTCCTCAAAGGTCCTAAAAAGAGACGCAATTATTTAGTCCAGCCGCAGTGAGGCTTCCATGCCACAGTGAGTCTTAAGTTTCAAATATTGCTCAATGGGGGCTAGTGGTATTTTGTCCAAGTTAGTAGTCGGAAACTGTAACGGATTTGTCTTTACGCATGGTTCATGGAATGTTACCCTCAGTCGGATCACATTCCATAATTGTCCAATTGTTCTTGGTAATGTATTTGATCTGGGCTGCCTTCTTTCAATAGCAAGTGGCACAGAAAAGTTTTGGAGTTTTTCCCGAAAGTACAGTATCACGGTATTCCAACCTGTCATTTTTCTTCATATGAATAGATGCAAGAACCCATCATTGTCCTTGGAGTAATCGTAAATCCCAAAAATGTATGGCCTCTAGCACATGCTCCAGACTCAATTTTAAATTTTCATTCAAGCTGTTAACATGACCGTGGAAATCTATGACTTCTTTTTCAGAGCTAGAGAAGAACAAAATAACATCATCAATAATCCACCCCACGACAGATTTTTTCTTTAAAAGGGATATCTCAGCCTCAGATGTATAATTGAGGGGTTTGCTGGTTTCTTGGCTCAAGACAAAGCGAAGTGAGAGCCTCCACATATGTGGAAACGTCAGGGATCTCCTTAGAGAACTCCATCTCTACAAAAAAAAAAACCACTAATAAAACAGAGTGGCTTTATTGGGATACCTGCCAATTGTTTGCTGTGCGAGCTTTTAAAAATACTGAAGTCACATTAGACCCACTGTCAATACACATAACCCATCATTGACTTTTTATTATGACGTTTAGGGAGTTCTCGCTGTGCATGTGGAGACTGACTACAAGTACTTGTATGACTATTTTCCCCTGAAACTGAAATACTCATCACTGTTTTAGGGAGTGGACAATGGTAGGAGCAAGCTTGTGACCTGGAGCTACTTTGTATCTGTGTGTATATGTGTGTACCTATATGTATGTTTTACTGTGAGTCATTTTTTATTTTAAATGTATTCTTTTTTTGTATCAGTACGATGTTGTCCAGTGTGGTTAGTGAAATGATGGTCCTGCAGACCAATCATTTGAAGCAAAAAGTCATCAGGGCCGCTTTCCATTGAAAGGGATGTCAACAACAAAACCCTGTTGTTGATCACCCACCAAGGCATAAGTAGAGGGACTCCCCATTTAAATTTTAGAACCAAAGAAGCCTTATGGATTAATAGTGAAACTCTTCAACAAACAAGAACAGGCCAGTTGCCTTAAAGTGGAAGTCAATTCAAACATATTTTTTTCCAGAATATGTTCTATGCAGGCCCACTAGTCTAAATACGGCATTCTGATTGATATTGCATTTGTGAAATAGGAGAAATCCACCTGTTTTTAGCTAGCTGTGGGGGCCACCATTTTGTTACTTCTGTCGACTGAAGACAATATCGAAGTTGCTCATATAACCACTAATCACGGCTCACCTGTTTTCTGAAGCTGAGTCATGATCTGTGGTCATCTGAGCCCTGAGCAACTTCAATGTCATCTTCAGTGGACAGAAGTGACAAAATGGCCACCCCCGAGATGGCTAAAAGTAGGTGCATTATGCTGCTTAATCTATATTCCACAAACACAATTTTAATCAGAATGACATACTTCAACTAGTGGGCCTTTATTCTGCAAAAAAATATGTATGGGTTGACTTCCCCTTTTATTCAAATATTGCAGATTACCATGACCTGGACGATTGAGAACACAGACTCAAAGAAATGCACATTTGTGGCAATCATTTGAAAATGTCACTTACAGAGAGTTGCATATTGATAATTACATTTTACGTACCTTGTTAAATCATTGTTTATAATTATTGTGAGAAATCATTAACATAATCAGTGTCTTCACATCAGTGGCGTACAGTCAAGGGCTTTAAGGTCATCTCTGCTGGACCAAACACTATCAGAAGCACGGACCTACATTTCCAACTTACATGAAATGATAATAATTTATTTCCAAAGGTCTGTTGTCTTAATTTCATAGCGTGTCTTGGCTGTGCAACTTCCAGTCAGTTGTGGGGTAATGCATTTTTCGTCCAATCGGATTTCAGCTTTTGTGTGTTGCTATGTAAATATAAATGATCTGGGCATACTGACCAAGTGTTCACTGATTTTCGTAACAAAATACAGACAATCCGTAATCAGTTGACAGCTCTGTAATAATATCCACAATTTGAACATTACCACTGGGCTTAAATATAAGAAAATTCAAAAACAAAGTACAATCAAAACTTGGACATGGAAGTAATTGACTCCGGACTTAACATCTACGGGGTAGTTGTGTTCGTCAGGAACTCAAAATACCTGCAGACTGCAGTTCGGGCAATAGCCACTGTTTAATTGCGCGCTCATCATGTAAACACGCCTCTCAAGCATTCAATTGTATACAGTACACCAGCCATAGGCGGTTTTACAGGGTGGTAAGGCATGGTAGCTGCCACCTTTATCAAATTCCTTGCCAACCCACCTGTCAGCCATGTTGCCAATGAATCTAGAAATACTACATTTGGAACCGCTCCTCAACCCATTTGTGAAGCAAATTAAAACATTTTGGCTAAATAAAGGGTACATAAAAAGATAAAAACCAATAAAAGTTCTTATTGCAGTGTTCTTTAGCACAGTGTTTTTTCCTTATTTTACTCATCTGAATTGGCTGTCTTCTACGTTAAAGAATGCTTGATACCTGAGAAATGTTAAATTAGTTTGCAAGTGTTTATTTTTTGCATTTATACTTTTCTAGTATTCATAGTGCAAGTGTGCATAGCATATACAGTAGTTTTTGGTTCCATTTTAAAATGCACTAAACATCTAGGGGTAAAAATATTAAGGCCACAGCAGTTAAAATAACGATGGCTGACTGACGCATTAGCTGACAGCCCTGAAATAGCGGTGCCAAACTGTAATTTAATGATGACGGCAGCACGGTTAAAATAACGATGACGGAGTGATCGACAGGTTCGGTTCATCTTGAAATAATGACAGACTGACGATGACGGATGGGTGACTCTGCCGCTGGCAAATGACGGACCCACAAAATTGACTGAAGCGCCCAATTTCAAATCCTGACTGGGTACTTATCATGCGTCACAAAAAGCTGACCTGTCCAGATGAAAGATAATGTCTGGTCATCCTAGTGAATGAGTTGGCATGGATAGCAGTGATTTAACAAGAAAAGAATCAAGCACTTTTTATATGCGATAGCTCGCAACAATATTGAAAGTATCTCAACACTAGCTTTAAAACTTGTTCACAACGTTTCCCCATAGAAAATGTGTATCGTTTAGAATGGAACTTTACAATTAAGAAATGCTCAAATAGACAGATCGCCTATAGGAAGACACCTGCCTACAAAAAAACAGACTACAATGTATTTTGATCAAGTGACTGAAACATAATATAGTTTAATTTAAAACAAAAAGGGCAAATGCTATTTGTAAATACTTTTGTCCAACACTCTCAACAACTCTGGGACAAACTTCTCCAAAAGTCTGTAGGACAACCTTTGCATCATGGCCCAATCCTATTAATAGGATATCATCATCGCTAGTGTTTTATCTGTTAAGCAGCACACAGTGCTGTGGCATTCGGTTTCCTCAGTTTTTAGTTATCAGTTAGACAAAACCTTTGAGCAGTTTCCCCTTCCTTGTGCTGACAGCACCGTCCCGAAGCCCTACTCGAGAGTCACCACTCAATGTTTGTTTTTTGAGTGGACACTTCCTCTGTAAGATCTTTTAAAACCCTAAAACGTAAACTGTGTCATTACTTGAAATTGAGTTTTGCCTCATGCCCATAACAGTGAGTAAACAATTTCCAAATCTATGAAAATATATGAAAGGGCTGCAGCTTTAGCTCATGCCACAATCGTGTTATTAATGGAAGAAACCAGATTGTTTGGATATCATATCCCCATGATAATTAAATCCAAATGTTTTGAAATGAAAGCTTATCCAGAACATGACTGCTGGCTGTATTACAGATGAATTGATTCAGTGCATGTAAATAAATACACGGATAAGAGGGTTCGTACATGACTGAAAGCAAACACTAACCTTATTTTTCAGTAAACCCATAGAGGCTAGTTATCTTGTTGTTATGAGAGCAGCCTTGTGGAGTCAACCGCGACAGAAAAACGGGGTGCATGCTCAGCCGCTCCAGATGGATGATGTTGCCACCAAGCACAACAAATGGCATCAGATACTTGAAAGTGTCTGGCTTTGCCGGTGTGCACAAGTGAAAGACATTGTGTTTCAGAGACAAACACAGCACTCAGCAACGCTCTCATATTTCCACTTACCAACATGTGCTGCTTGGCCAGCTGCTTTCCATAAACAACAATTGGATTGACTTATTTCAATTTGCCACACTGCCGTCGTCTCCATCGAAACTCCACTCACAGATGTTGAGATTGTTTTATGTCCACTTTCCAGCATAGTAATTATCCACGGAAGACAAGTGCCGCGACCTCCTGCCCCTGGAATCGTACAACTCTGGAAAACTGACGCCTCAGGGCACAAAATTTGAGAGGTTGACCCACTGTCAGGAATTGAATGATGTCTTGCAACGGATGCTTTTGCTCAGTCAGCATTTAGAGGATCAACTCACAAGTGTATTTAGTTGTGTGTGTGTGTGCCTGTGTGTTTTGTGATTCTTACACACGAGGGTACCATGGCAAACCCCCCCAAAAAATGATACACATCTGACCTGGTTGCTCTTTACAACATGACAACTCTGAAACTCTGCACATCTGATGGAAACAAAGTTAAAGGGGAAATCAATCCAAACATACTTTTTTTTCAAGAAGATGTTCCCAGCAGGCCCACGAGTTGAAACACGGCATTCTGATTCTGATTAATATTGTGTTTGTGGAATATGAGTTAAGCAGCAAAATCCACCTCTTTTTAGCCATCTCAGGGGGCTGCCATTTTGTCACTTCTGTCAACTGAAAATTACATCACAACTACTCAGGGCTCAGATAACGACCAATCATGGCTCAGCTTCAGAAAATAGGTTAGCCGTGATCGGTCGTTACCTTTATTTCCTAAAGTGTTGCTAACACTTCTTTCATTCTTTCATGGCTTTGGTTTTATAACGCCGACCCAAGAATGAATTAATTTACATTATTTCCCAAGTGAAAAAAATTAACATAGCATAACAACCTGAAACAGAGTTCCGCATGCAGGGTGCATCCGGGGCTGGTCAACAATCAATCACAGGGCACATGGAGACAAAGAACCACTCACACTCAAATTCACACCACGAGAGGCTACAATTGACTTTACAAGCATTTATTTGTACTATTCTTTAGCAATGTCAGAACAATGGAAATCATCCTAATCCTATTTCATATATTTCTTCAAGCATGTTTATGACTGTCAGTGATGACTTTTACCTCATAATTCAATTTTCGTCTCTCTTTCTAGCGTTTGTGTAATGCATTTGACTCTGTGCTGTATAAATTAAATTTATAGTTAAGGAGTGATAGTCATGTTTCTTGGGTTGTTCTGTTTTGGATTTGTGATGCGTGGTAATCTCCTATAAAGGTTTTTAGATTTAACCTACCTTTTGATTTTTGATTGCTGGCCAACGTACTAGAAGTGGTAAGAAATTGGAAGCACGTGTCTTTTGCTTGTTTCATTAAGTTTTGGGCTGGCACACCTACAACTGTAATATCCTGTTACATGTTTACATTGCGTTTCATTCTCATGCCACAAACTAATCTTATGACGTGCCCTCAAAGGCAGGCAGCCATCGTGGACCGGTTCTACGATGGGCAGACATGAAAGGAATCAAAACGAGGCCTGATCCTGATCTAACCGCGTGTACCTGTTCTAATAGCCAAGCATCTGTTTAAACAAGAAGCAGACTAGGGGCCGTTATTGTAACCCCTTTTGATTGAATCAGGTAAATGAGCCAGGTATCAAATTTTTGATCCGAACATGAAGGTGGACAGTATGGGGCTAACGTCACCACATACCTTGCTGTGAGTCATTGGCCGCAGGTCTGAAAAGGAGGAGTAAGGAGTGTATGGAGTGACCTAATGATGTAGTAATTTAGCATAGAGCAAGTCACTTCTAAAAATAACAGTCAGTTCAGACTGAAATAGCAGCTCTATTTCTGTTTGCTGTTTCTGTTGGAAGCCACTGGTGCGCTCTCTCCGGGGGACGAGGGGGTGGGACGGGGGGCATGCTTGCGATGGTGAGCAGGAAGAAGGGAGAGAATGCCATGTTTTGTTATTCATCCCCCCTCCTTTAAAGGAGGGAGGGAATACCTTGGAAAGATGACGATGAAGGGAACATTTTCCATCCATCCGTTCAAGTCTTGTAACTAAGTAACTGCTAGTCACAAATTCGTTTTGAGGAACTCTTCGGGGGAATGTTTGTCACTTGATTTAAGACTGCGGTCTGTGTTTGCTTCTACAGTATCGCCTCCTCCTCGCTCAACAATGGACTGTAATGACTGGAAGCAAATTGATACCATTCGTCTAGGAGCTCACGGTTAAGCCACTGATGTGTCACATGATTACGAAGCGGGTCAAGAATTAAATAATTAATCACCGTGACTCTTTTCATGCCGTCAGTATGAATCCTGAGGGCTCTGAATCATCGTAACATCGAGATGTTACGCATTCGCTAATCTGAATAGCATAGCCATCCTCACATTCACCCCATCTGTTCTACACATAAAGAACTCCTGTTTAGGTTGGCTTGCCTTGAAATGCCTTTTCCGCTACAAGAACTTCCCTAGTCTTTTTTCCACTGCGCATATAGTGAAATGTGTGTTTTACAAAAAACGATTAAGGAGAGTGACGTGCGTGGGGTAGAAAAACAGAGTTAGAATCCCTAGCTTCTTTTACGCCGACTTCTCTGTAAATTGGCGCATCAAGATGCATAATAACAGAGCCAGGATTTATTCACCTGTCCCTTTCAGAAGAACTCATTGAAGCGCGAGAGATTGCCCTTTGCGAAGTGTGCGTTTACACAGCTGTTTGCGCTCAATGCATTGCGTGGTGACATCAGTGAGATGCCAACAATTGCTTTCAATGTAAAGCGTCCTGGGCAGTGAGCCTTGGGTGCTCAACTTCACACTACGTATTGGTTTACACACTGGCAGTGATCCACCTTTGTTATGCCTCTGATACTACTTTGGAAGAGGTAATATTATCACACACACCCACTCAGAATCTGAACCTTTCACACAGAAAGGTGAATCAGTAAAAAGGTGGGAAAAAATGGTCTTACGGTACAGTATATGACCAGTGTGTACAAACAAGCACCAGGGATGTGCAGTCAGGGTAGGCAAGTGAGGCAGTGCCGTCCCCTGCAGGGTGACATCAGCAAGCAACAAAAAAAAAGGTATTAGGATCACATTATGTTCCATTTTAGTTCTATGGTCAATCCAGTAATTATGAATGATTTCGTCATTAAAACAGCTGAATTTGTATTTCCTTTTCAATGCGTTGGAAGAACTGAAGAGAGGCTGGAGGCACTGAACGTTCAATGTTCAGTGCCTCCAGTGATCAGGCACACAAGAATTGCGACTCAGGCAGTTGGCGCCTGCACCCGGACGAGATGTTGCTGTTTGTCTTTCTATCGCCAATAAACATGTTTTATCAGACATGTACTGCACACGCTGACTACATGACATAATGTGACATATTTTAATCTGATCAGCCAGAAAGTGCACAATGGCGGCAAGAAAGTACACTCTTATCTCGTTGAGCAGGGTGGAATTGACTGAGAACCTAATGAAAAGCTTTGAAAAGAAACATTCAAAAGTTCCATTTTGAAATAAAGGCTAATCTTCTATTTCAGGTTCATCTTTTAATATCTCACTAGTCATCTTTTTAGTCTGTCGGTTTGTCATTCCTCTTAATCATCATATGTATCATCATCACGTCGATATCTCATGATTAAAGAGAGAGAAAAGACTGGAGAAAAGTTGGAAAAGTTCAGGTTGAATAATTGTCCAACCTAGTCAGTCCTCCATTTCATTAGTTTATTTTAATCTGAAGCTTCATTTATTTTCTTTCTTGTCTCAAATAACCCACAAATGTCTGGTTTGATGATTAACACATACTTGCTCTGTTATATGCTGCCTGTACTGTGTATATGTAATGCCATTTTATCTTTTCATGCAAAAAAGCATAGCTTTCCATCAATTTCACTTCATCTCAATTTCTGTCAATCTCGCGCTGACTTTATTTCTACAGACACCATTTATGAAAGTGTCCGGTGAGATTCTGAAGTTTATTTTTTACAAGTAACATCATCTGTTTACCTGTAAAGGACCTATCTGTCTGCTTGTGATTATTTAGTCTCCACTCTGAGAAATACTGACATGAAACCCCATCGCCTGGTTCATATAGGAGCCCCAAAGCTCATCTGGGGATGAATTTTCAGATGCCAACTGAATAAGGAATTACATCACGAGATGAGAAGATGTCAGGCGTAGATTGACTTGAAAGTTTGGAATAGTGCTTCATGTCTGGTCTGAGGTGTGCCAAAAGCTGATATTGCCAGACGTGTAATCACGTTGCATCGTGGTAAAGTTCATGCGTTGGAAACAGCTTTCTGGATCAGACATCGACAAAAACGCACTTGTTGCTCTCAAGCCCGATCCATTGGTGATGTCACCGCTAATGATAACTGACTCAACTCCAAACACGAGCAGGGTGAGGGATTAAAGCACAATGAGGCACCTACGGTTAACCAGGTACGTGATGTAATCGCTCTCAGAAGAATCGGCTGGGTTTAAACGCATGAAATTCCAGAGCCAATTGGAAACAGATTTGACCTGACAAGTGTGATTGTAGTATGTTGTTTGAAGACCAGAAAGGAACTTTGGAGTACTTGGTGGGGCTTGTCATTATTATCATTTTAGTCATCCATAAAATCCTCAAACGTTGCATACTGTAGTACGTAGAGGCGACTTAAAAAGATGGAGATGAGCCTCAAGCTGCACCAGCCTAGGAAAATAAAAAACAGAAAGCGACGTCTTTGTAGCCACTGTAGTGAACTTCCAGCCAGTTGTTTCTAATTAGGTGCAGCTCCCGGGACCAGCTCAGAAGATACGTTCCTCCCAAACGTCTGTCCTGTAAACAACTCTCCTCCCCCTGTTGATCCGATTGGGGTCTTAATCCTTGGCTCCTGACAGTCACCAACACTAAAATATCTGCAAACATCTGCCACTTTGATTGCTACTGCACTGTCTACTAATAGTTTAATTGTATTATGTTGTAAAATTGTAAAAATGTATTCGTTAAGTCATTCTCAAAATGCACTCTTTCTGAAATACTGGACTTTGAAAGGCAAGCTTGTGGATAGAAAGGCAACAATGAGGCAATTTGAGGTATTTGCTCTATACTACCATATCGCTACGCATCATCTGCTATTTGAATACACACAGAAATACACTACTCACAAAAAGTTAGGGATATGTGGCTTTCAGATGAAATTTATGGAAAATGTAACGAGTTCACGCGACAGTGATATATCATGAAAGTAGGATATTTAAGTAGAAGGATGCACTGGCGATTTCCTCATCTCAAACAACTCATTGAAACAAAAGTTAACAACAATGATGTTCCCACACCACAACAAACAATTTAAACGTCTCAATAAGTCATGTGCCCTTGAGCATCAATTACAGCTCTCATGCTCTTCACAACTCGACTTATTGTCTGCTGAGGCATGGTATCCCATTCCTCTTGAAGGTGATGAAAACGACTGTTTAAACACCATTTCTAATTGAACCAGGACATGGATTGTATGTTGTGAATTTTGCCGTTATACTCCTTGTTAGAGAACAGCAACTTGTGCAAAAAGAACTGAAACATTTAACAGTTAGACATGTGCATTCAAAAACTTAGAGAAAGTCACATTAATAGTCGGAAACACTACCGGAAGTGTGAAATGATAGTCGAACCGGCCTATAGGCAATTACTATTTGGTCCGGCGGGACAAAATGGCGGATAAACGGACGGCGGAAAGGTACCCCGGCTGTAGGCGGAAGGCAATAAACAGAATGCAATTTTTTTGTAAAATGTCCAGCTCTGGAAACATGTTTATAATTCGTGCCCATTCCAAGAACTGGTGCACGTTGCCAAAAACAGTACAAATGGACTTGACAACAGTTGTGTGTTTCAGTCAACTACAGTACAATAAGCCAACAGAGGTACTGTTTACCTTGGTTGGACTATTTGAAAGGGAGCAAGTCATCTAAATTATATTGGCAAATATCATCATCTGTGTTGAACCAATATCCCATTGGATGAGATTATGGGGTGTAGTCCTGGAATGAGATAAACTGAAACTGTGGTATCCTTAACCTTTTGATGCCGAATGCAACAGCGCATTAGTAATGTGATTATGACTTCACAGTTCACACCAAACAATTATTCATATTTATTGCTGTAATGTTTTGTCGAGAAGTTTGATCAAACACTAGTTTCTAGCAATAACAACAGCTAATGGTTTAAAATGGAACAGTCAACATTTCTTCAAGATGAGGAAATGTGTAATCCCCCAAAATTGAATACAGTACATGAATAAACCCATATGACTCCTGCATAGAACTTTTAATTTGAATCCGGATGGAATTTTGCAAGGAAAGTTACATTTGATTTCAGACGGGACTATTTCCCAGGAATGTATTTAATTCAAACAACTGTAGAAAATAATAGAAGTAGTAGAACATTAGCTTTTCCAAGAAAAACGGACTGTGTTGTGATTAGTACAATTCTGCACTTATGGTGATAACAGGGTCTTCACATTTCTTTCTTTGTGTTGATAAAAATATTCCGGAACCCCCGCCCCCCGAAAAAAAACAAATAAAAAAAAAAACACAGCCAATCATGTGACTTACAATGCATTCATAGTTAAACCAGAGGTCTAAATGAATCATTTTCAGTAAGTACCCCTTGTCTATCATTCCAAAATATGTGCCCATCAGTAACCTCTCATTCATTTCCAGTACTTTTAACTTCTCTTTACCTAAATCTTTAAGTTCCAGAACTGCAAAAAGGACTCTTTAAAGCATTTCCTCTTTAAATTAGAAAAACAAGTCAACCTTTGCATTATCACCCCAAATTTCGACTCGGTCTCTAATCATCTTCTTAAGTTACCTTCCAAAGCCCACAGTTATGAATCATAAACTCTGTGCCTTTGAAGTCAGTATCACAATGTGTAGTTGAGTGAAATATCTTCATCCTTTTCAACCATACTTTGATCAACTCAAAGGAGTGAAGTAGAAAACTACTTGAACTGAAATTCGACCAGTCAAGCAGAGGACGTGAATTTTACAATCTTTTACGAATGATCGAACACAATATTATCTTACTGGTATTTATGCGTTTTCTTTGTTATTCCAGATTGTTTCGCTTTTTGGAGCTCAGGTTCTGCATAAAAAGCTGCCAAAACTGTATGGTATTGTAACATTGTTGTCAGTTAGATGTTGCCGAGAGATGAGATAAATGGCAAAACACATGCTGGCTGTTGTCAGATGAGGCTCGATACAGCAGCAAGGTAATCCTGTGCCTATGAGCAGGTGGTCTTCACCCATTTCCGCTTTGCTGCTACAACGGCGGCATATTATTATTCAAATTGTATTTATTTTAAAATAAACTACAAAAATGTAATTAATTACAATACATCATTGTATACATTAGAAATATATATATTTCATGACAACTTATATCGTGAGTAGTACAGTTATTCTTGAATATCGCAAATGACAATTGATTCAATAATTAAGAAAACGTTTATAGCACAGCAGAATAAATCAAAAGTACATTCATTCCCACGTTCTTCTTTTATCACGTTGAGGCTGATCATTCTCTTGAGGAGTGTCACAAGGGGCCACAAAAACAAACCAAGCTTGAATGTTGACGAACTTTATCACCTCTTCACATATGACTGAATGACTCAAAATGACTGCATTATTAAAAAATGTGATATTGAGTGAGCTTTTTATTTGGTAAATCTGGTTAGGAGAAATAATAATGCACTGGGCAAGCATGGTGAAAATGCTTTGTGGATATACATATGTGCTTTTTTTTATAAATGTAGCAGCATATCTGGAAAATAGCTTAAAAGTTGGTACAGTTTAAAACAGTCACTCAATTTTTCAATGGTCATAAACAACGAATGTGCAAAAAATAAATTATTCAAGAGGCTTAATTTAACCTTTGCTAATCATTTTAGGATCAGTCAAACTTCAAATCAATGTAGTAAAAAACAATAATTGTTTGACTTTTACCAGCTCTCCACAATCAGAATTTTTTCCCAAATTATTTACCTACTTGAGTGCTACGGGTTTGATCGACAGATCAGCTCCTGGGAAAAATGGCATCGAAGCAGGTTGGTGGGCCTTAAGAGCTTTCAGTGACGCCCCAAGGCAGGCTCATGTTATACCCTGTAAGAGAGGCTAATATTTTACAGTCAGCTTGGTATTTACCAGAAGCTTGTATCCTTCACTTCAGATCAAGACGCAAAGTATCATAACATTCTGAGGATGAGCAATGAAGCAGCTTCTCATCTCTCTTCCGAGGATAAGGCTCCCTTACTTATCAGTGAGGGGTTCAGTCATTGGTCACAAGGACTACAAAGAAAGTGCCGCAAACTCCCCCCAAATCAGCATTTGAGGACTGAGGAATAAATGTGGACGCCTACCATGACGCTTAAGTGCGGCATGTGAAAAGTGACACCGTAGAACTCTTTGCGTATGGACCGCAATGTGATGTAATCCATTAGAAATGGCCATAAAATGCAGAAAATCTTTATTTATAAAACTTGAGAAGGAGAAGGCTGACCATTTGATTGATGGAATTGTTACTGAGTGCACTTAATAATGCTCTGAATTTGGATCTGATCTTGTATCCCTGTTGTGAGCAGGGAGTTCTGGCCTGCGATTCAGGCATTACCTCAGCTGCTTTGAGCAAGCGTGGTGTGCTTGAAGACCGGGCAGGAAGGCCAATGTCATCTAGTCGTAATAGTAACTCTCGGCATGTTGAATTCGGCACAGCTGTTCTTCAGCTAATGGCTAAACAAACCTTACACAAACCGACGTTGATCCAGCATTTATAACAGCAAGCAGGATATTACGGCAACCGCGTACGCTTTCACACAACAGGTCACATAATCTCGCATTAATTTTATGTACAAAGTGAGATTCGAATGTTTGATGTCACACTCCCGTTCGAGCTTTCTGCTCTTTCATACAGGTGTAGTCCTGATTCTGATACAGAACTCCTAAACTATTAAATTGCTCTTTTGCCTGCGCCACTTGCACTCCGTGATGATGCCTTTCACAACGCAGTGACAAGCTGGCTTTGACACGCTAATTTCCTCACTGTACTCTAAAGACAATGCCTTAACTTTTGTTACCTCATATTTATGGTGGACAAACTACAAAAGCAACAGTACATGTATACTGTACATGCTGTATGTTATAAATCAATCATTTTTTTTCCCCCCCAACTTGGTGTATTCGGACCGCTGATGCTCCTGTTTGCACTGGCTGAATAATGCCGCACTCCAAAAAGTCAACCAAAAACCTTAAGACTAACTAAAAACAGATGCCAGAAACACTCAAGAGTAGGTTTTTATACCTTTAGCAGGCACTGTAAGCAGTCCTCTGATCTCACTTGGAACAGAAGCAAGGAGATCCCCAAGAAATCAAACATTTGACCACAGCATAACTCTCACCGCATATATGATTACGGTATCAGACGTATTACTTGATGTTCTTGTCTGGAAATGTACAGATTCCACCTGACCTCTAATGTAATTGGATTAGAGTGTAAACTAAATATCTTTTAACAATGCATAATATAACCATTTATTGAAGAAAAACTTCAATCCCCATTAGACTTACATTGAGCAGATGTATGCATAACTGAAGCATATTTACATGGTTTCTCCATACATGAAATCAGATTTATGAATATGGTAATCAGTGTTTTTTTTTCACATCAATAAGGTTCAACTGTTCAACTCTTGAATTTGCTGGAAAGAAATTCAGTTCATTTTGACAATGATTCAGTGTTTAGGCTATTTTTTTCCTATGAACGATGTGATGTGTACAGTGCTAGCTTTTACTTGAGATCCCGTGGGCGGAATTTGAGACACACAAATTAAATTGTTTACTTGAACAAGAGCAAGATCGGTGTTCATGCATTCCACACATTATATGAATATTTCATTTGTACAAGCAGCGTTCAAAGCTGATTTCATTACATGTCATGATGTGAGACTTACAAGGAACAGAGAAGCCTTAGCATATTAGTCTGATAAAACTTTCTAAATGTGCTTCATATTTCCAACAAACAACTAACATGAGGTGACACAGTTAAAGCTGAGTTTGTTTGTTTTTTGTCACAGACGATACGTAAATCAACAGCATTCAAAAATAATGTTACGTGTCACATGTATTGTACAGTATACTACGTATGAACTTGCGCCTCTGAGTTTTGGAACAGATCAAAATATATAAAGTGTCGGGAAACACATTGTTTAATGTTAACATTGTTTTTTAAATTTCAGTTTAGAGCGCAACATTGTATTCCCCTTGAGGAGTTTCGATAGTTAACTGTTTTTTACTGAAAGAGAAAATTATCAAATTAGAAAATGAACTTCATTTGGGAGCAATTTATTTGAGACAGTTGCTGTCTTCTCTGACTTGCATTTGACCGCTAGAATAAAAGACAGAGTTCACAAAAAGTCAAAATCCCAATCAAATAATAAAACGCATTTCCTCCCACAAATGATTTGTGGCGAGTCCAAAGCCCGAAACTGAAAAACCTTCAATCACATTTGCCTTCAAAGTGCCGCCATCCAACGAAGGGAAATCCAAAACAACAAAAAAAAAAAAATGCAAAGAGTGTCTTTAATACATCAAATCAGTTTGGTGCATATTGTTTCTCGGGCCAACACAAATAATACACGGTTTCTTTTAAATTAAGAAGGACGTGTTGGGACAGCCAGCCAGGGTGCAGAGACTACAGACGGGAAAACTAAATTACGATGCCTTTCTCGTCTGACTTGTAGTTGTAAGACTGAAGAGAAACATTGCAAATCCCCTGATGTTTTAGCCTGCAGCTGAAGTTATTGGTATTTTGCTAGTTCCCAAACCTTTGAACACGATCTATTAAATATTATGGTGAACTGAAATTTTTGTAACAGTGAAAGAGTCAGATAACAGAGAATGCAGAGATTAGTCACCTTTAAAAATGTAAAACGGCCCTGATGCAACTTGGACAGGTCACATTTTAGCGCATGCATACAAATAACCTCGACCATATGTATCTATCAATACCAAATCAGGGACTCTATTTTCATATAAAGATGTACTGCGCTTGGCATCTTCATTTTCGTGAGAGGGCAAATCTAGTTTACCGTGTTTGGGAATTTGACAGACCGCGCTATGACCGAGGGTGTTTTCTATTACAAGCCCCCCGGCGCAACTGACAATTTGTTGACAGAAAGTAGACTAGACTTCAGACCAAATGAAAGCAGGTCTAAGTTGTGGTGCAGGTGGTGTAACTCATTTTTGGAGATTTTGATCAGGGCACAGGCAAACAGATGTGTGGTGGATATCATTGTATATCTTTCATAAATATGACATCAGCATGCATCAAAGCCTCTGAATCATTGTAGAAATCAATGAATTGAAAGCATTATCATTATCTTCAATATATATTTAAAAGCACCCCCCATCAATTTGGCTTTGTTCAGTCCTATAACGGTCCATTTCTAATTAATTCATAATTTATAACCTATCTACAAAAGTGCCAATAGGAAGAAAAAGTCCACCCATATGCACAGTCAGACTGCAGTTTGCGCTAGACTTGATCTATGCACGAAAATAGGGCCCCAAGTGTTCCTAACAAAGTTTACATGGACAAAATGTCTTTAATCCAATCAGTGTTCAGATTTGTTCAGAAAAATCGGAATAAGGGTTTTCATGCACGCCGATCGGATTATCAATCGACATAAACCACCCCTCTCATTCGTAATAAAGTCTGCACTGGTGTATTTCTATTAGGACGGCACAGTGAATGATTGTTCACCACATGCACCTCAGTTCTGAATTTGGGGGCTCTAATCCAAGCTCTGGCCTTCCTGCATGGACCTTGTGTGAGTACTTTAGCTTCTTCCCACTTTCCAAAAACATACACATTAGGTTAATTAAAGACTCAAAACCACCCATTTCACTCTATGAAAATTAACAAACATAAATATGATCTTTGAAATGAAGGGGTTAATCTCTGAAAAGTGAATGCTGTAGATTCAAATTCATTAAAATAGTAAACCTAGTATGGGTTTGGTAAGATATTGGATTGTCTGCGCCACACATAAAAAATGGACTGTACTTTTAGGATTGAGTGCATCATCATGAGGAGATGTCGACCATTCTTGAGATTTAGGAACGGGGCCTGTTAAAGTTTAATCTTATGTTTCTTTTAAATTCAGACACGAGCTGACTATTTGGCTATTATGTTGTCTGTGCCGAAAGAAGACATCTGCCATGCTCTTCAAGGGCCATTAAGTTGCGCCACCTTTGGGACAAGCGTGCGCCATCATGCAGATTTTTTTCAGTGAGAACATAGCGGTGAAGGAAATGATCTATCATTCCGAGTAAACTGTAAACAACCTAATGGCATGTGGCAATATAAAATGGAAAATTCAAATAAACATCAGTGTGTCTGTTTGGAGGCACTGCTGGTACAATTGGCCAAACACTGGGCATTTGAGTAATCATTACTAGTCATAACTCAGCACACTGGAGATGTTAAATAAACAGTATACTTCTGTAAGGCATATACAACAAGGCCCAAATTTACTTTAGTCGTATCACAGGAATTTGTGAGGTAAAGGACACTCACCAGCCGTGCCAGAAACAGCATCTTTTAATGTCACGACGTGTCTTTTCGTCAACAGCAGGCGCTTTCCCTGAAAAGTCGAATTGTACGCCTTGGTGGCCTCGACGAAGATGTGTGAATGTTGTGTGACATAACAAGACACTCAAATTGTTTTGAAACCTTCAAAACTTAGCAGTCTGAATTACATCTGTAACTCAGGAAAGCTCAACAGAAGACATTGTATGAACACTTTGTTCCAACGATGTTTTACAAGCTGTATTAAAATGTTACAAAAGCGGCGGGAGCATCTTCATAATTTTTTATTCTAACCTTTAAAAAGCCCAGACATAGCAAAATAGAGTATGGTTGTTGTCAGCTCACGTCTACCATACTCTACAGTCCATGAGATGTTTTTAAACTTCTTACACTGGAACTTCTAAAGATGAGCACTCCAGCAGTTGAAAAATTCAGATTTTGGCCAACAAAATTGGACAAAAATAATTCCTACAGTCGCACAAAAACCCAGAGCTAAAACTGTTGTTGTGAATCATGTATGACCTCAGCATACATCGTGAAAAAACGTGATAAACTTCACAAGTGTGCTGTGCTTGGTTGACCGTTTTTTGTTTTTGTTTTGCTTATCTTTAAAATATTTATGATGCCATTGCAGCGAAAACATTTTTTTTTTGTGCTCTTACATCAATCGGCAATAGGTAGACAAAAGAAGAAAACTTTATATAAAGCTCCCAAGTACCAGCAGTAAAGACTAAAAAATATTGCTGTGACTCCTCATTATCAAAGTACACAATTCATTGTTTTTATGCTCACTTTATTTTAAAATTTTTTTTTACTTGTATGGCGCTTCAGAATGTGATACTGTAACTTAAGACAGCACATACATTACTGACCACCTGGGGGAGCTCCTCTCATGATGAAGTTTAGGGATTTTTCTTTCCGTCATCTCTCTTGGCCCTCACAGTGGGCTTTGGGCAGTCCTGCTTAGATGTTCCGTGGTTCTGGCTTCTTTGGTACATAGTGGGCTATCTGCCGAATGCCTGCCTGGCAAATATGGCTCTCGAGTCACGGTCTTAGAATGTGCTGCTTTTGGTGGGCAATCCTCCCATTGATGGCTTTCCTTGATTAGCGGGTGGCAGCCTATAAGTCAGCATTAAGCGCCATTGTAGCTTTCAAAGAGATGTTTCTAATAATGTATTTTGACCAATTTTGTTGGATGAGAGGTTCAAAATATTTGAAACATTTCTCAGAATGATGAAGCAAGAAGTTTTATACCACTAAACGCTACCATTTATCCATTTTCTATATCCGGTTAGGCAGTTTCGAGGGTTCAAGTAACCTAACCTCATGCATGTTTTGGAATGTGGGAAGAAGCCACAGTTACTGGATTTAAACACACATAAGAATGGTGAGACTTAGTTGTATCTTGACTTTAACTTACTATCACCATCATAAAAATACCGTGATGTGAATGTCTATTTATTTATTTATTTATTCAACCATTATTTATCCAAGTGAGAACTGATTTTCATTTGCAATGCCGAACTGACTGAAGACAGCCAAGTACAACAAACTGTACAATGTGATATAATTACATATTTACAGAATGCATTACATTATACCACAGCATATAGTGAACAAGTTTAATAAAAGGCTAAAACAGGTACAACGATCATGTACAGTATCCCTCAATAACTTCCTGTAAATAATGATATAGTATCTGATAAGATGTGTAATGATTGATGAACGATGATATTGAAATGAATGAGGTGAGTTAATTTTTGCAGTGTTCCAGTCCTTTGGGGCAGAAATTTGAAAAGAATATAGACTAAAAGTAGTGTTGCTCAATTTGCGAAAGAAGAGGTTAATAAAACTGCTTAAATGGAGGGTGCAGGTGGTGGTTTGCATGGCGAGCAGAGAGCAAAAATAGACCCCAACCTATCGTGACAGTGATTGGTTAACCAATATTTGTACATTAGTAACATTAGTATCTTTCAAAGATAGACATTTGTGATACAGCTTTTTCATTTTATCTTAGATTACTCACATGTACGTGTTTTTGTTGCTGGTCGGTGTAACATCCCAGGAGCTCGCCATATTTTCAACAAGCACTAATGAAACCCGAGATGGAAAACACTGATGCGAAAACATTAGTAACAAAATAAACCCCCAAAATGTAAAGTGATTGAAAAGTGATTGTCAAAAACAATTATGGTTTAGACTTAACTAGTTACAGTATTTATGCTAAGTAAAAAAAAATGCTAAATGCTAAATAAGACATGTAAAGTAAGGATCAAATACGTCATTCACACAGTCCCATGATGGCCATTTCTAACCCAATATCCTGTTACAGAGAGCACGAGTCTGCAGCAAGTTGCTTTTGGCCCCTTACCAAGTTGCCAAAGTATGAAAATTACCCATCAAGTAATAACATCCAGTTCTTTAAAAGCCATCAGTGTTCCTTTAACAGAACTCTGCATGGCTGCGAGGCCAGACCAGACTGGCAGAACATGACTTCCACATCCACCGCCACCACAAACCACAAGCCCCCAAAATCAAAACCCCCTTTACACCCTTCACCCTGATGATCAACAAACGGGGGTTCATTCCGAACCCTTTGTAAGGCCCTGCAATTCACCGACCGCAAGACTTGGCGATTATAGCTGCTCATAAAATCTAGATAATGCAGCATTGGCGTTATCAGCTTTTCTCATACACTCACAGGCCTGCTGGACAAATAAATAATGTGATATGATGTATCTCTTTTTGTTGTGGATGGTATTGTTATTAAAATTTAGGTTTTAGTTCTGATCAATACTGTTAATTGCCATCAAGAGTTTGATTAAGTTCTCATCACAATTTGAAAATTGCAACACAATGTAGGAAGTAATTGTTCTTCTGATTTTGAATGACCTAAGCTAGGCTAAGGTAAGTCGAGCTTCATCCAAATGAAGTAAGTAATCGCATTCTAGATTTATTTCTGGAAGACTGAGGTATTCACTAGATTTCTCAAAAACACCCATGTACAGCAACATTAGCTGTAGATCTGTGACAACACCAGGTTTGCTCTCCAGTAATGAAAAAGTGAATTTTAAGAAAGAATTGCCAAGAACCCAAGAACCAGATTTCAACTAAAACCAACTATTGTTTTGATGAATCGTGGCACATCCGCAAGTTCCAGACTTTGCAGGACATTTGTTGGTTAGCCAGCTCTGCCAGGAATGACTTGGCACATGTTGCATAATAGATTTCAACTCAAAGACAACTTGTGACAGAAGGGAAATGTGTATGGGAGATGAAACCGGATGCAAAATGACTCACATATTCTCTGTCCGCTTGCGGTCTCGCTGTGGTTGTAGTGCTTTCCAACAATTGATGGCTGGTCACTGAAGTCACTTGTATTACTAAATCAAATACTGTAGTTGGCTCCGCGTAGCTTAATAAGCATTATTGAAAGGGCTAGTTTGCCTTGGCATCACACTGACCAAGCAAGCAAGCAAGCATGCAAAAGAGTAACTGTAGTAGTAACGGCCGTAGTAGACAATTTGCTGCACTGGAGCCCCCTCCTGTGGTGAGTGACAGTGCCTTTGCCGTGGCTTACAAAGCAGCCCCAATAAATAGGTATAGGCTGGAAAAAGATTACAAATACAGTTTTGCTTTTTAACCAACAGTTGAGCAGGATTAGCCAACAACAAGTAACAGGTGTTCAGAAGCATGTGAGCACGCTATCCAACCCCACAATGTTGACACTTGTACAAATGTACCTCACAAATAATCGATATCTTGTCAACTTTAGGGTAGATCAAGCTATACGTACAGGTGAGAAAAAGTGTTTGCCCTCTTCCTGATATCTCAGTTTCTTATTGTTGAGTCATGAACACTGACCTCAACTGAGGCGAGGGAGGCCAGCAGTTCTTTTGACGGTGTCCTGGGTTTCTTTGTGACCTCCTGAATGAGTCGTCGCCGTGCTTTTGGAGGAATTTCAGTAGAATGGCCACTACTAGGAAGATTCGCCGCTGTTCCATACTTCCCCCACTTGTGGATGATGGCTCTCACCATGATGTCAGTTAGTTTATTTCTCATGTGTTATCAAATCTCTTTGGATCGTGGCATTTTGTTGCAGCTTTTTGAGATTGTTTGGCCGACTTCATGTTGTCAGACAGGTTCTATTTGGTGGTTTTCTTGATTGAACAGGCCTGGGTGTGGTCAGTGAAAATGAACTTAAAAATGTGATTAGCCACAGTAAATTCATGATTTAATAGGGGCAAGTACTACTTCACACAAGTTTTCTTTTTCCTTAAAGAGAAAGTCAACCCAAACATATTTTCCCCAGAATATGTTCTATGCAGGCCGACTAGTTGAAACAAGGCATTCTGATTAATATTGTGTTTGTGTAAGATGAGTTAAGCAGCAAAATCCACGCCTTTGTAGCCATATCACGGGGCAGCCATTTTGTCACTGCTGTCGACTCAAAATGATATCACAGTTGCTCAGGGCTCTGGTAATTACAACCAATTACAGCTCTCCTGTTTTCTGAAGCTAGCCTTATTGGCCGTTATCTGAGCAACTGTGATGTCATTTTCCGTCAACAGAAGACAAAATGGCCACCCTCTGATATGGCTAGATTTTGCTGCTGAACTCATATTTCACAAATGCAATATTAATCAGAATGCCTTTTTTCAACTAGTGGGCCTGCATTGAACATATTCTTGGAGAAAAAATGCTTTTGTTGACTTCCGCTTTAATCAATAAAATCACCATTTAAAAACTGCATTTTATGTTTTTGTCTGATTTTTACATTTGTTTGATCTTAAACAGTGGGGAAACTGCAAAAAAATGAATTTTAGAAGGGGGTAAATCTTTTTTCATGGCAGTGTGTGTATGAACAGTTGATGAAAGTGACAGAGCGGATTTCCCTAATAAACCTAACCCAATAAAACACATGAAAACATTGATGAAGTCAAAAACACAACCTGTTTCTACAAGATGGAAGCCGAGGAATGAATAAATTATATTATATTTGACTTCTAGTACATCTTAAATTGAGCATCATTTTCCTTTACTAAATTCCTGTTAGTTTTTGTTGCTCTTCGACCTGAATTATGTTTTCATGCTGGACCCATAAAAGAAATAAAAATTACTCACCATATTTGCAGTGATATCACACATCTGAAAATGATAAACCAAAGACCAATCAGGACCTGTGAATTTGAGATGGACAATAGATTCTAATGGTTTTATTAATTTAAAAAGGAGTTCAAATAAGGATTGAAAAGAAGTATAAGAAGTAACCGTCTGTCACATTTGGACTTATATTATCTATTTTGGTTTTCTTGCAATTATTTCATTCATAATCATTTGTGAGAATATTATTTTTGCGGTCCTTTAGACTCAAGATCAATGGGATGGAAATCATAATCCCATATTGTTCAATTGTTTGAATTTGTTGACGGATACCCCATCTGGCGGATACACAGGAAAATGTCCTATGACCTATAAATCAATTAGGTTTCAGTATGAAGTTTCATTGCTGACCCTCACCCTCGTTCTTGCTGATTCTGGCAGTTGGTGAATCAAACATGGGGGGGGGGGGATTGGGTGGGGGTCATCCGACCTGCGTTTCAGAAAGCAGCCTCCAGATGGAAGAAGGGAGCACACTCGTCCAATCAGTAACCAGGTGGCCTCTTTGAGTCTGACAAGAAAGTCTGGACGGCAGTGTCCTCTCTGGTCTGTCATCGTAATCTTCAAAGTCATGCAGAGGAACTCAACCTCCTCAGTTGCTGCTTCTTTACAATTGACTCACAGCACAGCGACACACACACACACACACACACATGTACGCACACTATTCCTTGTGGTTCTCTGTGGAAAAAAAAAAAAAAGACATAAAAAGACTCATTTGATGTAATATTGTTCGAGCCCACATCAGAACGCTTGTTAGAACTACAGACTGTTTTGCTTCTGTCATGTTGCACCAAAGGTTTAATACAGTTATTGTTTGTGTTAAATCATTGTGGCATGAAGATTAAAAAGAGAAAAATCTATATTTTCCTTCCAAGATATCTCTAAAACGCTGTAGATAGGTACAGTGCCAAGCAAAAATATATGGGCTCTTCTCGAATTCGTATTTTCTTTTTTAATATTTCCCCCACTTAAATGTTCAAGACCATCAAACAGATGCCATCAATATTAGAGAAAGATAATCAAAGTTGAAACAAAATGTAAGTTTTGAATGATGATTTAATTTTATAAGGGGGGAAAAAAACCATCCAAACCTCCCTGGCCCTATTCGAAAATGAAATCGCCCGGATTGTTGAATAATGAATTAGCTGTGGCTAATCACATTTTCTGGAAAGCTGAGTTCAATTTCACTGACCACAGACAAGCCTAATTAAGCCCAGACCTGTTCAATCAAGAAATCACTTAAATAGAAACAGCCTGACACAACGAAGTCAAAAAGCTCCCAAAATGCTTGAACAACATGTTGCAATCCAAAGAATTTCAAGAAGAAATTAGAAATAAAGTAACTGGCATCTATCAGTCTGGGAAGGGTTACAAAGCCATTTCTAAAGCTTTAGGACTGCATAGAATCGCGATGAGAGCCAACAAAACAAGGAAACAGGAAGAAAACATGGAACAGTGGTGAACTTTCCCAGGGGTAGAAGGCCTCCCAAAATTGCCCCAAGGAGCACAGGGACAACTCATCCAGGAGGTCAAAAAAGAACCAAGGACAACTTCTTAACAAATACAGGCCTCCATTGCCTCAGTTTTAAGGTCAGTGATCATGACTCAACAATAAGGAAGTCTCATCTTACTTTTGCAAAGGAGACATTTTAATGATCTCCAAGACATTTTGGGACAATATTTTATGGTTGAGGAGTCAAAAGTAGAACTTTTGGGAGGATGTGTGTATCGATACATCTGGCATAAAAATAACACAGAATTTTAGAAAAAGAACATCACACCAACAGTGGAACACGGTGGTGGTGGTCTAGTCATGGTCTGGGGTTGCTTCTTCACTTCAGGACCTGGATGACTTGTTGTGAGTGATGGATTTGTGACTTTCAATCAGAATATCCGGATTTAGAATGTTTGTGACCTCAAGTTGAAGTGCAATTCTGCAGCAGGAAAGCAAATGAAAATACACCAGAAAGTAAACTTCAGAATGTCTTGGAGTAAAAAAGGTTGTGTGGCCTAGATCAGGGGTGCCCACACAAGGTCCTCAAGAGAACCTATCCAGCCTGTTTTGGATGTCTCCCTCCGGATTCAAATGAACAGCATCGTTTTCAGGCTTCTGCAAGGCTTGCTGATGAGCTGCTTGGGCAACCCTGGCCTGGAAAAACATCTGGATTTGAATCCGATTAAAATGCTCCAAAAGGTTATTCATGTTCAAAAACCTTCCATTGTGGCTGAATTAAAATTCTGGAAAGAAATGTAGGCCAAAATATGTGAAAGATTTCATGTCAATTTTATATATGAAAACAAAACAAAAAAAAACCAAACACTTGATTTAACTTGTTAGGTATTAAGGTAAGGGGAGAATTACTTTTTCCTCAATGGGCCAGGTAGCTTTGAATATTTTTTTTCTCCTTAATCCACACAATTATAAAAACAGAAGCGGTTTGGATAATGGATGGATGGATGGATGGATGAAGTAAATAATTTGAGAGGGGGCAAACACTTTTCACAACACCTGTATTCATATCTGATTGACGTATGTTATAGCTTCAGGACATCAATGTACAATATGGAATATAAGAACTTTACACCGCTCTGTTGACTTTTTCCGTGCTCTTAATAGATTTTTCTGCTGCAACAAGCAAATCTCCTCTGTTAGACAAATAAAGCAAAGTCTCATCTTAGAAATCATATATTAACTAAAAAAAAAAAAATCTTAATTTCACTTTCTTCACATGATGAAGAAAATCATGAATTTCTGCTGCAGATTCAAGCACATTTTGTCCCCAGGATGTCTTGCATCAATAGACTCATTAACTCGAACAAGAAACGATTCCGATCATAATGTGACTCGACAGGGAGCAGTTTTGAATTCATCCTCCACAGTAAAACTCTGCTTCAAATAATCATTGATCTGATATTAATGTCCCCCCACCGCCCCCCCCCACCTGTCACACACCTACTTCATCTTGCTACATGGATCACGCAGCGCTTCCTGTGATTTATTTAACTTCTAGATGCAAGATATTCAAACAATGTGTGATTTATTTCACACAAAAAATGACGTTACATATTTTTGCTAGTGGTGGAACAGTGTAACAAATTATAGTTGTCAGATTAGTGCTTGGATCTGTGTATGTGGGGTATATGCAGCAGACACATGAATTTGTTGATGGGTAGGCAGGCACTTCAGACTAGATACCCATTGATTTTTACTCTCTACATTTGAACAGGGATACGTGTACTTAGTACCCCTTACTTTGAGAAAATATGATTGTTTCGGACATAAGTCACCTCTTCTCAAATACTGTGTACACTGTAAGAATTTGAGTGCCATAATTTGCATCTGGCGCAAATGTGACACACTACAGTATATGCTTACACATCAATAATGTGTCATCCTTTTGGATAGTCCGCTGGCGTGGTGACTTTAGAGTGCCTTGTTGTTGGCTCTAAGTGCACGCATGTCACCCAGAGAGAGGTGCAATAGCAAGAATGGGAGGATTTTCTGCTTTTTAAAAAAAATTCAGACTTGACCGCCAGCATGTGGATTGGGACTTTGGGCTGGTATAGGTTCTTTAGAGCGCCTCATTGTCTGCAGTGAGTTCATGCATGTCATGGTGAGAATATGGAAGAATTAGGTAAAAAGAAAAGTCAGTTGGAACAGCCAGCATATGGAAAGGAGCCCCACACTCGTGTGGCTGCTTTAGAGTGCCTCATTGTTTGAGGTCCCATGATGACAAGGTGGGATATTTCCAGCCACCTGTGTCTTTGATCAGACATATTTTCAAGGCTTAAACATGTACAGTAGTTTGTATTGGCGTAAGAAAGATGCTGGATCAAGTAGCATCTAATTTCTTAGGTCATAGTGGAAATTTATTGACAGATGAGCGGGGCGTAATTTCAGCACATTCAGCAGATCGTCACTTGAGAGCGAAGAGAACTTCACCATTTTCAAGCCTCATTTTATACAATTGACTTTTTTTTATCTGAATTTGGGTTGTTAACAATTCCCGGTGGTGAGTCAAGTTTATGAAACTTTTTTTCTCCACTTAACGGGACTTTTATAAAAAAGGCAAATTACTCTGTGTGCAGAGATTTTTTTCAAATTATAAATACAGGCAGTGTATGAAACTGACTTGTATTCATTTGGACTTTTCTGTTTTGCACTTAAGTACATTTCAATTTTGAAACTTTATATTTTTTGTTTTACTTTCATTTGTTGAATCTGTACTTTATACACACGAATCTTTTTTTACCTCTAAGTAAGTACAGTGCCCGTGTGAGTGTGTGTATGTAATCAAATCATGCTAATTGATATGATTGATAAGTGATTCTTTTACATTCATTTCGCCTTGTATGCGACATGTCCATTCTCAGAACGTTCTAACAAAAGTCCCCAGGCTAACAATGGCTACCGGTCAGCAGGTGCATAGACATACAGAAAGAGGGATAGTCCCGAGTCAGCACCCCTGGCAACAGCCTCATTAATGCAAACACTGCGTTGCTATGGAGGCTGCCACACACAATTAGTTCCTACTCATGCGGTTTGGGCCCAGAAGCAGAATTCCCTAACGGACATGGACGAGTCACTTGCTGAGGACCACCGACTGGACTTTATAGAAGACTACGTGCTGAGGACTCTCAAAGTCAAACATGACCGCTGGCAAAAATGTGTGTCCTGCGAAGAGAACTTGCAGATTCTGCAGGACTTCCTGGACAAACCACAGAAGGGGACTTTGGTGGTGTGTGTGACCGCGACCGGACTGCTGCAGCCCGCCACTAACTTCATGTTGCACTCCAAAAACAAAGCAGTTTACTTTCTCAAACAAAGTAAAACAACCCTGACTGTGGGACGCATGGAGGATAACTTGGTTTGCGGTGACTTGTCGTACTCGCCACTAGACCAGTTTTCTGCACTGATTGAGGAGGTAAGACAGCAGTGGAAATGGTATAAATAGTCTTTATTTCTAGCTTACTACAGTGGTCCGAAGTAACAATGCATAAATACAGAGTTGCTTTACTTAAGTAGACTTTTCTGTTATCTGTACTTTACTTGAGTATTTATTTTTGACTTTTTGCTGTTTAATCCGCACTACATTTGACAATTGCACTTTGTACCTCTTTACATAAGTTGATTTGATTGATTGATTGGGACCTTAGAGACTTGCTGTTAAGCGACAATACGAAACATGACTGGTTACATGCTACTTAAAGTTTAGTCGGACTTGCCGACGGACGGTCGTTTAAAATTAGAGGCGGACCGGCCTATACAATACAATTTTATTTATATAGCGCATTTCATAACAGCTAGAGCTGTAACAAAGCACTTTACAAACAATACAATAAATAAAAAACAATAAAAGGCTGTGATACACGTATTGATAAATATAGATAATAAACATAAATGAATAAAGATTTCCCCAACGGAACAAAAACAGAAATAAGGGCGGCGGAAAGGTACCCACGCTGCAGACAGATGACGGATACCGGACGCTCAATTTTTAGTCAAATGCCCAGCTCTGTTGTATAATAATGTTAAGTGTGGTATGACAACATAGCACCATTATTATTTTTTTTAATATCAGTTCCGGCAACATAAATACTGTATGCTGAGAGGAAAAAGAACTGCATGATGAAAGTGGTTAGCACATCTGCCTCACACTTGAGAGGTTCTGAGTTGGCTTTTCGTTTGTCTTCTTCCAAGTTCCAAACACACGCATGTTGTTTCAATGAAGACTCTAAATTAGCTTTAGGTGTGATTGAAAGTGTGAAAGGCTGTTTGTCTATCTGTGCTCTGTCATTGGCTTGCGGCAAATCCACAGTGTACCCCTCTTTTTGCACACAAGGGTCAGCTTCAGTGACACTAAGGAGGAAACACTTTGTGGATGATGAAGGAATGAAGAATTAGGGCTTTGCAATTAATCGGAATTCAATTACAATTATGATTAATATACTCCACTATTACAAAATTGGCATACTTGTAAACAAGGAAATCAAACTTGAATTTATACATTTGCACCTTTCTTTTCATTTTTTTAACCAATTTAACCAATTTTTTTAACCAAAAAGAACTTGCATAATTATAGTGTTTCAAAGAATTTTTTCAGTCTTTTTATTTTTTAAGGTTGAACATTTTTTGATACCCCAAATTAAATGATCGTTGAAAGAATTGTGATTTCAAGTGTTACCAAAATAATCATGATGAATATTTTTCTTCATAATCGAGCAGCCTTATGAAGAACTGCTTTTCATGTACTGCGCGGTAGTTGAAAATTACCCACATTATTCAGTGCGACTGTAAGATGCAGCAAAATAATCCAGTTTTGAGTACAATATGGTGTTCATACACTTTCACACAATCTTTTGAGGGGTCTCTTGTGCCTTTTGGTATTGCTATATGGATACATGATGTAGTTGATATTCTTGCTTTACAAATCAGCATGTTACTTCCTTGTTGCACAACATTTAGTAAAAAGTGTCAGTGTTGCCTTCATGACATTCATTATTTTAATGTGTTTTAGCGGTACTTATAAAGTAATAACCCCAAATTTGCAAGCAATTGCCTTACCTAAGACCCTGGGGGTTCAAACTCTTGAGGGGGTGTGTGGCAGTTGCTCACTGTATGATCCACACTTGAATAGCTACTCATTCAAATAACCTTGTAACAAGCGGTGTTTTCATATTAAAGCAAAGTGGTGGGGCACCAACCACTTAGGTGGCCTACTTACCAGGGAAATGACATTGCTCTCTTTTTCGGTCTGATGTGCGCCTTTTAAAATTTGAATATGCATTCCAAGGACATCCGTTGATAGTCGCACAGACAACACAAATTAATCCCTTCTGTATTACTAAACAAACCTTACAAGCTGCCGTATCAACTGAATGAAATATTCAACTGTCAGAGACACATTGGAGTTTAATTAACAGAATTGTGCGGCATGATTTTTTTTTTTCCTGGCCACTTCACTCCTTGGCCTGGCAGCTTGCTACTAGGCACTGTTCATAGAGCTCAAAATAAGCCTCGGGCATCTCACTTTTTTTTGCTATCGAGAAAACAAAACCTGAAATAGTGCCCAGGCTGACCTATGAGAGGCAAAAATGTCCCACTGTGCATCCAGACAGCTGGCGAATACAGTACAAAAGAAAAAGCTAGGCTAACTCGGCTTTAGTACAAGTTGAAAAACTCTTATTTTATTTTTTTTCTCAAGAGCAATACTGCAATTTGATGATACTTTGTTCAAAGGCCCTTGTCAGTCATTTGTCCTGACAGCGCGTCTTTTTGTTGCCCTGCTCTAGGTTGTGGCCCCACTGCTGTCCAACAGTCGGAATCACACCGAATGGCCGCAGGTGGTAGCCCAAGATGTCAGGCACCTCATCGACTCCCTTAAGAGCAGCGTGTTTGTAATGTCAGGCCAAGTCCAAGGCAAGACACTGCTGCCCCTTACTCTTGGTTTGGAGAATGTGGAGCAAACTGCCTTCGAGACAGATAACAGGTAACCCAACCAACTGGACTGTATGGTAATTCATCCTTTCCACGGCACATTTACATTGAAAGCTGTGAAATTTCTCAGTGGGGAAACGGTAGATAAGAGCATCATTCACTGCTTGGAGTCAACAGTGATTGAGTGGAGCCATCAGATCCGTGCAGTGCTGATAAAAGACTCAGCAGAGGCTTTGCTTGAAGGCAAAAAGCCCACAACGCACACAGAGCTGCTCTTCTGGAAGAACAGGTCAGCAGATGTGTTTCTACGGATACTAAATATCCACTGGCAACCTCGAACAAACACGTTCAATGCTGTGTCACGCAGCCCGCAAGTTAAATTGCTGTACAAAGTTTTGTCATTTTTCCAGTGTTTAATTTTTCATAACACCTGTGCAGTCTGGTGAAAAATGATTATTTGGGATCTATTGATTCCAATGGAAGAGTTTTTTTTTTTTTTATTAGTCTGTGCCCTACATTATCTTTTATTTTATTTTCCCCAAACCCTAGCTGTGATTTTAATTAACGTTTGACATTGCTAATCATATAAATTTAGTCATACTTAAGAATTAGCTTATTTTTATTGCATATTTGCACATACTTGGAGCTTGTTTAGATAACTGATATTCCTTGAATCATGTTTCCACAAATTAACTCAAATAATTAAGTAGGGTTGTGATTACGGAATTTTCAGGTGATTGGAATCCAGTAAAAGAGATCTTTTTTTTTTTTTTTTAATTAATTAATTAATTTAAAATGGTCATACAGCAACATGTAATGTTTGAATCCTTATTTTGTGAATTGTGTGAACAATTGAGACAGGATGCACTCCTTGTTTTTCTCCTTAATGCATTTCCGAAGTATCGGATGTGGACTTGGTATCGGCAGATGCACAAAATCAATTACTCTACGATGACCCATATTTATCGACCTAAATTGCAAAACCTGAATGAATAACTTCATAAGGAGCTGGTTACTATTTACTGTAAATCTTTGTATTTATCAATGTTATCGATTCGAAATGCAAGCTTGCCATGCAGGCTCACAAAGATACTAACGTAGATTGATGTTTATTTGCATTTGAACTCTTCTTAAAATTTCTTTTAATTAGGAAACAACTATAGACTCATAAGATTTTCCGACTCTAGCTTTCAATCTTTCTGTGTGAACTAGTACTGTTATGTCAAACATTACGCTGATCAATAAATCGTTTTTTTTTAAATCACAGATGCAGGCAAATTTTTCCAGATGGATTTTTTTTGCACCAATTCCAAATTTGCCCTCATTTATTTCTAGCACATCAGATTTTCATATTAATAATAATGATTTAATAACAGTAGTGTAATATATAATATATCTAATAATTATGAATTAAGGGTTAGGCTCATCAACAGGTGCTTTTTTTTTTTTTTTGCAGTACAACATAGCTGTGCATTACAGTGCAATGGGAAAATATGTATTGTGCATGCTTTGAGAGGTCAAACTTCAAAACCAAAAATGAAAATTTATCAAAAACCTGACGTGCCAGAAAAAAAGTGTCAAACATTAATTTAGGGACACATAAATCCATCTCTGATTAAATGTTTTATAATAAATAAAAAAGTTAAAAAAAAAACAAAAAAAAACGCCCTGCTTTAACACCTTTGTACAATGAAAGATTTGATTTGTAGAAATCTCTACAGTATGCATATTGTTACAATCACAGCTTTGTTCATTGTAGCCAGAATTTAGTGGCTGACATTAATGACCAACTATTTTGTTCCTGTGATTACTTACCAAATAAAAATAGGCATTGTTACATCTTACAAAGACCTTTCGAATTATTCATAAATGATCAGTGTTCCAGAAGCAGTCGAAGCCAGGCAAATGTGACCTTTGGTTTTCTCCTTCTATTTTTGCCTTTAAGATATGCTGATTTAGAGTGCATTTACTCCCAATTAACATCACACAAAGGGAACAAAATGGAGATGCTGCTTGATGCTGTTGAGAGCAGCTATTCTCCTGCTTTTCAAAACATCCGACGGGAAGTCCTTGCAGGTAATTACAGACCGCAGACTGTGACAAAAGAGCTGAAGCGTAAAAGAAAAAAGTGAAATCTGCTTTCTAATTTGGAGTGCTAAGCTATACGTATATGGACACTGCTTTTTATTGTCTACCTTATATACACGTATGATATTGAATCTCAAGTGACTAATCCACTCTTGACTTGGCAGCTGCGGAGGAGGCTAAGGACATCTGTGCTTACTTGACGCCTATGCAGCGCCTGATTGAGGACATGGAGAGTAGAGAGTTTTCTGATGTCAAAGGTCAGATCGGACCCTTGATGCACACGGTGTGTCTTGTGTGGGCCAACTCCGCACACTACAACACTCCACCGCGACTTATTGTTTTACTGCAAGAGATCTGCAACCTCCTCATACAACAGGTCAGCTATAGATTTTTTGTGGTGGGACACAGGATTCCATAGGCAAGCTTTTAGGCTTTTTTTTTTCTGCAACAAAAGCTGTTTCTGAAATAAGCACCTGTCAGTAGATGGGTGGCCAAGTGAAAACAAAGTGCTTCGCTTTTCCATTAAAGACAAGTTGAGAGTATTTTCTCCCCGAAGTTGCTTAAGATAAAAGCCTCATTAAAGCTCCCTTGCAATGTTTCTTTTCAACACCACTTTTAAGGCAATTTCAAAGATTTGTTGGACATTGCTCTTTCAAGAAACACCTTTTTGTTTGACTTGTCGCCTGAAACAAAAGAAAAGACCACCTTAGAATGCCTTATGTCAAGCAACCTGTTTTGAGAGCATAATGACGATGACAAATGACCACACCCCCAAACCAATTACACTGTGCGCAGTGTTCCAGTTCAAACATTAAAAATCTTCTCGGGGTAGCCAATCGTGGCTCAGCTTCAGAAAACAGGTGAGCCGTGATTGATCGTTACCTGAGCCCTGTGCAACTGTGATGTCATTTTCAATCAACAGCAAGTGATAAAATGGCCACCCCCCCCCCGAGATCGTTAAAAACGGATGGATTTTGCTGCTTATCTCATATTCCACATATATTATTTATCAGAATGCCTTGTTTCAACTGGTGGGCCTGCATACAACATATCCTTGAAAAAAATATGTTTGGGATGACTTTCCTCTTTACCTCATTCACTGCCATTGACGGATTAACTTGTCTTTTCACAGTCCAGCCAGTCAATCCCAGAAATGTATTATATATAATGTTAGGTTAAAAGAGGGTCTGAAAATGTCTGGCAGTGAATGAGTTAAGAGATGAAATGTGATTAATGTACTAGTGGGAGTATCATCCGTCTGTTGGATAAACTGACCATTTTTTAACGTCCCAAAAACAGGCTATGGGTTATTTGATACCAGAGGAACTTCTCAAAGGTGAAGTTTCTGAGAGTCTTCTGAGGGTAAAAACAAGCCTGGAGATTTTGGAACTCTTCAAAAGCAGCTTTGAGGACCGCCGGACTAATCTGGGCCAGTACCAGAGGAATGGGAGCTTGGTGAAGCCTTGGGATTTTTCCCCAACTTTAGTCTTCTCTGGACTTGATAACTTTATCACCAGAGTCATGTCAACACAAGTAAGCGTGTTAAAATGGCCGTAGATACGATTGTGATTCTATATTTGTATCTATTTCCTGTTTCACTCTTTCTACCATATAGGACATCCTTTTGACCGCAGTGGACTTCTTAAAGCTTGAGAAATTGGAGATTGGAGGTGTTAAAGGTCGAGCGCTAAACCAACAGGTCCAGCTACTCCACCAGGAGTTTGTGGATCGTTTCACGATCTTAACAGACAAGCCCTATGACTGCTTGGACCTCCAAAACGAGGTGAGGAGTACTTTGAATCTCACGTTCCTACTTGGCCCAGCCATGTATTTTAGTGCAGCTTTTGAGCTGCCACCTGCACAAGCAATTTCAACCCTGAACACTTCACAGCACACAGGAGGCGGGTTACTCCAGAACACAGTATTGCAGCCCAAATGTCATCGCGTTGATCAACCAAATTGTTCCTGAGTAACAGCGGGAAAAGCAATTTCCCTTTGCTTGTAATACCCAATTGGCAATTCCTGCCGGATGCCTTTGAGTTTGTGAGATGTGAAAATGAATATGCTACTGTATGTAAGCTCAATGTGATATCACACAGCTCAGTGGGGTCTTGGCTATGGGCCTAGCTGTGCTTTCTGCCCTGCAGGAGTTTGAGAAAGATGTGTGCAACTTCAAATTGTTAGCGGATGACACAGACCGGCGGCTAGGAGCTATCTTCTGTCAGGCATTTGACGACGCTTCAGGATTGGAGCACGCCTTCAAGGTATTGGAACTTAATCCCACTCTTTGAAACGCATCAGATGCACATTCCCTTGATCTTGTCTTCTCCATGCCTGCAGGTTCTGGATATGTTTGGAGGCTTGTTGGAGCGTCCGTTAGTAGCTCGAGATGCTTTGGACAGATACCCACGCTTAGTAAGCATGTTTGACAAGGATCTGGACAGCTGCAAAGTCATTTACCATGAACATATTAAAATTGCAAATGAGCAAGGTAAGTTTTATGTTAATAATGCACATGCACTTCTAAAACGCAAACAAACTTTGATCCCCAGAAACATGTTCTCTTAAAGTGAGTGGCATAAAAATAACAGCTGGGTATGGGTGGGCTCCACCTCACCCGTGGCGCTGAGAAAAAGAGGTATCGAAAATGGATGGATGGATATATTTTTATAGCACGTTTCAAGGACCCGAAACAGCTCTTGCATCGGATATCATTATTGTATATTGTGAAAGTTGTCAGTGCATATTCCCGTACTTACTGCCTCTATACCCTCAAAGGATACTTACCGTATTAATATGGATTTTGTTCAGCCACTATTACATCGGTTAATGTATTTATGGTATTAAATAACTGGATTCTTGCAAACTCAGACAATTACCTTGATCGGAAATTATGCATGAGAATATAAAAATAGAAGTATTGGTAACCTTTTGCATTTGAAAAAAGTTTTCCACAACTTGGCACCGTTTTAAAACTCTTGACTGAGTGAATTAATGAATTTTACTGTGGCGCCCACAACAACGATTCCCTCCCTCTCTGAATATAGAATATGCTAACAGCATTGCACAAAGGAGTTTACAAGAACACGCAGGTCTAATTGATGGCGTTTCTGTGACAATAGCTGGTAACCTCTTCTCCGGCTTTAATTTGGAGGAATAATGCTTACCCTATTTAAACAATGGACATATAATTGTTCTCAGTCACCAACTTTGTGGTAAGCGTACGAATAACAGTAAT
Organism: Filicampus tigris; assembly: GCF_054856515.1. NCBI lineage: Eukaryota > Metazoa > Chordata > Actinopteri > Syngnathiformes > Syngnathidae > Filicampus > Filicampus tigris. The sequence goes on along the minus strand of NC_141235.1, from coordinate 11,761,217 downwards.
GCTACTTTACCGCAGGTTCCGCTCCGGTGAATAAGAATATGCCAGCGGTAGCTGGAGGGCTGCGATGGGCCCAGGAGCTGCAGCAGCGCATGCAGACGGCCTTCTCCAAATTCAGACAGCTTTCCTACCCGTGAGTGTCCTCATCTCCACAGTCCAAATATCCATGCTTTACAGACACAAGCATCACCCACTCAATTATCTCATCAAACGTAGTGAATCTTAATTTTTTAGCATAGACATAGCTTGGTGTAGAAGAAATTGACCGGCCTATGCAGAGCCCCCAATTCAATCCCTTCAAATACTGTTGGGATGAGTCACAACAAAAATTATGATGAAGACTATTAATTTCCTCCAGACACACTGCAGCATATCCGTATTACCTTCCAGAATCTAATCTTGTGAGAAACTATTCTCTGAATAGGTGCCTGGAGTCTGCACAAGGAGTTTGGGTCATCCAGAAGTATGAAGAGCTGATGCAACTAGTTGACAGGTTGGAGTATTTTATCTTCCTATATTGCCATGACATGTCATCATGCACCCATGTATATATAGCTGGAAAAAAATGGCAGAAAGGGAGATTGAACAGAACTGACAGTCAAAGTACGGTATATCCAGTATTGTTAGGAGGAAAGTATAGAGCAGGATTATATAGTGCTGGCACGAAAGTCAGAATTTGTGTACGTGGCTCAACATTGTTGTCGCATCTGTTGCATTTTTTTATAGAGTTCAACAGACGGCATGTTATATATAGTTACTATGCAAGTTTTTATCAATGACTCTATTCAACAATAGACAAGCAAAATCCTGTAGCCAGTAAAATCTGGCTTTGCAAATAAAAACCCAAAATAACAAGTTTACACTACATGATCCTTTCGTGTGTTGCACCACCAAAAACTAGCGCGAAATGATTAGCACAAACCATTGGCGCGCGGTGACTTTCAGACATAGGCCTTCACTCAGCACCGCATGACCCACACACCCCATCCTTCCCCAATTGGCAAAAGTACTTTGATCGGTTGGAAATTTGCAGGAAAAAAAAAACAACCACAAAAATCCCAACTACAACACTTTTTGTCCTATTTGTTAAATCTGTCAGTGTGACCTGAAACAGGAGCGCTTAAAATGATCTGTGACGGGAAAAAAAATAATAATAATCTGCCCTCTCTAGCCCCACCATGATTTGTAAGAAACCACAGCACCTGAGGAAAAAAAAACAGTCAATCAGAGACAGACAGTGTGACTGACAAGGTTTCAATCATATCTAATGGCCTCGCCGGTACACTCATAGTGGGCACACACCTGCAGCCTCATGCTGACTGTTACCATGTAGCTTCAGTACTTTGCTGAAACTATGGTGGAATATTTACCTCCTGAAAAAACCCCAACTCCATTTGCCAACAACTGACAATAAGACAAGAATTTAATTACACAGTCCCTACCTCCTCATATGCGATAGTTTGAGCTACTGCAGCCTCGTATGTGTGCAACTCCTCACCGTCGACATCTATTACTGAATAGCGACTGGGGCCGTCCGTCTCCCTCAGGCGACCTGCTCTGCCATTATGTAATTATGCAAAGATAATAGTTATTTAGGAAGTTTAAGTCAAACAGGTAACACCGATGACTCTTTATGTTTTCGGTAGCCCTCAGTGCCGCAAGGGTTGAGGGGGGGGTCTCCTGGTTTCACGCATGTATCGGATAACAGCCCCATCTGCTAAATATGTGTGATTTAGTTAGTTTATGAAGCAGCCCAGGTGGAATGCAATGTAGACATGCAGCTCCAGGCATGATTGATGTTCTCATTACTGGGGCACTGCTCTGGAGATGATCTTCCAGGAGTCTCATAATCGCACATGCCCTGTCGCCACTCACTGATGCCAAGTGAGAAATCGCCTTTTAGACCACATTTAACATCAAAACCTGCATGATAAATCATCTCATTGAGGGGGACCATTGCTGCTTTGAATTATGAAAGAGGCAATTCTGTTCCTTTATTACTCACTTTCTGTTAGAATTCACCTTTACACTGACCACTTAAAGCTTGTAATGTCTCAAGGTTTTCAGATGGTTGTGTTCAGAACTGGCCTTTTGTCTTTGACTTTACTGTAATTGCTACATCTTTACTATGTGACACATTACATTGTTAGATGAAATGCACATTCCTGGAAATGTATCAGAACAGAACTTTGCATGTTTCACTCAAGCGATTCCCTTTTGAATGCAATATTTTGACCTCAGAAACTGGACACTCAAATCATATGGCCAATTCATGTGGTGAGCAACTGGGCGCTGTGGCTCATTCAAAGATATATAGTTTGATGATTGCCACTTTCCCCCATGCCTTAAAATGAAAATAACCAAAAACAGACAGTACAGAAATCTTAGTTTGCCTTTTTGGGAATAATTTCAAAATCAATTTTGGTCCAGCCCAACTACCTATAATGTGCAGGATGTATTCAGGACACACTGTGAGAATAAAATCATATTGTAATAATATGAACGAATAAAATAATAAAAATATGTTCTCTGAGCCTCTAGTCAAAACACAGATTGATATTGTGTTTGTGGGATATGAGTAAAGCAGTAAAATCCACCCATTTTTGTCCATGTTAGGGGGCGGCCATTTTGCCGCTTGCTGTTGACCTGAGAATGACATCACAGTTCCTCTGGGCTCAGGTAATGACCAATCACGGCTCACCTGTTTTCTGAAGCTGAGTCATGATTGGTCGTTGACAGCAAAATGCCCGCCCCTGACATGGACAGAATTCCGCTGTGTTTTGACTAGTGGAGGTGCATAGAACATATTATTGTAAAGAAAATGTTTGGGTTGACTTCCCCCTTTAACTCCCATTAGAGTTGTTCATATATTATAACAATCTTCATTGCTGCCATAGGTAAGTTCCATCATTATTATAAACATTCCAGTCATGATTGGGATGGGCATCCTTCCTCATTACTCCCAACTGCCAAAACGCTGCATGATTTATGACCATTACCAAGACATTGGATTGCCTCTGTGTCTGCAGTGCCACTATCAGGAAATGAAGCTCACGGCAGAAATCCAATAAGGAGCACACCGTGCGTGCTGAAGTACTCATCATAATGGTTGCTATTTACAGATTGATATAGCCATACAGAGGCCTGACATATTGTCTGTCCCTGCCGTCTTGCAGATGAAGCAGTGTTTGTCCTTATACAACCTCCAGCTGTCCCGGCTAACCCTCCATTTTTGCGCAACCTCTCCCAGCCATTTGCTCTTCTGTGATTGTTTTAATGGAAATGTGAAACATTGTTGAAACCCCTCTGGTACAATATCTGTGATAACTGCTTTTGTGCCTGAAGTATACATTTTCAGAGTATTACTATTTCAGATACTGTGTCACCCTGTATGAGACATGGACGAGGACTGTTGACAGCAGTTGTCATCACAACCTCAGCCTGCCCTTAATCCGCAGGGACGTATCCTCGCAGCGGATCTCAGTCAACTTCAGCACACAGGTTTATTACATGAATCATTATTTACATGTTGTACCGGTTACAGCAGAACGGTGGGTCGTTAATGCCTTTAAAACATGCCCCCCTTCTTTAGCTTGCATCTGTGTTGAGGGAAGTCAAGTACCTGGAGGCCAGGCAGACTGAAGTAATTCCCGACACCGCAGTGCAGATTTATACTACCAGATGGCAGTTGTGGCAGTTTGTGGCCAGCCTGGAACTCGCGGCAGGACGATACAACAAGGTTAATATATATTTTGATTTAAAATTACACATGAAGTGACTCTCATCAATAATTTAAAAAAAATGTTTTGCCTGTACTGGCAATGTAAATGTACTGGGAATGCAGCACAGGCTGTAGAGGAGAGAATTTGGGGGGGGATTTGCCACATTTTCAAGTTGCTGACCCCTTGAAAAAGAACATGGAAAAAAATAAGTCTAGTGATATTGATAACCGTGGAAAAAGTGTGAGTTTTGAAACACCCTCACACCCAACGAGTGTGATGCCCAGTTTGCATCTTTCGATACATTGGAACAAATTTTACACACTAAAATGACCATTCTACACAAGAAAGTGTACCTCCTGTTCAAGTTAGCATTCCAATGCTAACATATACTGTAGATGCACAATTCATATAGACACTAATCTTATCAGTGGATGTTTTTCCTCATTAATGAATAATGTTTTAGGATCGCCTTAATTCAATTATTTTGATCAAATCCTACATACTGCACTTCAGTTTGAAAATCACATTTTTTGTTTATCCTCTTCCCTATTTTAGGTTATCCAGTCGGTGCTCGACGTGGAGAATCCACTACTCCAGAGGCAGCTCAGGGAGATTGAGACCCAGCTAAGAATGGCTGAAAAGAACCTGAGTTGGAATAGCCAAGGTGTGGACGGTCGACATGTAGTTGGTGTTTTTGCACTGTGAATCACAGAACTGAAACCCGAATGATATAGTCCACAATGATAACTGCAAACACCCAGAGAAGTGTTTAAAAAAGAGCAGGAAATAACCATAACAAAATGGAAAGGGGAATGGACAAACATTGTATTAATCACATCCATTACGGGTCAAGCAACCAGCAACCACATTTACTCAAACTCAAACTTCTTTGCTATTTCTAGGCATTTGGCAGTATATTCAAGAGTTGCGGGATTCCATCTGTGACCTGGAGAGCCGACTCCAGAAGACCAAAGACAATGTGGAGGAGATCCAGAATTGTATCAAGTCCTGGGCAAGACCATTATTTGACAGGAAGGAAGGGAAAAAAGATACTTTGCTGAGTCTGGATGATCAAGTCGAAAGACTGGATCGTTTTTATTGTAAAATACGATCGTCTGGAGATAAGATTCATTTCCTCATGAAGGTAATAAACAACTTTACTTCAATTTGAAATACTAAATTGGTTTGCAACTTGGTAAACAGTTTCAATTTCCCAATGTCCTGTTCTCAGAGGAATCTTGAGCTTTTTATGTCAGAAGCATCCTCAGACGAGTGGAAAGCCTATGTGGACTACATTGATGACATGGTCATTGATGGATTTTATCACTGCATAGAGTGTTCACTCAAGTTTTTTCTGGACAACACAGGTAAGCTGTTCCAAAAACTCCATAGTATATGGTAAAAAAAAAACAAACTATGATTGTACTTTGAAGCTGGGTAAGCATTGTCCCTTATTTCAAAAGGCTGTTTTAAAAGATAGTTCGAGTGGTCTTCTCCCAACCCAAAGGTGTTGGCTTCTATCCTTAGCCATTGTGACAATGTCCAAGTGTCCTTGAGAAAGATGGTGACCCCCCACGATGCTGTGTCATCAGTAGGTGAATGAAGGGAGAGTGTTTAAGCGCTTTGAGTACCTTGTAGGTAGATAAGTGCTGTACAAGTGAAAGTTACCATTGAGGAAGATATTGTTTCTTCCAAATGTGGACTTGAATGTGAATACTCACAACATGCTTCCCATAAAATGTGTGCGTTGATCTATGCGAAAAAAACCCGGCTCTTACACTGTTGATATGCAACAGCTTGGTTTGTACATAGTGTTCAACCACACAGTTTACAATATCTATCATGACTCTGTTTCAACTGTGCATGAACGCTGTAGCGGACGACCGAATTTCTGAAACATCAGACATTTATCCGAGGGTTAGACGACTGATCAGGAGCTGTCAAACACTTTGCCCCACTACAATGCATGACTGACGATTTCTGATAAGAATTGGACGTAAGCCCAGAGTTATAAGTGAGTCAGCCAGGTCAGAATTGCTCTTAAATCAGGCTTAATTATTGCAATGTATTTCCATCTTCAGATTACAATAGCTTGTCAAACTGGTTTTATTGTCAAAGATACAGCTTTTACCTTGGCTTTGACACTTGTGTTTTTATAGCTCAGCAGAATAGCTGTTCCTTTTTAGCCCTGGAAAATGGAAAATTACCAGCGTGTTCTCTTATTTTCCTTATTTGGTACATTAGTGGTGAAATTGACTGCTGTCCAAATTTTCCCATTGTTACATTTTAGGTCATTTGGAGAAAGGATAACCTACATTTACCGTGATGGTGACTTACTGTAGATGAAAAACTACTGACTGCTTGAGGCTTTTTGTCTTGAAAAGAGAGGAGAACTGGAGTTTTTGTGAGCTGGGAATTATTGACGGCTTTTGGCAGGCATCTTTGCTAAGGTTTTATTATGACTGGTGACAAATACTGGGATTGGATTTTGGATTCTGAATTCTCCCTGATGAGGGAGATGGCAAGTCACTCTTGATCTACTGAATCTGATGGCCTCCTTTTCCCAAGGAGCGTCCCGCTGCAAGACCCTCTCCAGTGTAGTAGGCCTGTGATATGCATCCACAGTAGACTTGATAGGACAAAAGTGGACCTTGCAGAATTACTTTGACTAATAACACCTTATAACACTGAGAACTATTTCATTGGAAGGAACACATTTTTTGTTTATCATTTATGTGGCCTAAGGGAAGCGTGCTGTGCGCTAGTAAGCCAGTTTTAGATAGGCAGGGATTGGAAATATTTTTCAATTATCGTAAATATATGTTGATTCGCGGCTCTAGTTGCTTATTGTGTGTGTGTGTTGATTGCTAGGTCAAATTACCATATGAAAATTTCCCCACTGTGGGATCAATAAAGGCCTTCTTATCTTATCTTATCTTATCTATTCTGACGAACAGCGGCACGGTGGTCGACTGGTTAGCACGTCCGACTCACAGTTCAGAGGTTGTGGGTTTGATCCCGGCTCCGGCCTGTGTGGAGTTTGCATGTTCTCCCCGTGCCTGCGTGGGTTTTCTCTGGGTACTCCGGTTTCCTACCACATTCCAAAAACATGCATGGTAGGTTGATTGGAGTCTCTAAATTGCCCCAAGTTGTGATTGTGAGTGCGGTTGTTTGTTTGTCTCTGTGTGCCCTGCGATTGGCTGGCAACCAATTCAGGGTGTCCCCCGCCTACTGCCCGAAGACAGCTGGGATAGGCTCCAGCACGCCCCGCAAACCTTGTGAGGATAAGCGGTATCGATAATGGATGGATTCTGACGAACCTAAAGAACGAGCCAATACATCTGTGTATTCGTTACTTAAAAATGATACTAGCCTGCCCAAAGGGCAGTTTTGTTTAATGAGCAGTTAAATTCTTCAATTTTAATTTAATTAGACAATTCACACAAGCAAAGAGAGAAAATGCAACATTGTCAGGTCACAGTGCTAACCTATTGGGCCAACCATGCTGTCCTTCCTCAAACCTAAATATAATATCAACATGGCTTTCTTTACTGGACACTGTAATTGACGAGCTGAAACATATCACTGCCTTGGACAGCTTCTTTTAAGACATGTTTTGAGGGATTTTATATGCCACTTGGGTGTTTTATTGGCAGCAGGTGTGGAATAGATTTGTATTCACTAGCTGTTAAGGTGGACCAGGATTCGTTTCAAGAATAATTTCCAGACTGCTGCTACTGTGTCCTTCCTCTCAATCCACTCTCCTCCTCCTCCTCTCGTCTTACACAGTGTGCTGCAACTGTAGGCAAACAAGGCCATAATCACATATGTTGTTCTGCGTCTTCACAATTTTGGGTGATGGTTCATATCAGGTTAAGTCTGAGAACTTGCTGAAATGAGACAGATTCCACACATAAGGCCACAGAACAACATGGACGATGGGGGAGCTCCAATTGCTCATGTCACATGCACGGCAGAATACATCATCCCAAAGGGGAAATTATGCAGTATACCTGCCAGTGTCACGCACCGACCCCGGCGAGTCTGATTTCTTTTTCCTCAGGTTCAAGCACGGCATAATCGTCCGTCCTCATTTTGATGCAAATGAGGGATTCTGCGAGAGAAAATACTATTTCCATCCCAAAAGGGTGCACAAAGGCGCAAACGCCCCATTTTGCACAATTCTACCAGGGCAAATTATGGAGTTATACTGTGCTTTGCACTGGACTTGCGCTTGGATCTGAAAAAGTTATGTCCTAAAGTATTGAGGCTAAAACTTCAAAGCTCAACCAAATGTTTTTGGGGGAGGGGACCAATTGATGGACTAGATGGAATTGATGACTAACTGAAGGACTCAAATAACTGACGGACGGACAGACTGACCAACTGACGATTACAATTCTGTTCGGCGCGAAAAATGGCGGAAGGGTACCCAGGCCCCTGACAGATGACGAAAAACAGACCAGCCACATTTTGTAAAATGCCCACCTCTGATAAATACTATAAATATTCAATCTCAGCTACTTTTGTTTTCTGCATTTTCAAAATCAGCAATAGAAATGTCTCTTTTATTTTGTACACCAAAGCATTCCATTCATTCTGTTGTGGCCCAGATGAAAAAGACCTTACAGCGCCCCTCTTTGAGGTCCAACTGGATCTCAAAGTTCCTGACATGGTGTTTATACCGTCTTTGGAGTTTGGAGAAAGTGAAAATTTCTTTGACCTGGTCGAGAGTCTCATCAATGATGTGTTCAGGGTTTCTTCATTGGTGCCACGCCTCTCCCAGCACAGTTCCTTTCCCCACTACCAGGTATTGACATCTCATGAATTTTGTGTTTATTTATTTATTTTTTTAAGTCTTCATGTTTTGATAGTTTGCTATCAAACAGAAAATCGCAGAGCATCCTCTTCACTCATCCACGATCGTTATTAAAAAATTTGCACTGTGACCCTCTCGCAGGCTGACATGGAAGACATGGCAGACTTGGCAGATATGCGTCTTCTCATCATGGATCGCGTGCACAGTGTCATGACGACCTGTTGTGTGTTCCGCAATTCGTTGGAACGTTACAGCTACCTCTATATGGATGACAGGAAGGAGTTCCTGTGCCAGTTCCTCCGATATGGCCATGTTCTGACCAGCCAGGAGATGGAGCTTCAAGCTGAAGATTGTATCCCAGAGAGGCCACCAACATTAGATAACTTTAAACAGCAAGTGGATCTGTGAGTGCTTATTAGTTTTCATCTTTTTTGAGGCAGTTTATGCATCATTAAAGGAATTAAACTCAAATAGTGTGTGTGGATCTGTGCATCTCTGTGTTTCGGCAAATACAAATTCTGGCACCAAGCAACTTGGTGACAACTTCACCTAGCAATCAAGTACTGTATGCGCCAATTATCAGAGGCTAAGGCTAAGGCTAATGCTAATATTAGTGCAGCTCTTCTTACATTTTGGATTTGATTTAGTGTTTCAATCTGGCTGTTGATTGAAGCGTCGCACAGCCTAGCATCTAGATCATGGGTGAAGAAACTTGGTCTGGTTACGGTTATTATGAGAGTTAGTGCCCCTGCTCCTTTGTGGGGCGGAAGTTAACGACTTGCTCACAGACACATTTAGAACATTTATTCCTTTTACATTTTTATTGTGATTTAGGTATGAGAAGATCTATGAGGAGCTGCAGGATATGGAGGCGGTACGGGTATTCCATGGCTGGATGCGTGTAAATGGCCGCAGCTTGAAGATTGCCCTGCTCAACATCACCAAGAAATGGAGTTTCATGTTCAAACAGCACCTTATTGATCATTTAACTAACAGGTGGAGCACAGTGTAATATACAATTCAACAATTACATTGCAGTACTTTGCTATGCCATGTATTCTTCCATTGTCCACTGGGTCGTATCAGTCACAGTTCAGACAACCATCCAGGGTGGTCTATAAGTTAGTAAATAATAATTACATGGGAAAATAAAGCTTCATGACGCACTTGTGATATTTTTTACCTCTCTAGATGGTGCTCTTGGTTTAAAGATAAAGGCTAGTAAAATGGACAGTTACTACATTTCCACTGCATCTTTAAACCAAAAGTGCCATCTAGAGGAGTCAAAAATGACCACAAGTGCATCATGAAGCTTCATTTGTCCATCACTAGTAATTATGCTCAGCAGCGCTGACTTGTTATTGCCACCAAGACGTTGCAGATCACGTAGCGCTGCTGTGTTCTATGTGACAATTCAAATATTGATCTAAAAAATTGGTAAAATTCCCATTTCATGACTATTGTAATCTGCTCTATAGTCTATCAGGTCTTGAGAGTTTCATCATCATGGCTGAGACTGGCCTGGGCCAGCAAGTAGAGGAAGGAGACTATGAAAGCCTGGTAGGAGTCCTGGGCCACTTGCTGGCTGTCAAAGAGAGACAACACACGACAGATGCCATATTTGAACCACTGCGGCAAACCATTGCTTTGCTAAAGGATTATGAGCAGGAACTCCCTCATGTTGTACACAAGCAGTTAGAAGTAAGGATCCATTATTGCATCACCTAAAATGTACAGTCTTGTTTTGCTTTAATGGAACACTTCAAACAATTCATTCTTCATAAATCATAGGTGCAAATCCATCTTTGCTGTCTTGTTTTCTTCAGGAATTGCCAGAAAAGTGGACCAATGTGAAAAAGAAGGCTATGCTAGTCAAACAGCAAGTGGCACCTCTGCAGGCCATTGAGGTGGCGAGTTTACGAAGAAAGTGTGCTTCATTTGAAGTAGAGCAACACACCTTCAGGGAGCATTTTCGCAACAATGGGCCCTTCAGGTAACAAAGACTGCTTTTGTTAAAGGAGGTGTCCTCCTAGATAATGCAAATGCATTGTACACTGTGGTTTAAAATTAATTGCTTTTACACCAACTTGCAGGGAGTTCAGTATCTTTTCATGACTAGAAACTGAATTTGAAGGCATATGTATGATTCAATGCAAATGCAATTTTTCTACCATGCAATCGAGGATATAATCTCCGCTGGGATGGACTCCACCTCACCTGAGACCCTCATGAGGATAAGGCCTGTAGAAAATTTATGGAAGGACTTGTGTGTGTGTGTGTGTGTGTATATATATATATATATATATATATATATATACAGTATGTCACCTTTCTTTGTGTTCTCAGGACTGTTATCTTGAGGCTCTCACATCTGACAAGGCTAATTGAATCTTAAAATAATGATAATTAATTCTTTGGTTGAGGCGCCTAGTCATAATATCTAATTGTCGCATTAGTTATGTGTGTAATTGGTCTCCTAATAGCACAGTGATTACATCCCATTTATGTCTTGGAAGTCATTTTTAATTTTAGTTTGCAATTCGTGATGAGGAAACCCGGTCATGTTATGCTGCACTCAATCCCGGGTTTGGCAGTCATACAGGACATTATTATCAAAACAAGACCTCCACCAGGGTTAATGTGAACCTGTTTGCATTCATTCAGATTTGACAGTGAGAATCCGCACCAGATGTTGGACACATTTCACTGGCAGATCCAGGAACAGGAGGCAGTGATGGCCTCCCTGGTGAAATCCGCCAGCTTGTTTGAGGTGACCGTCTCTGAATACAAACAGCTTTGCCAATGCAGGTAAAAAAAAAACCTAAGGAGAATAAAAAGCACAATTCTATGCCAAATGTGGCACTAATGAGCAATTAAGTCAGTGACCCTTATTTATATTCACACTTTGAATATGGTTGGTTTCACTTTATCTGCTGTCATTCATCCCTGAGGCGTGAGGTGGGCCTGCTGAAGGAGCTGTGGGACATGATCACTGTGGTGGAATCCAGCATAGCGGAATGGAAAATGACTCCCTGGAGGGAGATTCATGTGGAGGACATGGAGTTGGAGTGCAAACGCTTCTCAAAAGATATTCGAGGGTTGGATAAGGAGGTGAGGCTCTCGGAGAGAGGGGCGATAAGTATGTGGGACTAATCAGATGGGTAATGTAACCTAAAGGTGTGAAGATAACAGACTAGCAGAAATGACTTCCATTTCCCTGTGATGCAGTTACCACAAAACAATGAACATGAGCCTATAGTAAAATATCCTACTCATCTTGTAAAGGCGAGCAATTTACAATCCCCCCCCCCAATACTTACAGTGACCAAAGTTAACAAACATGTTTCCATTTCTTCTGGATCTGGGGGAACAAAAAATATTGGAATGTGATGATTTTTCAAAATGTAAATTCCTGTAATACTTTATGTATTTAATGAAGTTATCAGGATTACAGGATACAGTCCATACATCCAACTTCTGAATATAACTTTTTATGGATAAACAAAACCAAAGCAGAATATTACAAGCTCTTATACTTGTTGCTTTCTGCTGACACTTGTAGATGAGAGTGTGGGAGGCCTTCACAGGTTTGGACAACAGTGTAAAGAACCTCCTCATTTCCCTGCGGGCAGTGGCAGAGCTGCAGAACCCAGCCGTACGAGACAGACACTGGCACCAGTTAATGGCGGCTACTGGGGTTCGTTTCAACATGGACCAGGTTTGCAATTCATTCTTTTTCATGGTAAACACAGAAAACCAGCATGTGTTGTGACACTCACTGCTACACTGTCTATCTCCTGACACTCCTTGTTGAAGAAATGCAAAGCACACTTTTCTGCTGGCGGATTTTCTGACCGCTCGTAATGTATTGCATGATGACGTTTCAACCTCAGTGTGATTGTGCAACGTTTTGGGAATATTTCCCCCCCCAAATGTTTTTGAATTGTACAGCCTTTGAGGCATTTGAATTTTGATTTCCCAGTGTATGGGCACAAAAGGTTATTTGGTCGCGTGCACAGGAAACTACTCTTGCCGATCTGCTGCAACTGAACCTGCACTGTTTTGAAGAGGAGGTGAGAGGGATCGTAGACAAGGCTGTGAAAGAGATGGGAATGGAGAAAGTTCTCTTGGAGCTCAACTCCACGTGGACAGGTCCAGCCTAAACTTTGACTCTGGGTCTGTTAGCCTGTTAGCCAAAGTATATCCTCTAATGACATGGCTCACGATCCATTGCAGCTATGCAATTCCAATACGAGCCCCACCATCGTACCCAAATCCCCCTGCTGCGTTCAAACGAGGAGCTTATCGAGACCCTGGAAGACAATCAGGTCCAGCTGCAGAACCTCATTTCTTCGAAGTACATTGGCCACTTCTTGGATGAAGTGTCATCTTGGCAGAGTAAGCTGTCTGTGGCCGATTCTGTCATCTCCATCTGGTTTGAGGTGCAACGGACATGGACTCACCTGGAGAGCATCTTCATTGGCTCAGAGGACATTCGCTCACAGTTGCCTGAGGTAACTAAGATTCCTCTCCACTTTTCATGGGTTTTTCAACAGCAAGTATCTCTATATTTCATGCATGGATTACCTGAACTATCACCTCTGTGTTTGTCATGTTAACCTAGATAAAGTGATCATAGTGGCTTTTAAGCAAGAATCCATTAGTTGGTGCACAGTGCTGGTTGTAGAGCTGCGGTTACTTGGTTTTTAATTGTTCCCATGTTATCAAGGCTGAGCTTATACCCAGATGTTTATTATTATACCTTTTAATTCTCCCTCTCCCATGTGTAAAGCTAAATCCCCTGGCTGTGTTCCCTTGTGGAATTTTCTGCAGGACTCGAAGCGCTTCGAAGGGATTGATGCCGATTTCAAAGAGTTGGCTAACTCAGTGCATCAAACGCCCAATGTTGTAGAGGCCACCAATAAACCTGGTCTGTTCAACAAACTGGAACACATCCAGTGCAGGTCAGGGTTTAGCCAATATGAATGGTTGTCGTTTCCACTCTTTTTATTTATTTTTTAATCTGTTATGATGTTCAGTGTGTATAAGGTTCTTACATGAATGCACAAACATGCTCACTCTGTGTATGTTGTGTTTGCCTTTACAGGCTGTCCCTTTGTGAAAAGGCTCTGGCAGAGTATCTGGACGTCAAGCGACTAGCCTTCCCTCGCTTTTACTTCATCTCTTCAGCCGATCTCTTAGACATTCTTTCTAATGGGACCAACCCACACCAGGTGGTTGCATTTTTTTTTTTTTTCCGAAGCGCAGCAATTATTTGTTTATGCAGTTCAGTCTGTTCCAAGTAATTGTACTTGCAAAATGGAACACTTTGCGGTTTACACAAGTTTTCAGGGGGAAAAAAATGGTTCACTGCAGCCTTTAGCTTTATGACTGACCTCAAACTGAGCTCAGTGACCTTATCGGGCAATCATGTAGTAATCACAGCAAAAAAAAAATTGAGTTGTGCAAAAGTTGTTTTCCATTACTACAAAATCAAAGTCCATTGAAGTTGGGCCATTGTGTAAAACCTGAACAAAAATGGGATTTTCAACCTATATTCAACTATACACATTCAGAATACACTACAAAGACAAGATTAATGGTTTATTAACATTCTTTCTTTTTGCAAATATTCTCTTATTTTGTATTTCCTGCCTGCAACATCCAAAAAACTGGGACAGGGGTAACAAAAGACTGGAAAAGTTGAGGAATGCTTAAAAAAAGAAAAACACCTGTTTGGAACATTCCACAGATCAACAAGTTAATTTGAAACAGGTGAGTGGCATGATTGGGTTTGAAAGGAGTATCCCCGAACAGCTCAGTTGTTCACAAGCAAGAATGGAGCAAGGTTCACCACTTGGTGAACAACTGTGTGAGCAAATAGTCCAGTTTAATAACAATATTGCTCAATGTACAATTGAAGGAATTTAGGGATTTCATCATCGATGCTCTATAATGTCATCAAGATTCAGAGAATTTGGAGAAATCTCTGCACGGAAGAGGCAAGGCCGAAAACCAACATTAAATGCCCTTGACCTTTGATCCCTCAGGCGGCACTGCATTAAAAAAAACGTCATCATTGCGTAAAGGATTGCCATGTGGGCTCAAGATCACTTCAGAATCTTAAAATGCAAGTTAAAACTTTACCATGCAAAGCAAAAGCCATATATCAATAACATCCAGAAACGCCGCCGACTTCTCTGGGCCCAAGCTCACCTGAGATGGACTGATGGGCTGTTTAAGGAGCAACTGAGAGCAAAAAGAAGACTTTTTAGATGAGTTTAATGAGCATAGGGAACGAGTGCCATAAATACAGCCATCTCTGCAGTGCGACCCCTGTCTCTCCGTTGTTTGTTTGGAGACCGACTCCCACCATCGCTGGCAACGGACGAAAGGACAGCAAGTTCGGCCATGGAGTGACATCCCCTCGTGAACTTATAAATAATAAATCCATGCATCCCATTCGTCTTTCCAAAACGTAACACACTTGTTCCCATAAACTTCACTGCTGCGTGGTGAAGCTCTTCTTGTGAATATGCCTCGTGTGACAATGCGAGACAGAGGTTGTGGGATGCTACTGTGTAACTAGCTGTGTTCGGCATTGTTTGGGGGAAAAAAGAGTCTAATATTTAAGGTGCAAAAAAGTTTTACAAAATCTGTGTAACCTTTTTCTTTGCAAATGTCCCATGTTAGCACATGGAGACCCATGGCTATTAGTCCGAAGTGACCAATGTATGTGCAAATTTGTTTTTATGGCTACATTTAGCAACTTTTAATCAGGTGCGTTTTGTAGTCAGGAAATTACAGTGTTTGCCAAAACAAAAAAAACACAGTAAGCTTTATCAGTTTGAACATTAAATACCTTGTCTTTGTAGTGTATTCAATTGAATACGGGATGAAAAGGATTTGCAAAGCTATGTCTTCTGTTATTTATTTTCACCAGGTCCCAACTTCATTCAAATTGGAGTTTGTATAGATCTTATAATCGATAATATTAGATATGATATTAATATAATGAAAACGTTTATGCAAACATGACACTGTAAGAACAGAAGCCTGTTTCACAAATACATTTTAACTAATAGATCTTCGTGTACATTTTTCTCAGTGAAAGTTTTCATGACCATTTGAGAAATATTCTTTAAGGAAATGCTAAGATTCTCACACATCGCCTCCCTGCCCGAGTGCATGCAGAGCACCAGCGATGATTCCCTCGGAGCTTTGACTGAAATCAACAGAGTCATGAAGATGTGAAGCCCGCATAAAAGCGCAGGCAAGGAAGAAAAGGTCCAACTCTGTTTTATGGGGAATTTTAATTTTTTGGCAAATAAAATGGACTAGCTTTGCACGTTGAGAACGCAGTGGAGTGCAGTGCCTCATGCCTGATAGAGATATGGCTGTACAGGGACTTCACTGATGTTATTGCGTCGATACCTGACTTCAATGTGGTGCAGTCGGACAGAGAATTACCTTTGGGCATTCAAAAGAAGTGAGGCGGGACTGCAATTTTTGTTAATGAGAAGTGGCGCAATCCCGGACATGTTATCACGAAGAAACATCTCTGCACATTGGATGTTGAACTATTAGCTGTGGAAATGTCCATCTATCCACCAATGGAATTCTCTTCTGTCATTATCACTGTGTACATTCCACCATCTGCTACAGAGGCGCAGCTTGTG
>NC_141235.1:11522500-11740000 GCF_054856515.1 Filicampus tigris | reverse complement strand
AAAGATACATTTTGTAAATCAGGAGGAAAAGCCTCACTTTTTACTTCCTGGTCGCCCGCTACATCAGCACTTCCAAATATGGACACGCTGTTGCGCGTCTGATTAAGGGCTTCTCCCAACGCGGCGATTGAACAGATTACATTCGGCAAGCGAAGTGGCAGGTACGTGCATCTCACGAATGTACTTTGACGCAAATGAGATGGAGGGAAAAAAAAAACATTGAGTAGTGTTGCCTACCAAGTTCACTTTCAAAATGGGAGGGAAAAAACATGAGCATAATAAAAATATGAAGTTCAACAGAGGACGTTTTAACATTTTTTTTTTAATGTAATGTCAACCCCACAATAAAAAAAAAAAAACAGCTACACCAGTACAAATACACAGCAAAGCTAGTATACCTTGTGAGCTCATATGATGGTCTATTTTAAATGCGCCCGTATGTATAATGTGGCTCTTTGCAGTAACACTTTAAAAACTGTGGCTCTAGTGTTAATAAATGAATGCTTTCGCGTGATAAACAGTCATCCGTACGGTCACTCTTAAAAGTAGCTTCCCTGTAAAAGAACGCGAGTAAATTGAATTTGCAGAAGGCGTGCACGTCATGGCGCATGGTCAGGATTGTACAACCTCTGCCTCAAACTGAGCCAGGAAAAACCCTGATACTGTAAATCTATTTCATCCAGTGGTCCCCAACTACCAGCCCGGGAACATTTGGTACATCTGCACGGATTTTTCTTTTTCTTTTTTTTTTGTAGTGGATAATATAAATCCCAATCAGGAATGTACGTAATCACACTCCCGCCCTTCATGATGATTATTTTATTTTATTAGTCTGGAACAAGCAAATACATATACATGTACAGTGTATGTACTGCAAAAACAATTGCAGGAAAAAATGTGAAACCTTTGTCTATAAATACCTTGGTATTTTTACTTGAATATGTCAGAACATATGATCTGATCTCCACCCAAGTCAAAACAACAGACAAAACAGTCTTGTGTAGCTACTGTAAAACCAAAAGCATTGACTTCCATAGTGCTACTGGCAAACGTGTGTATGGACAGAGATAACCAAAGTTGAATTGTTTGAAAGGCGCACACACTGATATGAAAACCTCATCCTAACTGGAAAGCATGATGGAGGAGCTTGGTGGTTTGGGACTGCTTGGCTGCCATGCGGTCTGTTGTAATTATTGGACAAAAAAAATGAATTATCAAGGCACTTTGCAGGAGAACCTAAGACCATCTGTCTGCCAATCAAAGCTTAAAAGAAAACGGGTGATGCAACAGAACAACAACCCAAATACGCCTTCTGCAGTGGCCCAGTCAGACTCCTGACCTCAACCCGATTGCGGTGCTGTGGCATGACCTCAAGAGATTTACACCTAACATCCCAAGATGATCAAAAATGTGATGCTTTTATTCAGAAAGCCAAATAATTCCAAAGGGTGTGAACTTTTTCTTGCACTTTTGTGTGTGTGTGTGTGTGATGTACAAGGTGGAGGTCTGGTTGAACCAGGTGATGGACACCATGCGCTCCACTATTCGTCATGAGATGACCGACTCAGTGAACACCTATGAGGATAAACCCAGAGAGCAATGGTTGTTTGATTATCCAGCCCAGGTAAAATGACAAAATGAAACTAACACTCACAAAATTAAATACACTTGCGCAGTGTAATGGTAACCAATACAAGTGTTGTTTCAAACATTCTACATTTACAAAGATAGGTTTTGCTTGACAACGCCAGAAACGTATTTATTATATGACAAGCTGTTCTATAGCTCCGATTAGATAGTAAGGTGTTATCAAAATGGCAACTCTTGCTATTAATAAAAAAATGTCAATTAAAAGAGGGTAGAGTAACGGCTTATTTGCATGAGGCAGGAACCCCGTCAAAACAGATTAATTTCAAGAGGATGAAAGGTTTGCCGTAATGATTGATTCTTGTTGTATTTGAACCAAAGCATATCCTTGATGTTTTATTAAGACACCTGGGATCTCCTTAGCCAAAAAGCAAAGAAATTATAATGTTAAAGGAGAAGTCAACCCAAACATATTTTTTTCAAGAATATGTTCTATGCCAGCCCACTAGTTGAAACAAGGTATTCTGATAAATGTTGCGTTTGTGGAATAAGAGTTAATCCACTGATTTTTAGCCATCTCTGGGGGCGGCCATTTTGTCACTTCTGTCGACTGAAAATGGCATCACAACTACTTAGGGCTTAGGTAACGACAAATCACGGCTGACCTGTTTTCTGAAGCTGAGCATGATTGGTCATTACCTGAGTAACACTGAGTAGTTGTGATGTCATTTTCAGTTGACAGAAGTGACAAAATGGCCGCCTGCTAAAATGGCTAAAAAGTTATGGATTTTGTTGCTTAATTTATATTCCACAAATGCAATATTAATCAGAATGCTGTGGGCCTGCTGGGACCATATTCTTGAAAAAAAAATGTGGGGTTGGGTTGATTTACAACCCATTATAATGCTACAATTTATAATTTAATATAATGAAAGGATGGTATACTCGAACCAATCCCAGCTGACTTTGGGTGAGAGCCAGTACAGTACACCTTAAACTGTCACTCACAGGGCTTCTATATAAATATCGTATACACAATGGGAATAATTAAACATGCTGAAAGACTTTCGAAAATAAGAAAAGTCTATTACAATAATTGTCTGTGGTTTGAACTTGCATTTCACTTAAGTGTGCAACAAAGGTTCCTCTGTTTACTGTAGGCAACTGCAGGTGTCCGCTGTCTTAAACCAAAATACATTGCCACCATTTCACTGCAAGATATTGATGCTTCAAGTATCAGAAACATTTTGTTATCATCACTGATTGGGTTGGACAAATTGTTATCTTATCAAGGCACCCTGTTGGAGACGTGCCAAACTGGTGTCTCATTACTTTTCAGATAATTACAGGCAGCTACAGCTCCTGCATTATATTGTCTTTTATCTCTACTTATATTTGCTTCTAACTGCATTGTACTCCACATGTTTGTGTTGATAGAAGAACAACACAACTATATTTCATCCAACAACATTTTTTTTGATTCTGAATGTTTACTGTTAATGTTATACATTAACGGTTGCATTATGCCGCCGTCTCTGTGTGACCTATATCTTTGCTGCTGTAACGAAAATTTCCCCACTGTGGGATCAATAAAGGCCTTCTTTTCTTATCTTATCTTATCTTATCTTATCTTATCTTATGATGCCATCTGACATCTATCTGACATGTAATGAGTAAACTCCAGACTAATCTATAAGCCGGTCATGTAAAGTAGCGCTCATCACACTTACCATTTTAATGCTGACCCCAAAATAGAAATGGCTTCTCGAGTTAATTATGTGACCCCACCATAAAACAGAATGAGTTAGCGAATATTTTATGATGTGATTAATTTGCATCCTTACTAACAAGAACATTTCTGCCCTTTTCTTTGGCCCATTTTTAATTCAGGAGAGCATGACTTATGAATACAAATTTACATCCGTTGACTTCTTTTTGCGTAAAAAGAATGTTACTGGAATGACATTTTCCATCCGTGAGAGGCATCAATGCTTGTATCCCAAGTGGTAGACAAAAGTATTGGCTGGTTTGAGTGTGATATGAATAAATGCATCATGAAAGCGGCATAGAGCTTTGTTATGATCATGCATCAGAAGTGAACAGTATGAAGACGAATCAAGAGGGTTTTTTTTTTTTGTAATTAGAGCTAAGAGGAACCAGAAAGAAATTAAATATCATGTTGAGTCAAATGCAACCATGTGGTAGCATTTATTGAGGCTAGCTTCCCAAAAGGTTCATTATAAAACACTCAAGATTGGGTGCTATTATCTTTGGAATGAAGAGAACCTGTAAAAGCGCCATTTTTATGCATGGAGCAGATGGACATACATTATGTTCATATAAACTGTGTCTATTTTTGGCTAACCTCCCGCTTAGGTTTCACCTTCAGTTGCTACTAATGTTGTAACAAAAAACGGTTTGAACCAGAAAAAATGTTTTATGATTTAAAAGGTGCGAGCGCATGTGAATCGAACTGAATCGTTCCACTTTGAAATGTATCGAGATCGTCTTTTATTGGAGAGACGTATCATAGGCTAGGTACACACCGCAGGTAAATGCGACCCAGATCTGATTTTTTTTTGCCCATATGCGACCTGTTTCTCATTTTTTATGGCAGTCTGAACGGCTCAATTCAAATTTTTTCAAATCCTACCTGGGTCGCTTTCATATTTGGTCCTAGATCGGATACGTATCCGTTCTTTTCCAGTGCGACGGTGGTCGGAACGGCCAGGCCGCTTATATCCGACGTTGACGTCTTCCAGAGCCCAAAATGTGCTGCGCGATATTAAAGCGTCGCCTCGTGATTTTCCCCAAATACTGTATTTATTTCTGACTCCTACCTAATCGATTCTCCGTATAAATGCCCCGACGCGCTAGACCACATTTACTTCCGCAAACACGTCGGGAGTGACATTGTCTCTTCTTCTGCGCATGCGGGTCACTTTAGTGACGCATGTGTTCATACAGCAGACAAGACCGAGGTCGCATTTATAATGTAATATTAACGCTAACATAAAAAAAAAATCTGAACTGAGCAGTAAGACCTGCAGTGTGAACCTAGCCTTAGAAGGAATTAGCATATTTATTGTACTGACAAATTCATTAAAAATGTGTGTAAAATAACAACAAAAACGTAATTGCATCTTGGAACTGAGCCATACTATATCAAATCGAATCATAATCCCACTGAGTCGAACCGAACCAAATCGTTCCACTTTCAAATCGAACAGTCCCTTTTAATCGTTTCACACCTAACATATCACTAACCGTATCGAATAGTCTTTTGTGGAGAGATGCACACCCCTGGTTGCTATGTTTTAAAATCACATGGACGTACAGATACGGAGAGAATCACAGTGATCTTAAATGCAAGTCTTCATCAAACTGTTTTCTCTTAAAGTGATTCTCGTGGGTGTGTTCGTGGTGTGAAATTTTACTTCAGCCTCAAGTGTGATCATGCTTTAATGTCTGCTTTCAGGTGGCACTTACCTGCACTCAGATCTGGTGGACATCTGACGTAGGAATGGCTTTTGCCCGTCTGGAAGAAGGCAACGACAACGCTCTAAAGGAGTATTATAAGAAACAGGTGTCTCAGCTTAACACCCTCATTTCCATGCTGATTGGCCAGCTTTCGCCTGGAGATCGCCAGAAGGTCATGACCATCTGCACTATCGACGTCCACGCCAGAGATGTGGTTGCCAAGATGATTGCACAGAAGGTGAAGTGGAGCTAGTTGAGGGGAAAATGAGAGGACATCTAGGGTTAGACTACTTAGTGTAGTTTTCAGAGGTGGGCATTCCGTCGTAATGACAGACCGGTCCATCAGTCCGTCACTGACAATTGGTGATGAATGACGGAACTTTTTTTTTTTCAATGACGGACTAAGCAGTGACGGAAGTGCATTTTCATCCGTCAGAGTAATCATCACTAAACACCTGTTTTGCTGACGTTTTTATTTTATTTTATTTTTATACCAACTAACGGATCGACGGACTTCTGACGAACTAACTGACAGATGGACGATTACAAATCAGATCTTGACTGACGAATGACGCGCTGGCAAATTTAGTAAAGTGCCCACCTCTGGTAGTTTTCCGGTTATTAGTTAATTTTCAGAATTTATATCCAGTGGAACCTACACAATTGTGTTCAGAATTGGCCTGCAGATTCTACTGTATGTTCTCCCAGTGCCTGTTCTCCACATCAGTTTTTCTCTTTTCTTCCACATTCCCCACACATACACATTAGGTTGAATGAAGACTCTAAATTGTTCATAGGTGTGAATGTGAATGTGCCCAGTACAGTACAGGTTGTGCTCAACTTCATACCCCAAATCACAAATTGGCCGAAAGAGAAATGGCACATTTTGTGGACTGATGAAAGCAATATTTTTTTTTTCTTTTTTGGGTCTCAGAGCCAAAGACGACAGGCCCCTAAATAACCGAATTCAAGTCACAGTACACAGTAAATCACGATGGAGCAAGCGTTATGATATGGAGCTGTTTCTCATACCGGACCTATTTATAGGAGGGGATCATAGATCCGTTTTAAATAAATCACAAATACTTGGCAAGGTCACATAGACTTGGCGCGTTCCAAAAAGGAAATGCCCTTGAATTGGGTCTTTTAACAAGACGACAACACAAACACACTCAAAAACAAACAGGATATTGGCTCCAGACCAACAAGATTATCACTGTGGAGTAGAGAATCCAATAGAGAACTTCACAGAAATGGTTGTTATACAAGTAAATATTAGTTCAGTGATTCACAGAAAGGCACTCGTTTTTTCAGCTTTTTACATCGTAAATGTTTGAGTTCTTAAAGAAGAATCGAGACACTACTCTTTACTTACTGTATAATATATTCATCCTATACTAGCAATTAACAGTGAATAATGCACCCAATATATTCATGCAAGGTACAATATGTCATTAGAGACATAATTAGAGTGAGGACTACTAAAATATTATTTTGGACTTTTCCACCAACTTTTGCCCTTTCTTCTCGCTTGAATTTCAGGTGGAGAATTCTCAGGAATTTGTGTGGCTTTCGCAACTGAGACACCGTTGGGATGAGAAGGAGAGGCATTGTTTTGCAAATATCTGTGATGCCCAATTCCGCTACTCCTATGAATATCTGGGCAACACTCCGCGATTAGTCATCACGCCTCTAACAGACAGGTACATTTTTAACAACTTCAATTTAATGTATGTTTCTTTCACGAATATAAATACAGAATTCACCTGGGTTAAAAATGGCAATTACGGCTCAGCTGTTTTCTGAAGCTGAGCCACGATTGGTCGTTATCTGAGCCCTGAGCAATTATGATGTCATTTTCAGTTGACAGTAAGTGGCAAAATGGCCGCCCCCTAAGATGGAGAAAAATGGGTGGATTTTACTGCTTAACTCATATTCCACAAACACGACATCCATCAGAATGCCATGTTTCGACTAGTGTGCCTGCGTAGGACATATTCTTGTAAAGAAAATTTTGGGGTTGACTTCCACTTTAAATACAAATTTTGAATGTAAGTGTTGCAAGGTATTATTTTTCTATGTTCATTTTCTGTTTCAGAATGAGAATCCAATATTATTTTACGTGGACTTAGATGAATGAGATGGTTTATTACAATTGTAATTACTGTGGTTTAGTTTTTACAAGAAAAGTTAAAAAATAAATACCGCGCCATTGCACTGTTTCATAGAAATGAGCAAAAATTGTAGTTTTATCATAATCTTGGAAACAACAAACAGATCAATCAATCAATCAATACACCTACCCACACTCAGGACATCAATACCCACTAGGGATGTAAGCCCCGATTCGATTTTCAGTTCCCGATTTTCAATTCAATTCAATTTTTTTTTTTAAATCGCTACCATGCTTGTCTCTGTGCGCTAGTGTGGTGCTGCAGCCATCCACAAACGCAATAGGCAATGATGATCATTTGATCTACACATTAAAAATGTGGTATGCATCTGGAATGGAAAAAAAATTAGACATTTTTTAGAACTCTAAATTAGTACATTCTAATGAACGAGGTATGTTATGTCTTTTGTTAGGTGTTGCTTTATGGGGCTTGTGAGTGGTGAGATTCCCGAGATTGTTTCGTCTCGATCCAAATCGATTATTCGATGAATCGGTTTGAATTCATTTGTAATCGATTCTCGATTAATCATTACATCCCTACTATCCACACATACGCATACTCTACAATCAGATGACATATTTAATAGAAGCTATGAATATTTGGCAGAGAAAAACAAACTGAATTTGTATTTTCAATTTATAATTTTTGGTAGATACACCACACCAAGACAAAAACATTCCACTAATCTTCTTATGGATCGCAGCAGACGTCCATGGCAGCAAAAGCTTTTGGATTGACTCACCTGGGGAACTTCACCAACATTTTGTTTGTTCCCAAGCACATGTTTCCGCAGGATTCCTGATAAAGTTATAACAACACAGAGATAAATACCTGCCTCGCAGAGTCATTTGGCAAACTGCAGAGTGTGATTATGCATCCCCAGATCTGCCAGTTGACCGGTATTCCATTTGAAGCCAGAATAAAGAAGAAACAATGGGCTTTGATGGCCGGATCAGTCGGCATTGTAGCAAGAATCCACCATATGCTGCATGCCCTTGCCGGGAGCCACAATGTTCATTTTGATAATGGATCATGGATTAAGAGGCATTTTGTCTCAAGATTTAATCCATAACTTGAGAAACAGCTAAAAGCATGTCTGCTGCACTGCAGGGAAAACCAGGGATCTCTAAAATCTTCATTCTTGAGACAACCCAGAACATTTGGACATGCAGTATATCCATTAAACAGGATTTTGAAAAAAAAAAATACTGTATTTGAGAAGGCGAGCACCTTCAGCATATTAAACATACCTGAAAGAAGTAACACTCATTTTAAAATGGAAAATCCTAGTATACAGTCCCCTCCAAAAGTATTGGAACGGCAATTCCTTTGTTTTTGTTGTATACTGAAGACATGAGTTTTAGACCAGAAGATGAGTATGAGACAAAATTTGTGTCAATTATGTCAACTGAAAATGATATCACAGTTGCTCAGGTAACAACAAATCACAGCTCACCTATTTTCTGAAGCTGAGCCATGATTGGTCCTGAGTCCTGAGCAACTCTGATGTCATTTTCAATTGCCAGCAAGTGACAAAATGGCCGCCTAGAAATATGGACAAAAACAAGTGGATTTTACTGCAATATCAATCAGAATGTCATGTTTAGACTAGGGGAGCTACATATAACATATTATTGTAAATCACATTTTTGGGTTGACTTCCCTTTAATGTATATGTTAGTACACCAGTAATTCTTTTCTTTTTCAGGACATTCCTAAGTATTTATTATTATTTATTTAATAATTATTTATTGGCTATGCCCAATGATTGTGCAATAGCTATGATACATTTTCTCTTCTCTCAGCTCCAAAATGGTTTGCTTTTTTTCCCCATAAGCAGCTCTCTGGACTTCATGTTTGCTTGGCAGCAAATGCAGTTTTCACAGGGAAACCCAAAACCAAAAACAAGCCCTATCTAATATTTAAGCACTCGATTGAAAAGCGTGCTCTGTCCTGAGTTGTTTGTTCTAGATGTAAATACCATGAAAAAAGGCTGATAATAAATACTTAAATAAGTATCCAACCAGAAGTGTGCATTTGTTTTGCAGTTTTTGTGTGAGACCGCATGACAAAAACATGCATCGTATTTACTTTGTGGTGACCTTTAGATGTTAGCAAGTACGCTCAGTGTTTTTGTCATTTTCTCTCTCAGTATTACATTCTCTGTTAAACCCTGATAGAAAATGTCAGTTGAAAACTGGCATTCTTTGCTTTTAATAATTTTCACACTGCCCAAAAAAAACACTGTCAATTTAGTTTGCTGTAGCAGTATCATTCGACTAAAGGAATCACTCTGTTCAATCACTACCGGCAGGAACAATATTGGCACCATGTGTGCATCAATATTTACTGCAGGTGTTCAAAAGCTGCGGCATTATGTCAGCAATATTTTTAAATGCACACACAGACTGATATATTTCCGTTTTTTTTTTTAAATGTCCTTAAAGTCCAGCTTCTGAGTTGACAGAATGTGAGATTTCGGCACATATTTCACGGTACTGCCAAAAAGCCTGTTGGCACTCATATTTGCTTGATACAACGTCAGATGGGATCATTTGTCTTTTCCCAGTTTCTGTCTCTCTTCATGCTTTCCACTATTTCCCCTCTTCCATGCATCATTTATTAACCAGCAACTCATTAAAATCACTGCTCCACTGGTATTGAAGGCAAAGCCATTGTGTTTATCACCCTGATCGATAACGTGTTGATTGTCCCCATCAGTTCACATCCATGCTGCTGCTGGTTTTATTGATATTAAATTGGTTGACTGTTTGTTAGTCCCGACAGGTCCTGTTGGAGAAGAAATCACTGCTATTGCTAATCAGCCTCTATGCTAATCAAAGCACAGGAGCTGATTCTATTATCATATAATGAGGTTATGCACAATGACTGCTCAGCAAGCACGGGGAAATGTTTCCGCTCCTACGAATACAAATGTCAGGAGTTTATTTGTCTTAACATGGCTGGAATATTCATTTTTCTTTGTATGCTGAATGGACCTCTTTACAGCAAGATCTTGGAGTGAATTTGCCCATTTTACTGCATGGACAGTATTGGGGCAGTTGAGTTGCGCTGCCTGCACCATATGGCTATAGAAGCTGTTACCCCATTCTAAATTCACTGGCTTTCTTAATACTTAAATTCCCAAAGAGTTGGTCCCCTCCTTCCCTCAGATCTCTTTTATCTTCCATGCTTCTAAAAAGACTTTGACTAAGATTTTGGAGCGTCTCCACTCTAATCATCCAGAAGAACATTTGTGAAGTCATACATCGATGTTGGACAAGAGAGGGCTTGGCTTTCAATTGCAGTCCTTGTTCTTTTCAAAAGTGTCTTTTCAAAACATTCACCAGGTGTATACCTCTGTATTTGTCAATTTAATTACATTATTTGTGAATCTACTTCCAGACACGGGTGCGGAAATAAATAAACACAAATAAAGTGCGACACGATTACAATAATACAAGTTTTAATAAATCACTCTTCTGGGTCTTTGACTTATTTCCCGATTGGGTACTATTCTGGAAGACACAGTAGTAGCTGATTTAGTTCATTCTTCCTGTGGTAATTCAACAACCCTGGAGATAATTTGCTGAAACAGGGAATACTGCTCTTATTTGTTTGCACTCAAACAAGCAGAGCTGGGCATTTTACTAAAAAATTTGCAGTCCATTTATCGCCTTCCTCCGTCCAGTTATCCGCCATTTTGTCTGGCCGTACCAAATAGTAATCACCTATAGGCCGGTCCGACAATCATTTTAACTCATTAAGGCCTAAAGCGACTGGCTCAACAGCTCCCCAAAACCTAAGGTCGTCTTTGGAATTACCCTTGAAAACCTGAAGTTTTCCCAGAAATTCAACACCTACAAAATAATTAATATCTCACCCCCTGTAGCAGACAGAACATAATTCCAAATAATTTGAGAGTTTTGACGCGGCTTTCACACAGGCCCGAGTTTATTCATCTTTACTGTTTCAATCGAGGGCGGCACGGTGATCGACTGGTTAGCACGTCCGCCTCACAGTTCAGCGATTGGCTGGCAACCAATTCAGGGTGTCCCCCGCCTACTGCCGAAGACAGCTGGGATAGGCTCCAGCACGCCCGCGACCCTTGTGAGGATAAGCGCTATAGATAATGGATGGATGTTTCAATCGAAGAGGTGAAAATAAAATGTCAGTGCAAGAGAAGCACTACTTTTAATTTTTAAAAAATCAAGTGGTAACTACAATCCTCTTTTCTGTTACAAAGACATTGATATTGTCATTGTCTACAAACATATATCTTAAACATATATCACGTTCTACCCGTTCAAAGTCCACAATCGCGTCGTCAATATCACTGCCGTTACTCATTTAAGAGACTCGAAAGAATTCCGGAACATCCTCCGCGGACTTACGACACCTTCACGTGTATATTCTGATGCATTTCATTGGTTAAGAGACCGAGAATTAAATAATAAATAGAAAATGACATAGACGATCTCTCGGCTTTAAGGGTAGAAAGACGCAACCGTACTTAATGGGTTAAATGGGCTTCTGTTAGGGTTTCAGACTAGCAACTTCGACAAACTACCTAAACAATACACAAACAATTACATAGACTATGCTTAGTCCGGCTATTTTTTAAAGTTTCCCATCTATCGTTTATCGCCAACAAAATTGTCCGTCATAGGCGGATAGGCGGACCGGCCCGTCACAAAGGGGTACTGCCCAGCTCTGCAAACAAGTCAGTTCAATCAGTCCAAACTTTTTTTTTTTTTTTTTTAATATATCCGACTGAGGATTGCCGACTAGTGTTTTGTGGTGATATGTGCATCTGCTTTACCTTAAGATGTTACATCACCCTGACTCAGTCCCTGCACCTGACAATGAGTGGCGCTCCGGCAGGGCCTGCTGGAACCGGGAAGACGGAGACAACTAAAGACTTGGGGCGAGCGCTCGGCATCATGGTCTATGTATTTAACTGCTCTGAGCAGATGGACTACAAGGTGAGTCAACAAGTCCGCACAGAGGCGTTTACATGCTACCTGTATATCTTTCCATCTTTGTCAGCAGTATGCCATGCATTTGTGTGTGTCAACCATCTTCCCGCCCTTCTCTTTTCATCTTCCCTCTTTTCATCTTCCCTTTCCTCCCCCCTTTGGAAGAAGAGCTGATTTGCTCCAACCTGACAGTTATTTCTTCACTGTGCCTTGTCAAAATGCCCTCCCTCCACCCCGGCTGCAACCTGATTTATTATTCACTCATACTCTTGCACACCTTCTGCATATAGAGTGGTCAAAGGCGGCATAAACATAATCTTGCAATCCCGCTACCTCCTGCTTCCCCAGACAGGTGCATCATTACAGTATCCAGGCATATAGCACCCACGGCTATACACATCCCGGCAAGGTGTCAAAGAGAAGTGCTAATATACTCCGGGAGGAACACGCCCTGTACAAACTGGCATCAGATCCCCACACTGTTGCTCATATTCTCTTATGCGCTCACATGCACATTCTCATCGGCTCACAAGTTGAATCAATCCTCCAGTCAGCTCTGTTTTGCGTCAGGAAAGGATTCCTTTGGCCTGTAATTGGAGAGAAGTCAGCTGCCTCCTTCATCTTGCTCCAGCTACTCCCTAGAGGACAATTCACAACTCAGAAGTTGATGCTTAGAAAGAGTCAAATGTGGGTGGGAAGCATACTGACCAATCATATTGCTGTCAGTGACTCTGGGTTTACAGTATATCCTCCATTTGTCTGTGATCCAGCAGTGAATTGACATTGGATCTCAATTTGTAAGATCAAAGATATGCTCAGCTGAAGGTGCCTGCCATCTTGCTGTTCTTCATATACTAAAAGGGCATTTGTCTCTTGCACTGAAAAGAAACTCATGAAGGGATGTACCATATAGTCGTCATAGTCATACCATTTTGGAGTTCAACCAAGATCTCCGGTTGATGTTATATTAAGGGATTCATTTCGACCAATTTTAAACACCATACATCAAAAATATAATTTTGTAATATATTTGTTGGTATTTCATTCATATCATATATCATATATTAACTATCAGCGTCTCTGAATCTTGGATAGCTGAGGCATGGACAACGGACACGCCTATGAAATAATATTGCTAATACTGTCAATCCAAATAAGGAGCTGTGATTATTTTCACATTTGTTAGCATTTTTGTCCTAACCATTTCACCGTATACTTCAGTGAATAATGCACTTTTTTTAATTGAAGAAAATGCTGCGTATGCAAGACATGGGTGTTGGTGCACTTGCCGTGTGGTGTTGAGCCAATCATTTAGCCAAGTATAACACGCCCACTTACCCACTGCTGATAAATGGTCACCGAGCAATATTATTTTAGCATATTTCATAAATCACTTAAACAACTTAAGTCTTTGTAAATGCTACCAAAAATGAAATCTGGATCACAAAACTTTCCAAATGAAGAAATATATTCTTAACATACTGATTTTTTTTTTTTTTTTCTGTAGTCTTGACTGGACTGTCACTGTCTGTCACTGTCAAACCTGACTGTCCATTTTAATATTCGTCTCCTTGGTTCTCTTTTTGTTCTGTCCATCAGTCCTGTGGAAACATCTACAAAGGTCTCGCTCAGACAGGCACATGGGGCTGTTTTGATGAATTTAACAGGATCTCGGTGGAGGTGCTGTCTGTGGTGGCTGTACAGGTAAGAATATGTCCTGTTCTACCATCTGAGATGCCCTCTAATTCCTATTCTGGTTTAAGTGTGTGAATTCTGAAAATGTGCCTTTGCACCACAGCTTGTTTATTCAGTTCCCTTCAATCTTATTTGTCAAATGGTCTTTCCAAATTAGCATATTCTAAAATTGGAGCGTTCGGTGATCTAATGTAAGTCAAGGATGGCACACCTCTTTTGCATGTCTGCGGTATTGATTGATGAAACACTCCAAAAAGTATGATATTCATAAACATACTATTACATATAAGTAGTGATGGGCAAATGAAGCTTCATGAAGCACTTGTGATCCTTTTGACTCCTCTCGATGGCACTCTTGATTGATGCAGTGGAAATCGAGACGTGTAAAAAAATATCAAGTGCTTCATGAAGCTTCGTTTTCCCATCACTACATATAAGTAATAATTTTTACTCAATCAATATTTTATGTCAGTATGTCTTTGAGTACAGCCTCACATTTCAAGTGCATTTGTAGTTTCAGCAACAACATCTATGGCAAGTTGAACTCCATCCATTGAAGGCGTGTGCAATGACAATATCCTCCAACATTGTTATACAACAAAAGTTCAGCACATTTAAAAAAATGACATATTTTTAAAAAATCAATAAATTAATTGTTCCCCATAGTTGAACATGCCAATCATGAGTGGAAACACTGTGTTCAGACCCAGGATAGGTTTTCAATTTTTCATGCGCTCTGTCACAATGATCCAGTCAGCTCCACTTCATACATAGAAACACACAGAACCAGAAATATAAATGCATCTGACCTAGCTAGCCCGTTAGAAGTCAGGCCATTTCTGTGTTTCAGCTGATGCTCGCTGTTCTGTCATTGCGCATTCTGCTATCCCGCATCAAAAGAAGCCTTGCTTTGTGGTTGTGGTCTCACGTGCATTCATATCCTGCCTTTGCCCATTCTGACATTATTTTCATGCAAGTGGAACACTGTCCCGTGCTATCATATACAGCTGATAAAGATGCTGATTATGATCGTGTTGATAATGGCGATAGTGCTCCTTTGTCCCTGGCTCATTAGTCACTGCTCAATAAAACAGTCAGTGCTATGCCCTTGCCTTTCTGTTATAGCTGCAATGAAAGTCAAGCCGTCTTCTCTTCAAGACCCTGCAAGTGAGCGTGGAGAATTTTAAAGAGCCACAGAAATGACTAGGTGTTGCAAGGTTTTAATGAATAATAAATCATGGTGCCTTATATGTGGAGAAGTAGACCTTGAGAGAGAAGCATCAAACCTGTACTGTGACAGTCAGCAGCCTGTTTTCACTGCTTGGCCAGCATGAGTGGAGGATGCCACACAGAGCAAACGCTCACCATAGCAAGCAATAGCCCAGCACAACTAATCCATTCTCATAAAGTGGGAACAGCTACCACCGCATGGTAACATCCTCCATTACCATTTGGGTCTGCTATGACGCAGGTGGCGGGGTGAGTCCCATATTAAGAAAGCAGATGCAAACAGACGGCAGCCAGATGTGATATCATGAAGCTAAATTGGTTATATTTGAACTCCGTTTCAGTGAACCCAGGCTTGTACTGTCAATATTCTAAAGCCATACCACACTAACTAGATGCACATTTGTCCAGAATGGCATATAATGGTCTTGCTAGGATGCTCCCAATTATGAGTGCTGTTGTTATAGCCCACTATTGGACAGGGCACCTAACCCGAACTTACGAGAGTGATCTGTTGCCGAGTTCTCATCCAAGAAGAGATGTTCTTCCTTGTTCCAGCCGTCAACTGCGTTACACTCTTATCACACTAGTAGAACCCCTTAAGGGGCATTTCAAACTCAAAAGTATGGTAATAGCCGATCCGACTGTAAAAAATGGAATAATAGTAGACACAGGTTACATTTGACCTAAAACACACTCAGTGTACACAAACGTTTTGCAAATGTTCACAAGAATGACATTTTTTAAATATTTTAGATTTTCAATGGAGTTCAGTTCTGGAGATTGGGTTGGCCATGATGGCATCTTCGTCGGCCACCTTGCATGAGATATGCTAACTTGAATTAAAGTTCGAGTGATCACTTGTTTTCCATAGCTGTGTTCAATATCGTAATTTAGACTTGGATTCTGAACGTATAAATCACTACGGCTGTTGCACACATTTCAATATAGTTTTGTGAAAAAGTTTCACACTGCCTTACTAATTGTATGTGATGGAAAGCAAACATTATCCAGCAGACTACATCCATGTAATTTCTAAACTAGTTGGCTTTTTGACATAATTTATGACATTCATTATATTACCAAATTACTTATTAATTTCCTCAAGTGTTTCTGTTCTATTTCTAAATATATTTACTAGCCCAATTGAGGCATGACCATTCTCTTTTTGATGTATATTGGGCTATGTTTGCTTTGTACTATTGTGCAGGTCAAAAGTATTCAGGACGCCATTCGGTATAAGAAACAGAGGTTTAATTTCATGGGCGAAGACATAAACCTTTGCCCAACTGTGGGCATCTTCATCACGATGAATCCGGGTTACGCTGGAAGGACTGAGCTTCCTGAGAACCTAAAGGCTCTTTTCAGGTCAGTCAAATGGCTGCAGGCTGCCAAAAGCTGCAATTTTCTCTGTAATGTGCATGCAGTTTCTGTGAGAATAGTCCTCCCTGTTTTTCTATTCTTAATCAGTGATGCCACACCAAAATCAGCCCGCCTGAAGGATACTGGATATAGACAGCCATAGAAACGTCGAATTAATGTTTAAAGAAACTGATATGGAGATGCATGTGATAAACCTGTTTCTCACACTTAATCAAACAGTGCAAAGCTCACTAAAGATTTCATTCAATTTAACCCTGTTTTGTGATCATACAGTCCAAGTGATTTTATATTCCAGTGTGTTCTTTCCACTTTTTTTTTCTCAGACCATGTGCCATGGTGGTGCCAGACTTTGAGCTGATATGTGAAATCATGTTGGTGGCTGAGGGATTCATCAGTGCTAGGGTTCTGGCTAGGAAGTTTATCACACTCTACACATTGTGCAAAGAACTTCTTTCAAAACAGGTAGTAAATATACGTTAAAAAGTATCACGATTATTGACATTTTTGTAATTATCCTTCAATGTTGAGGTGGGGAACTGTTGAAACTTGTTTTTGTTGTGCTTTTTCACTCATTGTATACCGTATTATCCGGACTACAAAACACACCTGATTAAAAGCCGCAACAGCTAAATTTACATTGGCCACGGGTCTCCATTTTATAATATGGGATATTTTCAAAGAGGTCGCACAGATGGATTTTTTAAAACTTGAATTTACCTGATATACAGTCATAATGGAAATCAACAGAGGTAAATAATTATATCAACCACAGGGCTAATATACGGCCATTGTTCACTAGTTCCATTATATGGCTGTTTTCAGTACCTCAGATAAAAAAGATTGAGATGAATTCCTTGTTTTCTCTTTAGACTGAAGGAATTTTGGTTTGACCTCAAAAGATGAATAGAGAGATGAGAAAACATAATATAGCACCTTTTGTTTGAACCCCCACATATTTCACGTGGGCAAATGAACATGTGATGACAGGCAGGTTTTGTTGTGTTTTGTCTTATTGCATTGGATATTGGATGAATGTCTACTCTCAGATTTGGGTTTTGCTTGTGAAGACCACAATCATACTCATACCTTAGTGACTAAAATGGAAAGTAGATAGCTGTCTGGGGATGAAAAACAAGCCAATGTGGATCTCAGAGAAGATGGAAAATAAGTCAGAGACATTACACAATAATTGGCCACTGCCTGGAAAACCATTTAGAATGTGCTGAAAAGGAAAGAAACAGTGTGTGTACAGACATCGAATGGGTCAACCAAGGAAACCTACATCAGGTATTGCAATCTACTTTCTCCATAAGCGTTAAAATACTAACAAAGAATATACCAGAAGATACGAACCACTCATGAGCAAGAAGAATAGGAAGGTCAGGGTGGAATTTGCCATTAGGAACAGAGACAAAACAAATCTTTTAGGACAAAGTTTCATGTACTAATGAGGCAAACACAATCTTCAACAAAGCCTAATCAAAGTGATGGAAAGGGTAAAGCTTTGGGAACAAAAGGATATGCTCATGATCCCTAACATGAAACTAAATCGGTGAAACTCACTGAGTCTAAGGTCACGAAATGGGCTTGCATGGCTTCTGTTGCGACAGGCTCATTAACCTTAATTGATGGACAACATGATGGCATCAGCTAATTCAACTCAACCAAACAGGTTACAGTAAGAGATCATGCAGCAAGATGATGACCCATATATTCCTGCCAAAACTAAAAGGGGTCAGAAGTGGAAGGTTTTTGACTTCCAAAGTCAGTCACCAGAATGAAATCCTACTGAGCATGCAATTTAGTTGCTAAAGGAGAGTAACCCACTAAAACAAAAATCACAAAAAAAACGGTAATGCTTTGTGATGTCATTGGGCCACAGGATTGATGCAGTTAACTCTCAAACAGTGTCCGCTTAATACATGAAACCATAGTCCACTGAAAAATGCATACTTTTTTGTCTAGCATTGAGAGGCACAAGCCAACAGCTAGAAAGTGAGCTAACAGGCTTCTGGCGCTCCTCACTTGGAAATTTAAATAACAACACCAAGATGCTTTGTAAAGTGTGGCATCCAAGGAAGATCCATTTTCTAGATTATGGCATAGCTAGCTAGCTAACTGAACATTGTTGTAGTAGAAATGGGCATACTCTAGGAATAACAACAAAGAAACTTGCAATTGTGCTGGATATTGATGGGAAAGAAGTTTCTTGAGTATTTCTATAGCAGGGGTGGGGCGACTCATGCCAGATGCCCAATTGTGTTACTGGGTGCCATGTTGGCCATGCCCGTAAAAATCAAGAAAACCGAAATGTTGATAAACAGGTCAACGCTGTATCTCCATAACTAAGTAGTACACAGTTCTCGGTCTTTGTGCATGTTTTCAGCAAGCATCTTCAAACATGCATAATGTATTTAAAATCAAATGTATGATTTCACTTTACAAGGTCTTTAATCAATCTGTTTCAATGCTTTTACATAAACGCGCTGTTCCAATACAATCTAGCTATATCGAGCTGTATTCTAAGTTGTGTATATGATCGAGATGTGCTGTACGTATCTAGAATTAAAAACTGAAATTGTAATACTCATGTATACATTCACCCATCAAATAATCATCTTTCGTTGTCTTTTTTTTGTCTACAAAAAAAAAGACAAAAAAAGGGTTTACACTGCCTCACGATTGCTTTCTATCTGTGGGAATGCTAACAATCAGCCATACAGCTATACATTTTCTTCACTGCTTGTCTTTGTCAGTGATCCCATGCCAGCTGTATGTCTACAGTGAACCACCATAGTACCAGTGTCAGATACTAACATATGACTTGTATTCCTTCTTTTTGTGAAGGACCACTATGATTGGGGCCTCCGTGCCATCAAGTCTGTCCTGGTCGTTGCTGGTTCTCTAAAGAGAAATGATAGCAGCAGAGCTGAGGACCAAGTATTGATGAGAGCCCTGAGAGATTTCAACATCCCCAAAATTGTGACGGATGACATGCCCGTGTTCATGGGGTTGATAGGTGACCTGTTTCCTGCTCTGGATGTACCCAGGAAAAGAGACCTGGACTTCGAGAAGCATGTGAAGGAATCTATTCTTGACATGAAGCTACAGGCTGAGGACAATTTTGTACTCAAGGTGCAGTAAACCTAATTTCTTGATTGCCTTCTGCATTGGATTTGATTTTGTTTACAATTAATTCAAAACGCACAAGAGTGCAAGCTGTTTGTGAGACCAAGGACATAGGAAAATGCAATCACAAGTTGTCTGAGAAGCAGCAACAAAGTCCCTTAATGGGATTTCATCTTTAACAATTTAGAAAGATATTACAGTTGTGGCACTTTCATTCAGATTTATCTTAGTTCTCACCAAAACCTGTTTACTCCTCATCCTAATCCTCCGATGGGAAAGGGCCATTAGTGTCCAACATGTCTGAGGTTTTGGATGAATTGCGCAAATATTGCAGACGCCAATGGTTGGCTGCGATGAGACTTCAGGTGCTTGAACTGCCGATCCGATTCCTTTCGTTATATTACATACTGATAGCACATGCCTCAAAGAAGGCACCTTATGTCAGAGACGGATGAACACAGGACCACGGGAAATAAGTGCAATTTGCCTCAGGTCAAATAGACACGGAAACCACATAATAACACAACATCAATGGAGGTCGGGGCTGCACCATAACAACTTAACCCTGGCATTGTGTGAGACATCCAGAGAAAAAAAGGTAAAAAAAAAAAAAAAACATGAGAGGGAGGGAGGGAGGCGGATGCAGCGAGAGAGAGAGAGCCAGAATGGCAGGGCGATCAATAACAACCATCCACCCCCAGAGCTTGAACTTTTACTGTCTTTGTTTGTGCAGCCAACCTTTTGATTTCACGCAACACAGAGGAAAGCAGCAGAGTGAGAGAGACTGCGTGCCTTTAGCATTAGCCCATGCTAGCGTTAGTCTCCCCCGCATCAAAGTTGTAATCAACCAGGGCCTTTGAGAGTGTAAAGCCACCTGGGCTCTTGCTGAATGGAAGGGGATGACGAGCCCCGAGGAGCGACATCGATGGCATTGATTGAGCTCGCCATCTGTATGTTTGAGTAGAAAATGGGAAGAAAGCCCTTTTTTATTCTCTCGCTGTTACACATGCGCTAGTGTCACATCTGAACTCGCAATCAGCAGAACGATTCAAGAAATGTTATTCAATACGATGGTTAACTTCCAAACTTTAGACATTTTTAACCCTACAGATTGTGTCCAGAGTAACAATAGCAACAAATGATAGTCATCAGCTGCTCCCCAAGTGTGCATTTCAGGTTTCCTTAAGCTTTGTGTTGCAAGTTTAAGAGCTCATTATTGTTCTGTATGTTAACTAAAGGTGCTCAGTATTGAACAACTACAAGTGGGAGGCAAGGCCTGAAGAATGGAAAAATAGGGGTAACAATTCAATGAAATGTAACATAGTCCAATAAATTATTAAAACACATACATCAGTGTTAGACCGCAGAAGCATCGTCTGAAAAACAAGATTATATTATTGAACAGAGCAGATCTCTGTCCTTTTCACTTAAGCAGGCATGGAAAGGCACTGGTGTCATTCTTTCTAGTTCATGAACAGTGAATATGCTGCTGTGTGTCGTCACAATAGCCTGTCATTCTGCTCTAAATCATTTTCGCAGAAAGCCAAAATGTTAAGGAAAAGTAGACGAACCGGTTGGTAGAAAATACATGTCCTTTGAATCAGTCCGTGTCTATTTGCCATTATTATACAAAACATTCTTAAGTATTTCATTCTGTCTGTTGTGCTAGGTGGTTCAGCTGGAAGAGCTTTTGACTGTGCGTCACTCAGTGTTTGTGATTGGGAATGCCGGTGCTGGGAAGAGCCAGGTGCTCAGGTCACTCCAAAAAACCTACCAGAATACAAAACGTCGACCCGTGTGGGTTGATCTTAACCCAAAAGCTGTGACGAATGATGAGCTTTTTGGCGTCATCAACCCATCAACCAGAGAGTGGAAAGATGGTGACGAGGGAGTCTTTCATTGTCAAATCTTAGTTGTGGAATGACCTTATTTGACTAAAATGCATATATATTGTATCTCACAGGTCTGTTTTCATGTATAATGCGTGAACTCTCCAATATCAGTCACAGTGGACCTAAGTGGATAGTTCTGGATGGAGACATTGACCCAATGTGGATTGAGTCACTCAACACGGTCATGGATGACAACAAGGTGTGACATGTTAGTTGCCGTCGATGCTGACTTGACATTAAAATCATACTTGCCATAGTAGTATTAGTAGAAGTAACTAATCTTTTGCTCCAGGTAATAACAGCAAAAACATGTACCGGTAATGCAAATCATAATAGCAAACGTTACATTGGACTGTGGACACAAACTTGAGTACAACGTATGTGT
Source organism: Filicampus tigris (assembly GCF_054856515.1). Classification (NCBI taxonomy): domain Eukaryota; kingdom Metazoa; phylum Chordata; class Actinopteri; order Syngnathiformes; family Syngnathidae; genus Filicampus; species Filicampus tigris. The sequence goes on along the minus strand of NC_141235.1, from coordinate 11,718,069 downwards.
ATGTAATGTGAAAAAAATATAGTTCCTTCTTGTAATAGGTTCTGACCCTGGCCAGTAATGAACGGATCCCTCTGAACTCAACAATGAGACTGCTATTTGAGATCAGCCACCTTCAGACTGCTACCCCTGCAACTGTATCCAGAGCAGGTATAGATTCATCTTGACAGGGTTAGAATAGTTTGGGAATTTTCGTTGTTTTTTTTGGGGGGGATTTTGAGTTACGTCTTTTACATTTAATACATTTTCAGAGCAGGTTTGTTAGTTTCATCAGTTTTATTTTTTCTTTTAGTTTAATTAGTTTTAGTTAAGTTTAGTTAAGATAGGGCTCAGTTGACAAAACCAAGGAAGCTATTCAGCCGCAAGGACTTAGGAGGGACGCCATCTTGTGGCGATTTTCATTGGCTGCCACTTGATGATGTCACTTCTACGTGAGACACAGTAAAAGGACCACAACTCCCAGACGAGTGTTCCACAATCTTCCAGCTAACGACCATGTTTTAATACCAAAATAAATACATTTAAAATCAATCCTGAAGGCTTGACACTAGTGATGGGCATGACAGTTCTTTTCAGTGAACTGAATCATTCAAATCAGTTCATCAAAAAGAACCGTTCAAAAGATTCGTTCACCGAGCCCCCGGGCCCAGTGTTTGACACCTGTCATTTAAATCATCTCTGTTTACTATTCAGAAGAGACAAATATGTCATTTGAGCTCCCAAATCAACTTCATGATCTTTAATCTTTACAGACTAATGCAATTACATCTGTACCAGTACAACCTATGCAATAAAAAACAAAGCAGTAGCATTCAAAAGAAAGTAAGTGACATTATTTTCAGCTGCCACACTTTGCCATCGCTCAAGTCACATTAAATCAGTTGCACATTTACCATATAGATGCAATTTTTTTCAGGTGCCTTTCTTATATTTTATTTTTTTTTGGAGGCGGGGGTGTTCTGGTTGTGTTTACAAGCCTTATTCATCTTTATTAGTCATGCGACTATGAAAAGTTTATGAATAAAAATAGAATTGTAGTAATCTCGTGTCATCCGAAGATACTATGGCAAGCTAGTATAATACATCCTAAGGGCCCTTTGATTATGTAGTGGTTCACACATAGTACTGTATCCGACTTCAACTCCCATTGATGACCAGCGCCATCTGTCCCCCTCTATTTAGGAATTCTGTACATAAACCCAGGAGACCTAGGTTGGAACCCTTTGGTATCAAGCTGGATTGACAGGAGGGAGGTGCAATCAGAGAAGGCTAACCTGACCATTCTGTTTGACAAGTACCTCCCCTCCTGCCTGGGTGTCATGAGGATAAGGTGAGAGATTTCTCTAATAGCGTATTATCAGTAGGAGATGGCAGGATGTCAGCATTTGGCATTACATGTGCAGGGAGTGCGGCAGATTTTGTGTGTTGGGCCGAAACAAACTGACTCAAAACACTTCTCGCAGCACATAATTAAAAAAAAATATCAAGAACACGCCATAGTACCATGATGTCCAATACCATATGTGAACCCGTTTTTTGATATTAGGGCCAAGCACTGCAACGAATCGTGGATTTATGTGAGTATTTTATGGACCCCCCCACCCGGACACAAAAAGGTGTATAATTACCTATAGATGCCACAAGATGACAGCAAAGCACTGAATGAAGATCCTTAAAGCAGCAGTCAACCAAAACATATTTTTTTCAAGAATGTTACCAGCAGGCGAACTAGTTGAGACAGGGTATTCAGATTAATTTTGCATTTGTGTAAGTTAAGTTAAGCAGCAAAAAACATTCATTTTTAGCCATCTCTGGGGTCGGCCATTTTGTCTTCTGTGAAAATGACATCACCACTGCTCACAACGACCAATCCCGGCTGACCTGTTTTCTGAATATGAGCCGTGATTGGTCGTTGTGAGCAGTTGTGAAGTCATTTTCAGTCGACAGAAGATAAAATGGCCGCCCCCAGAGATGGCTAAAAACAAGCAGATTAACACTTATTCCACAAACACAATATTTATCACAATGCCATGTTTCAACTAGTGGGCCTGCATAGAACATATTCTTGAAAAAAATATGCTTGGGTTGACTTCCACTTTAACTCATGGCATCAATGTGCGATAAGTAATGATAGTAAAATGAAGCTTCATCAACCACTTGTGATATTTTCACACTCCTCTAAATGGTGCCCTTGGTTTAAAGATAAAGGTTAGTGCAATGTAAATTAATTACATTCCCACTGCTTCTTTAAACCACGAGTGTCATAGTCTAAAATGATCACAAGTGCTTCATGAAGCTTCATTTGTCCATTACTAGCCATAAAATGGCACCGCAGCTATACCTGAGAACGAAAGCAGCAAATAGGTGAGTTTTCAGGGAAACAACTGAGGATAGGCTTTAAAAAATCTATTAGTATGTAATCACGTGTGGAATGCGCTGTGGTTCATTGGAGTATAAATTTGATTGTTCTTCGGTCTGGTGACATAATGTTTTTCCTGTTTATTTATTTATTTATTTTTTTACAGGTTTAAAACGATCATCCCTATCCCTGACCAGAGCATGGTCCAGATGCTTTGCTATTTGCTTGAGTGCCTGCTGACACCAGAAAATGTCCCGCCTGACTCTGCGAAAGAACTTTATGAGCTTTATTTCGTGTTTGCTGCTGTCTGGGCCTTTGGAGGAGCTTTGTTCCAGGACCAGGTACTGTTTGTGTATCTAGACATATTTAAAATGTCCTCAAAGGTTGTGTAGTGAAAATATTCAAGCCCTTATGGCTTTTATGCAAAACTCTCTTTATTAAAAAATAATTTAAAATGTGTTTTGAATTGAAGAAATGGCAGTCCTTGAGAAAATGAGGGATCTATACATACAAGTCGGAAGATAAAACTGCTCTCTCCTAGGACAAATGTACTCTACTTTATTTCCCCATCACAGATGCATTTAAATGCTAAGTGGTTTTATTGACTGGAGGGTTGGAGGGGAATACAGGGACACAACACCAAGTAGTTGAGCATGAAAAATGGAAAGCAAGGAGCTGTCAGTCAGAAGGCGATGAAGCTACTGTACCTCGCTATCTGAAGCCGACAAATGGATGCATAAGGCTGCCTGCCATCTTTCATTTTTCACAATTTAACCGCTAAGGTGGCGCCTGTTTTTTATTGCTTTTATTTGTATTCTGCTTTTGTATTCACATCTGATTGAATGAACCACATGGATCCATATCTGCTACAGTATAAAGCAGAGAGAGGAAGCCATTTTAGGATATTGACTGAAACCTGCGGTCTCTGTGTGAATGAAGGTGGTCGACTACAGAGCGGAATTCAGCAAGTGGTGGGTGGCAGAGTTCAAAACCATTAAGTTTCCATCCCAAGGCACAGTGTTTGATTACTACATTGACTCAGAGAGCAAGAAGTTTGAACCCTGGTCCAAAATGGTGCCCATGTTTGAGATGGATGCTGACACCCCACTTCAGGTACCATGACAACATAAGATTGGTTCATGTTGGACAAAGAGTGAATACAATTAAACTGACCTTTGTCATGGGTCTCCAATGTCTTTCAGCTCAATACTTAAGTTTTGATCATTTATTTGGTACTGTGTCAATGCAACTTCCGATAAGATGAATTTCATGGACATAGAATGTAATGCCAATTACATGATAGTGCTACTTTTTAGAAGAGTAATATTCTGCTATTAGGATTCATGTCCTGTTCTGTTACATCAACCAGCTGGGTCAGATATGGCCTACCTTGCAATAATAATCATAAAACATACTGGCATCACACGTAAGGGGAATATCTTTCCTCATGTATTCAGGCTTGTCTAGTTCACACGGCAGAGACTATTCGAGTCCGTTTCTTCATGGACTGCCTGCTGGAGCACCGTCGGCCCATCATGCTTGTTGGGAATGCTGGCACTGGGAAGTCCGTCCTGGTTGCGGACAAACTGACAGCACTGGACCCTGACAAATATGTGGTTACAAACGTTCCTTTCAACTATTACACCACATCTGCAATGCTGCAAGGTATAAACACTCCTTTGTTACATCTGCCAAAGCCAATTTATTTTGACTCTCTGAAGTACAGTGGAAAATCTAAACTCAGCCAACCGATGGGTTATACCACGTTTTGTAGTGATGTGACGACAAGCACACAGACAATATTATGGGCAAGTAGTGTAAATATTGGATTTACATTTGTGGGGTCACAACAAACCTCAGAATCAATGCTAATGTTGCTTCACCAAAACAATAACATAAATGTAATTGTGTATTGTTGTTTCTTTATCACTCTGTTCTAAGTTGAGTTAATTATTTTTGCTTCAGATCAGTTGCATTGTTCACATTCATTCGTCATATTGCTTTTTTTGCTAATTGCTAGCAATGAATATGAGGGATGACCAATACATATTTTGTAGTAGGTAGGCAATGATGTAAGATGTCGAATTAATCAATTGTGTCTTAAAACAGTCAAGGCAAAAAGATTGAACTATTTGTGCTGTTAATTCACTCATCGTTCAATTGGTTATTAAATTTCCCCCACTGTCAGTCAAGTAGTGCGGTCAACATTTGTTGCCTTCACATGATTTCCAAGCATTTATCCTTGTCAAAATATTGACAGTGACTCCTGAATCCTAATTGCAATTTCTTTATAAGAATCAACATTTAGAAATTCATTTTGCTCTTTTTATATTTGTCTGCCTCATAGCTGTGTTGGAAAAGCCCCTTGAGAAAAAGGCTGGGCGCAACTACGGACCTCCCGGCAGCAGAAGACTGATCTACTTCATAGATGACTTGAATATGCCTGAGGTGGATGCGTATGGCACAGTCCAACCTCACACACTAATACGTCAACATATGGACTACAACCACTGGTACACCTCTTTTACTTTGAGCCATACAATCTATGAAACAAGTAAAAGTTCATTATACCTCCTTTTTTTCCTTGGGAATTTTCAGGAAGTATCACGTAAGCTATTGGTTTGTAATTGTGACACAGTTTAATTCGCTGGCATCGGGCAGAATCTCCAATAACATCCTTTTTCAGGGGAAGAAAAAACAGTGTGTTGAGCCATTAACATTGCAAGCCATTTTCAACATTTTGCATCTTTCAATAATTCTAAAATTAACATACCCACGTCAAGACTGACCAATCATATAAATTTGTGAAAAATATTGAATCACATTCGGACATTGGAGGTTTACGCCTGACATGTAGTATATGTGGGTTTTAGTTTAAATGACAAGTAGCTGATGATTGTTCTGTGTTCTTCAAGGTATGACCGTAATAAGCTACTTTTGAAGGAAATACAACATGTTCAGTACGTGGCCTGTATGAACCCCACAGCTGGAAGCTTTACCATCAATCCAAGGCTGCAGGTATTTGTACGCCCAAACACTCACATCGTTAGGGTTAGTTTGCACAAGCAATATTAAGGCTGCGTGTGGCTTGTTATCAAAGTGCGTAAAATTGCTGTATGATCTTGCCGTGTTTCCACCAAGCAACACAACAGGACATGCAAGATTATGTGTCAGATAGTCATTAAGCTGCTCGATGTCTATTGCCACCATTTTCCATCTGATTTCTGCTTCGCAATCACCTTTTGACACTGTGTTTTTCTCTGCAGCGCCATTTCTCGGTCATTTCCTTGTCTTTCCCTGGAGCCGAAGCCCTTGCGACCATATACACTTCAATTTTGTCGCAGCACCTGCAGAATGATGGTTTCACAGTCACCATACGGAAGAGCTGCCCCACCTTGGTCCAGTTATCGTTAGCTCTGCATCTGAGCGTTGCCTCCACCTTCCTCCCCACTGCAGTCAAGTTCCACTACATCTTCAACCTGCGAGACCTCTCCAATATCTTCCAGGTGGCACATAGACAGCAAATGCTGTATAGGATAGGGAATTATCCATATGACATTTACTTTAAAAGATCAACCTCAGGTTAATCTATTCACCACACAATGTCAGAGGTCATCTTAAAAATCACTCACCACTGTAAAGTTATTCCACTCTATTTTTATGGTTCCACTTCCCACATGGAAAGAGCCAAGCTACTGTCACTAATTTTTCATTTAAATGATTATTGATTTAATGGCTTCGCCCTGAAAGCCAGAAATAAGTCTGAAATATATAATGGATTTGCACTCGCACGGGTATTACTGATGACTTTATGTATTTAAAGAATATAATATCAGGGCACGAAAGCTCAACAAGGGAGGCGCTTTCAGGGCAATATTTAAGTCAAAATATTCCACGGTTTCATGGAGGGCAGGCTCCTTGATTTAACACACTCCATTGTATAATTAATGCCTCAAGCCCCTTAGTTATAGGAACTTCAATTTTCATAAATCCACCTGGGAATTTACCAAGATAGGTCTGAAGTCTTATTATAATATATAGGTGCACTATAATCATCGCTTTAATGCCCCAATTAAAATTTGGTGATGTAATATCTGAAACTTGAGTACCGCAATTTCTGATTAATGTATGATGAATAATATCACTTGTAGAACAAAACATATTTATACCACATATGCACCAAAACAAAAAGTGTGACTGCTACCACACCTGCTATCATCACAATCATCATCATTATTAAGGCAATTTAGAAACGATTCTCGTTTGCAAGGCCGACCTGGCTGCAGACAGCATAGGTTTTATCAATGTCACTCATGTAAGATTTATTCGCCACCAAAAAAAAAAAAATAGTAGTTTGGGGGCTACTGGTCTGGCAGGTGGGGGGCGATTGTTGAACAGATTTGTAAGTCTAAAGCAGGGCTAGGTGATCAATTTTTCAAAGGGGCCACATGAGAAACTGTAACACTTGCCAAGGGCTAAGCCAACATGCAAACTTCAGCTTTGTCTATATTGTTTAATGTATTTCAAAAAAGAAGATTGCCTTGTTTCATTAAATTTCTGCGTGTGTAGAAATGGTATGTATTGTTATAATTAGGAAATATAAACGGTCATTAAAATTACATCGTTATACTTTAAAAGTAGGAGGTATAATATTATTGGCTGTGATGTATAATGATACAGACGAACTGAAAAGCTGACTTCCGAGGTGCACCATATTTAGAGGTGCACTGTCTATTTCTGAGAAAATGATAAAATATTTTAAGTGTTCCTTATGGTCCGAAAAATAGGGTACTAAATATGTTCCTATTTTGCATATTATATTATTTTTGTTGTATTATTTTTGTTACTATGAAAACCTGATGTGGTAGAGAAAAAATGAGGGCCGATACAGAATCAGTGCAAAAAAATGGATTTGTAAAAGTTAACTTGTATCTCTGATTTAAAAGTTAGTTAAGCTTATTTACCAGTGCAGAAACCGAGCCAGTAAATATTTGTGTTGTCATGCTGAAATTTGAATGAATGAAAACTGGGTAGGAACATCAAAAGTCCCAAAAAGTACCATCAGGAAATATTGGAGCTTAACCTTGCTAATTATATGGTAAAGTTAAGTCTGATAATGAGTTCATATGTTTTAAAGTTGGCGATGCTAAACTTTGAGAGTTGACATAATTAGCGTCCCAAAGCTCAAGCCCTAATGACCCCATAAAAAGTTATATAGCCTAAAGTTGAGTGGTGTAACGATCCTGCGCCATGCAATCCAACAACCAACTAAAACCAAGTCCAACATTTTTTTTTCATTCATGTCCATTTTATGTATATTGAAACATGTCTACACATAACAATGTAAGTCCACAGTGACTATCTGAAAACTCTGTCTTACCCCTCTGTCCCTTAATACCGCTGGGCAGATGAGAGCTTGACACCCTCGTAGCTCTCATTTGTGCCTCAGCAGTAATTGCCCTTACACTACCCCTGTTGTTGCACTTTCATAGGTAAGAAAGTATAGTCTTCAGTGACACTACAAACGACTGCCCTATTGTTGTCAAGTGATCACTTAATTTTGAAAGCAGGTATTTTTGTTGTTTGGCATTTCAGTTGGTTGCCTCGGCTGAAGTAATTAGGGGAATTTGTCTCGGGTAGAAAAAAGAGAATCTATATATTTTTCGTTTCTTTGCTGGTGATCTAACATTACCTCCGGTTGCTTGTTTACTTTATTCTCTGTACGCTGTCTCAAAACTGTACTGTATGTGCATCCCCGTGCATGATTATGACCATGACACCCTCCACATTACATAAGCGAAGTAATTGCTCTATTCCAGAGATGGGATCAAGTGACACAAGTGCCCCAAGTCTTAAGTAAGTCTCAAGTTGTACTTTCTAAGTCTCAACTCAACTCATATTCAATTCCAAAGTTAAGTTACCTTATTAATTCAAGACTTATATAGAGGATGTGGTATTCATCGGGACCAATAAGGTCAAATAATTATGTTGTCCACTTTATTTAACCTGTATGATGAGATGTAACGTACAGCAAAAGTGGAAGTGGCAAAGGCCAAACAAGATGCACATGATATGTGTATGTCAGGTTGGACAATAAAGAATGTAAAAAAAAAGATCTTTACAGGTTGGCCAGACACAGAGATAGAGTTTGAAAGGATGTTCAGCAGGTTAGTCTGATTAAGAATAGAGATGGAAATGTGTTGACTGGTGCCATTAGTGGTCTGGATAGTTGGAAAGATTACTTTGAGGAGGTGAATGAGGAAAATTAAAGAGAAGGAAGAGTAAAAAAGGCAATTATAGTGGACAACGAAGTAACAATGATTGGTAAGGAAGAAGTTAGATAGACATTATAAAGGATGAAAAATGGAAAGGTAGTTGGTCCTGATGACATACGAAAGGAGATATGCAAGTATTTAGAACAGGTTTCTGTGGAGTTTTTTAGCAGTGTGTTCAGTCGAATGCCAGAGAGTGAAAAGATGCCTGGGGAATGGAGGAAATGTGCACTGGCGCCCACTTTCAACAGAGAAGGGAAATTCAGGTCCAAAAAGTAAGAGCCCTGCCACAGTTTGCCTTGAGCCACAGATGCTTCTAATCAACCGAGCTCCTTTACCCACCGGTTGAGTAGAAGCACCTGTAGCTCAAGCCAAACTGCGGCAGGTCTTTTTACTGGACCTGGATTTTCGATCTCTGATTTTCAAGAGCAAGAGTGATGTTCAAAGTTGCAATAACTATTGCTGAATCAAGGTGAACAGCCACACAATGACGTTATGGGAAAGAGTAGTGAAAGTAAGACTCAGGGCAGAAGTGAGTATTTGTGAGCAACAGTATGGTTTCATACCTACGAAGAGTACTACTGATGCATTGTTTGCCTTGAGGGTTTTGATAGAGAAATACATAGAATGTCAGAAGGAGCTGAATTGTGTCTTGGTCCATCTCGATAAAGCCTACCAGGACAGGAACTGTGGTACTGCAAGAGGAGATCTGGTGTGGCAGTGAAGTACATTAGTACAGGACATCTACGAGGGTAGCAGAACGGTAGTGAGGTGTGCTTCTAGTGTGCCGGAGGAGTTTAAGGTAGAGGTGGGGTTGCATCAGGGATCAACTCTAAGCCCCTTACTCATTGCCATAGTGATGGATAGGTTGACAAATGAGGTTACACTGGAATCCCTCTCGACTATGCTGGTTGCAGAAGGCATTGTGATCTGCTTTGAAAGCAGGGAGCAGGTGGAGGAATATTTACAAAGGAGGCATGGGAAGGAGAGAAATGAAGATTAGCAGAAGACAGAATATATGTGCGTGAATGAGAAAAGAAGAAGAAGGAGGAGAAGGAGATGGAGATTAATAATGAGGCTACAGGGAGAAGAGATAACGAAGTTGGAGGACTTTAATACTTGGTGTCAACAATCCAGAGGAATGGTGAGTGTGGTAAGCAGGTGAAAAAACTGATCCAGGTAGGTTGGAACTGATAAAGGAAAGTGTCAGTGGTCTTATGATAGATAATGATAGAGCAGTCTCTGCTAGGATGAAATGGAAAGTTTATAAGACAGTTGTGAGGCCGGCCATGATGTATGGATTAGAGACTGAAGAAATGACAGGAAGCAGAGCCGGAGGTAGCGGAAATTAAAATGTTGAGGTTTTCTTTAGGACTCACCAGGATTGATAGGATTAGAAATGAGCTAATCAGAGGGACAGCCGAGGTCAGATGTTTCGGGGGAAAAGTTAGAGAGAGCCGATTTAGATGGTTTGGACCTGTCCAGAGGAGAGAGGGGGATTTTATCGGTGGAATTATGATGAGTATGGATCTGCCCGGAAAGAGAGCAAGAGAAAGTCCTAGAAGAAGGTTGATATACCTGTATGTAGTGAGGGAAGGCATGATGGCAGTTGCTGTTAGGGAGGAGGATGCAGGAGATAGAGTTTGATCGAAAAGGATGATACACGGTGGCAACCCCTAACGGGACAAACTGAGAGGAAAAGAAGACCTGACCAATTTGGGCGCTTCATGCTGGCACTGCATGTGCTCTCATTTCAACCGGGAAAAGTATTAGATTTTAGTAATTGATTTCCTTTGTTTCAAACCATATTTAAAGCCGTTTCTTACTAAAAATGTACTTCATTTTAAAAGTTAATACATTCCTTATAAAAGGCAGCTTGAGGGTGGTTTTCCAAGTCTGATATGAGAGTTTGTACTTCTCCATAGCGAGGAAGGGGATTGACTGATTGACAGGTTATTCTTCCAATCATGACAATCCTCTTGCCAGGTGAATCCCCCAGTCACGCTGGCACCATTAATAATTAGTGCCCAGTCATAATTAATTGTATCTCTTAACCAAACATACAAAAGCAACAACAATCAAGTCTTTCAAGTCATCAGGTGTCGAGTCATGTCCAGAATCTTTAACTCCCAAATCCAAGTCAAGTCGGAAGTCTTTTAGCTTTTGTCAAGTCATCAAAACAGGTGACTTGAGTCGACTCAAGTCCAAGTCACAATAACTGGAGTACCTCTCTCTGCTTAATTCCACTAATAGGCTAAGACAAAGATTTGGGGCACTCTACTTGGAACAAAGAGGTTTGTTTGCTCACAGCCATGACCAGTGGGCATATCCAAAGCCTTGACTTCAACTACAGTGTTGTTGGTAGAGCCACATGCAGATAAGATTGCCACAGGCCTATACTGTTTGTAGCACTATTATTAAGCTATCTGTGTTTAAAAACAACAACAATAAAAGCACAATTGCTTTACACTCAATAGCCATTCTGCATTAGTGTGATTGTGGAAGCACTGCATCAGTTATTTACCGATTGCTTTTCTTTGGACTAAATAGAGAATGTTCGTTTTGTTTACTTTTGAAACTCCCATCAGCAGCTGCAAGACGTTTTGCTTAGCCTGGCTGTACATCACAATGTGATTGTGTAGTGAAACAATTTTGCATTTCCACTTCTAATGGTAACATGTTGGTGCTCATAATATCCTATAGATGTTCTACTCTTTCGCAATTTTCGTGTGCCAGGTGACCACCTTATCATAACTTATGATTACAAAGTCACAACTGTCATACTGTCAAACTGATACTAACACATACAGTATTGATGATTGATTGATTTTAAATGTACTGTGTTGAGCCCTAACTGTCTGCCGACCAGTACAGGATATCTACTTCAGGTGTCAAAACTAATCTATTAATGGACAACTAATTGATTATCAGATGAATTATCAACTATTTTATGAATCCAGTAATCGTTTAGAGCCAACTTACATTTTTGTTTGGTTTAGTATATTGCAGAGGTGGACGCGTCTGTAAATTTTGCCTGTCCGTCATTCACCACCAGCGGGGTCACCCGTCCGTCATCGTCATTCTGTCGTTATTTCAAGCCGATCAAATCCGTCATCATCAGTCTCTGTCATTTTTATTTTAACCGCGCTTCCATCATCACTAAATTATACTTTGTCATCGCTTTCTTAGGACCGGCATATCTTTTTCTTCTTCTTCTGTGGTATTGGGTTGGCGGCAGCCAATCAGCGTTGAACACATACTACTTACCGCGTCACACAAAATACAAGCTTCCTTTACTGGCCAGGATGACCTACAAAATGAGCAGGCTTGGACAATGGAAACAGAGATTTAGCACCTCAGGTAACCAGATTGGCTAGCTATGTTCAAACTTTGCTTTTTCCGGTCGGAAGATGAGCATCCCCTCCTCCGCTCCGTTAGAAGCATCCCCGGTGTATTCACCAAAGCCAACAAACACACGCGAGACACACAGCGAGTGTTTCCGTCAGTCGTCGTTGGAATGGAAGTTCATCAGTGACAGACTGAAAAGGTCCGTCGGTACTGACTCGGTACTAGTGATGATCCCGGCGACGGACGAAAACCCGCTTCCATCTGTGCTTAGCTTGTCACTTTTTCGAAGTTTCCCGTCATTCGGCAGCAAACCAGGTCTCCATCAGTGACGGACTGACGGACCTTCCGTCAGCACTGAAGGAATGCCCCACCTCTGGATTACTGTACCTATTTGGGTGCAATATATCAGAATGTCAATGTTATCTCACCCATAGTTGGTACCAAGGTGGAATACTGCCAAAATATGAGTTTATGATAAATCACTTTGTTGTCTTTTACAACTTTTACTCAGAATGACAAAAAAAAAAGGTATTTGGCATCTTTGATTTTTTTTTTTTTTTTTTTTTTTTTTTTTTTTTTTTTTTTTTTTTTTAACGACTATACCATTTCCATCTTAGAATTATTTGTTTTGTTCAGGCACACATAGAATGTGTGGGCCCTAGTTATTCACACCATTAGGCAGTGAAATGAAGCAGAAAAAAAATATCCATTAAAAGTCAAAGTATTAGATGATTCATACAGTACTCAGGGAAAACATCTAGATTTCAAGTAGTGGCAATAATTTCAGCTAAGTGTGATTCTTCAGTACACACATTACCACATATTGCCTCACACACAAACGCACCTTCCCTCTGGCCCATAACAAAATGGATTTAGCACTCTATTGGCACATTCAGTGGGTTCATATATGAAAGCAGATCAGCTTCAAATGGTTGGCCCTCCCTCGAGATGATTCTGTTGGTTGGAATCATTCTGGGTCTGACAGAAACAATTTTAGCTCTTAGTATTTACAAGTACAAAAGAGGATATATTGACAGTGGTTTCTGGTTTGCATGTTCACCATCTAGTTATACGGGTTATCTCCACACGCTTCATTCCACAGTACAAAAATATGCATGTAAAGATCCATTTTTATATTGAATAATATTCACACTCACTCGCACGTACCTGAACCCTAACCCAAGTTTGACTTTTTTTTTTTTTTTGTATCTAGCCATCAGTTTTACTGTAATAGGTGTAAATACATCCAATATATCACATATTAAACGGGAAGTCAACCCCAAAATTTCTTGACAATAATATGTTCTATGTTACTCCACTAGTCTAAACGCGGCATTCTGATTGACATTGCGTTTGAGGAATATGAGTTGGAGAGTAAAATACACCCATTTTCCACGGGGTGGAACTGTGCAGCAACTGTGATGTCATTTTCAGTCGACAGCAAGGGGCAAAATGGACGCCCCGTGGAAAATGGGTGTATTTTACTCTCAAACTCATATTCCTCAAACGCAATGTCAATCAGAATGCCGTGTTTAGACTAATGGGCCTGCATGGAACATAATATTGTAAAGATTTGTTGGGGTTGTTCTCTTTAAGAACTTGCAGCTAATATACTATGGTTCACTTTACAGGATGATTAAAATATGCAGCGGCATGCATACTGAATTCTATGAATATACTGTGAAGTAAAAGGTTGTAGAACGTTTGGGAGGTACCACAATAGCCCACTACATGTTCCTTCCGTTTGATGACTATGAACATTCTGATTTAGCAATTGGACACGGTATTAGTTCTCCTGTTACGTATTATGATATCCCAACAAACCTTGCAGAAAGCCGCATTTATCTACACCGCTGTTAGCAGTTAGCTCAGAGCGAGGAAAGTTGTCACGAATCACTACTCTCTAATGCACGCTTTCATAAACTTGAATCTTCCAAAATGGTCTTTTCGACACCTGCTTGTTCACATGCAGTACCGCTGAAACCTTCGTTGCATTTCCCACCTTTTTGTGGTTTAAACTGGAATGAAACGCTAAGCTCCCTCCTCTGCCTTCCTGCTTAGGGCATTCTCTTCAGTACCGCTGAGTGTCTGAAAACCCCTCTGGACCTGCTGCAAATCTACCTGCACGAGTCCAATCGTGTCTACAGAGACAAGCTGGTTGAGGAGCAGGACTTCCAGGTCTTTGATAAGCTGCAGGCGGACACGGTGAAAAAGTTCTTTGAGGTAAGTTTTGACAAAGTTTTGAAAAGAAAGACAAGGGAGGGGAGGTCATTAGGCTACCTGCTCTGCGGCTTGGACTTTGACATTGGTGAGCAACACCGAAGAAGAGAGATGGGAGGAGTGAAAATAATGCTCAAGGAATGGGTGAGGGGGTGTCGAGTGAGGACAGCATTGGAGAGAATATTAATCAGGGTGGTATGGGGGTCTGGCTGTCAGGGTCTGTGCTGTCAAGCCCAACAAATTGGAAAACATTTTAATGGTTTTCTGTCCTCTGCTCGCCTCACTACACTACACTCCTTGGGTCCATCACATGCACACTAGTCATACCACAATAAGGAACTTGACGGTATATGTGTACATACACCCACAAGAAAAGACAGTGAAGCACTTTCGAATCCCTGCAAACCAACGACGGTGTTATAGCGGACGATGCTTCCTACTTTCAAATTCTTTGCAAACAAGCAACTCTTTAGAGACGCTTCAGACAGCACGGATGTCAATTTAGTATTATGTAAATGCGCTCCGCAGTAGAGCACAATATAGATGTGAATTGGCAACATTGCGCCAGGGGAAGTTGGCCGGGAAAACAAAACCAAATCGCTCCAGTGAAATATTCAGGGACCCGATAGTTGCTGAAGTGAAAATGAACTAGGTCACCCTGTGCGCCTCTGCGATATTCAGCTGTGCCCCTGTCCAGACTGTTTAAGCTTAACACTAATGTTATGCTGACAAGGGGCATGTGTGTGCATGTGTGAACGCGCATGTGTGCGTCCCTCCCTAAGGACATGGGGGAGAGCCTGGAAAAGACCCGGAAGATGAACCTGTACTGCCACTTTGCACGCGGCCTTGGGGAAGCCAAGTACATGCCTGTGGAATCCTGGAGCAGCCTCAATAAAAACCTGCTGGAGGTACTGGACAGCTACAATGAGGTCAACGCCACTCTCAACCTGGTGCTGTTTGAGGATGCCATGTCTCACATGTGAGTGGAAGATTACAAACCCCAGGGACAATGTGGGCAGACTCACAAAAAAGACTAAAGTGTTTCTGTCACTTTCTCAATTGTCTGTCAAGGAGATGGACTGGTTTTGCAGGTATTTGAAGATGAATAGGTCCATTTTGTTTTATAGACTGTCAAAAGCAGGGACGTGGGACTGTCAGAAGTTATTTGCTATAGCTGTCAAAAATACAGCACGGGCTAGAATGTCTTTCAGTAGAGACTGCCACTGAGGCTAAATTGCTAACAAGAACCAACGAAAAAAGCCACCTCCTACATAGGTATGAGAGAAATCGTTGAGCCGCACATTCGATGGCATTTAGTTGGTTGTTCCAAAGTTCTATCATTTGACAAAGTTTATTGCAGGGAATAATCCTGTCATGAGCCTTTTATATTCTGATAATGCATGGATATCGTATTAAATATGTAGGCCCTAAATTGACTATTAGATTGTACTGTATGACTTGCGTGTTTTGGGCAGACGAGGGCTGGGTGATTTTGCCTAAAAATAAAACAAACAATTTTTTTTCACAAAAAAATTTATTCCCAATTTGTTTTCCCGATTCTTTTTGATTTTTTATTTTATTTTAAGAAAATAAGTAAAAATGCAAAGCAACTTTTGCTTTTATTTTATTAAACACTTAACATAAGTAACCATTTCCCTAATAATAATTATTTTATAAAAAATCGATTTATCTCCTAAGGCAGTGCTTCTCAATTATTTTCTGTTACGTTCCCCCTAACAAGAAGAAAACAATTCGCGTCCCCACCCCACCACCCACTCTCCGCCGCAACTATAAATAATATCATTTGTCTATAAAATAGTTGTAGGTACACCTCTGCATAACATCGCACACCGTAGAGTTAATACTGGCTGCGCACAATGGGCAATTAGAGCGCCACTGCCAACTACTGGATTGGATGTGCAATTACACTTTATTGTAGTACGGCGGAAAATAAGCACGTTCCCCGGGGTCACACGCGCCCCCTGAGCATCGCACCGCGCCCCCCGCACCACCCGCCAACCCACCCAGGGAGGCCCGCTCCACTATTTGAGAAGCTCCGGCTTAGGGCAAGGTTGGGCTTTGTAAATGACAATGACACATACTTACACAGAGCCAAGAGAAATAAACACAATGTCCCATTGTTGCATTGTATCCTTTATGAGTCAAATACAGCATACCTCCTCCTTACATTTTGTCCTTACACTCATCCGACTGTCTGCACCTCCACATGCAGCTGTCGTATAAATCGAATCCTGGAGTCTCCACGGGGTAACGCGCTGCTGGTCGGAGTAGGCGGGAGTGGCAAGCAGAGTCTGACCCGACTGGCTGCCTTCATCTCCAATCTGGAGGTTTTCCAGATCACCTTGAGGAAGGGTTACGCTATCACAGACCTCAAAGTAAGCACACAGCAGAGCGCAAACAAACCCAAGTCACGATTGAAACCGTATCTTACAAGCATTCCATTCAAATGTCCTTGTTTATGTGTAAAAATCGGAGGACTTGCCGCTGGAATTTGAGACATAATCCCTTCATTATAGAAGCATCATGCTTGGAATTTACATGGCATCCCCGCTGTAAAAACCGAACAGTCTCTTGCCCGCTTGCTGCAGGATGTCATTATGTGTCACTCGCCCACTCTGTGTGTTTCTCTCACCCAGAGTGACCTGGCATCGCTCTACATCAAAGCTGGCGTGAAGAATATCGGCACCGTGCTCTTAATGACTGATGCCCAAGTGGCAGACGAGAGGTTCCTCGTTCTGGTCAACGATCTGTTGGCATCGGGTAACGGCAGGCTTCACTAATTACTGGCCGTCACGTTTTGCAGGAGAGAAAGGCTGTAGCTATGTCACAGCCAGCAAAAATGTGGTGCCATTCCTACAGCTCTGTTCACAGCATTATTGGGTGGAATGGCACGGAGAGTTCATGTGGATGAATCGTTGAAAGTCAAAGTTTATGTATTAATTACCCTTTCTTTGTCAGCCAGCAAAATAACGCCAAAAGAACTCAACTCATTTATAGATATAAATCTAATGAATGGCAGCTGTGGGATCCATGACAATCTTTACAAGGTTCAGATTGAATGGGGGTGATCTATTAAATTTGTTTTAGTTAGTTTTTTTTTTTTTTTTTTTGACGGGCTCCCCTTGCACTTACCTGAAGATTACCTTTAAGACACCAATCAAGAAAATCACTGGTGTTAACATGAAGTTGCTGATATGGGCAGAAGCCAAATAATTTGTGACGATTACTGGCAATGACAATATTATGTAGGAAATAAGTTCTGTATGTTTTAACTCCTTCCATTTTCTGTACCATTTATCCTCAAATGCCAAACCAAAACTCATCTTTGAACTATCCTGGTAATCATTAAGTAAAGGAAAACCGCAAAGAATTCAGACAATTCAATTAAAATTTTCTTTTCGGAACACTATCAACATGGTCTCAAGCAATACTATTGCGCCCCAGAGTATTCATAAAGAGAAGAGAGAATGAAATGAAAATTTGTTTCTGTTGAATATTACACAATGGTGAACCTTAGTTTGTTCCCAATGTTGAATGTAGGCTAGACCAAAGACTGTGGACTTGCCGAAATTTTTCAACGCTCTTTCTTTTTTCGAAGAAGACAATGCTTTGAGAAAATCGGCATTTTGTGTTCTTACCATTGTTCAACTGGAAGTGACAATTCTCAGTCAGCCCATCTACATGTTTCCTTGACTCTCTCTACACCCTTCGGGTTCCCTAACAATGCAGCTGCTGTAAGCAAAAATGTGTAAGCGTAACAAAACAAAAAAGAATCAAGAAAACAACAAACAGCTGCTCTCAGAAGACCTCTTCCAAGGTTAAGCTGGTAACAAAACAAAAAAAAACAAAAGAAAATCACGTCGCATCTATCACTCCTCAGCAGGTTTGAAACTGTTTATACAGTCCTGATAACTAACTAGTCCAAAGAGAACCAACCAATGGAGATGAAAAGAAAACCTCATGACCTTGCAGGTTCCTGCTTGGCAAATGTAACAGTTCAGCTTGGTGCATTTAGGGATAAGCGATATGTGCTTTCCGGACTATAAGCCGCTACTTTTTCCGTCGGTTTTGAACCATGCGGGTTATATAAAGGTGCAGCTATTCTGTGTATTTTTCTTCCACCGCTGGGGGCGGAATAACCGGAATCAAAATACAATACAATTGCCATTAACAGGATGTGACTGCAGGTGGAGGAGTTCAACAGGCGCATGAATGAGGTGATATACGGAAGTAGAGCAATGAACGGTGGACGTTAACTGACAAACTTAAGTGGCAACGGGCAGTGAAATAAAGAGAAGTACCGGTACTTTCAAAGGTATTAAAAGACACCGTTAGGAAAGAATCTGTTCAGGTACATACATGTACATTTAACAGTTCAAAATCATTCTGTAAATGCAGTAAAGTTAACATTTTTGAACTTATATAAAAGTGCGGCTTATATATTTTTTTTTTCATTGTTTACAAAAAATAGCGTGGGTGCGGCTTATATAAATGTGCGGTTTATAGCCCGGAAAATACTTGATGTATTTTTGATTGCTTGAACAACTAAAACGATAATGAAGATAATATGGATCCTTTTATTACCCAAGGAGAGATTCCTGACCTGTTCCCGGACGATGAGGCGGAGAACATCATTGGCAGTGTGAGGCCACAGGTCCGCAGCTCTGGATTGATGGATACAAGAGAAAACTGCTGGAAGTTCTTCATCGACCGGGTTCGCAGACAGCTCAAGGTGAACTAATCAGATACTCAGACACGTACTGTACAAAGAGCTGTGTGTTCTGTTACTGTGCATTTCACAACTAATGATCCAGAGAAAGTTGTTCTTAGTGGCTCTCCTCGGGGGGGGGAAGGCGCTGGAAAAGTTTGCCGTTCATTTGTCTCTCGGAACCTGCTCCTCCGTTTGATGTCCATCTCCCCTCCCAATATATGCTGCCTTCTCACCTCGCGCCTAATTTATGATCGCAGGATAAAAACACTTTCACAGATAGGTAAATGTCTGGCGTTAAGATGAAGCTCTCCGCGGACAATTTGTCCTTAATTATCTTTCAGAATGCTTTCATAGGTGGCGGTCTTTGTCATAAATCACTGGTATGACTGGGAAAAAAAAAGCTGCAGTTTAGCTGGAGATGATTTCATTTCACAAACGTTTAACTAGGTTGTCCCCCCCTTGAGGACTCGGGTATTCTAGGGGGGTTTTTTTTGCTTATCCTCTCTATATTACCATGCAGCTCCATCGGCATCCATATCCGCCTCCCAGCCCCGTACGCTCCTGAGGTAGAGGAGTGAATAAATGAGGAAGGTGATCCCACTTGTGAGGTTCATGCCTGTAAAGGGTGGATCTGTAACAATGTGAAATGATCTGTCTGAATACACGCGTGGAGGAGTCTAATTTACTGTTACTAAGAAGACATGATGGCAATGAGTTTTGCATACCTAAACAAGAAATGTGTATATTAGGACTTGTTTTCGTTATTAACTATGAGCATACTATATAGTAGCGTTATATAATAACTGGAGATGGACCGATATGTTTTTCTCAGGGCCGATACTGATTATCAGGAGTCAAGAAGGCCGATAACCGATATTTGGAGCCGATACTAATTTTCAGTAAAAAAATATATATATTCTTACACAAAAATGAATAAATATAAATTCTTAGACTATTCGGCACTTATTCCGTCAGTGTTTCAAAGTTAACGTCAGTTTGCCAGTGCAAACTGGAATCCATCAGTGACGGACTGACGGACCTTCCGTTGGAACTACCTGACAGATGTTGATGTTAGATGGTACAGTTACACCATAAATATGTATTTTTGTCATCCCATGACCGCTATTGCCACCATATACTCATACATCTCCAAGACGGAATTAAAACAAATACAATATTATTGTAGTACAGAATGTGGACTTGCAAACCAAATTTTTATACCCAAATTTGAGTCGTGAGAAATGTATCATTCTGAAATTGTGTCGGTTTCATATTTGAATGTGCGGAGCTTGAGAGGCCTCGCTTTGTCCAACAAATGCTGCAGATAATGTCAAATTTGTTTGCAGTTATCTGAGTCGATGATGTTTGGAGGGTCCTTTGAGTTAGCCTTCTGTATATTTGTTTCCTTAGCGTGATGGAGCATCTGGTTGGGCCTCACAACAAGCCAGCTGTTAGTCTCCAATCAGTCCAACACAGCCCAGAGCTCACCACAATCTTTTAATTCACATGCTTGCCAGAGGGTGTGTTTGCTTAACGATGGAGCTACTCATAATTTATTATCTGTTTCCCATTTTTCATGTTGATTGTCGGGAGCGCTAAACATTGGAGGATCCGACCTCATATCCAACATGTGCGTGCGTGTGCGTGTGTGTGCGAGTGTGATTGCTAGGTGGCTCTGTGTTTCTCTCCAGTTGGCAGTAAACTGAGAGTTCGTAGCAGGAAGTTCCCCGCCGTGGTCAACTGTACAGCTATCGACTGGTTCCACGAATGGCCGCGGGAGGCGTTGGAGTCGGTCAGCCTCAGCTTCCTCCAAGGAGCGGACAACATCGAAGTAGGAACTGCGATTATGCTAATATGAATTGGTTCCATTTCTAAAGGACGGTTTCCCGTTGTTCTGATGTCTGCAGCCCCAAGTGAAGGAGTCTGTCAGTAAATTCATGGCATACATCCACATGAGTGTCAATAAGACCTCGAAAGAGTACCTGGCCAACGAGCGGCGCTACAACTACACCACGCCGAAATCTTTCCTGGAGCAGATCAAACTGTATCGAAGTTTGCTGGGCCAGAGGAGTAAAGACCTGAGCAGCAAAATGGAGCGGCTGGAGAATGGCCTGCAGAGGCTCAACAGCACCTCTGCTCAGGTATTTTTCTTACATGCACATTAGCGTTATTCATCTTCTTTCATTAACCTTGCGGTGGAGTCACAAGACGACATGTATGTTATCTTTGTAAACCATCTGGTCAAGATTTGAGCTGACTATAGGATCTTTTGAGATAGTGGCGGTATGTAAGGCGTGGCTCAAAACAATGGCAGCGCCGGAAGAGATAAGAATAGGGATTGCCATTGCAGCAGTTTTGTCAAAACAGGACCACTTTATTAAAAGATCATCCTTTACAGTGCCTGATATTTAATGCGCTTTTTAAAATCATATTTTTGTGAGATTACTTTTTTTAACAAAAGACATAACACACCTAGGTCATGAGAATGTACTCGTTTAGAAAGCTCAAAAAGTATGTCTTTAAATGTTTTTCCATTCCAGATGCATTATTGCGTATTGTGTTTGTGGATTGCTGCAGCGACATACTAGGCCACGGAGACAAGCATGGTCGTGATTTTTTAAAAATCGAATCGAAAATCGGGAACTGAAAATCGAATCCAGGGGCTTGAGTAAATCATTACCTCCCTAATTATAATTATTATAATTATTATAATTGTATTATAATATATTATAATATATTTTATATATATATATATATATATATATATATATATAATAATATGTTGTTATTATTATTATTGCCATTATTATTGACACTCGGCATGGTGAAAAATTAGATTTTAATTCTGCTTAATCTATGTCTGAGTATGCATCAGATTGATGCATTTTAATTTGAAATATTCCGATTTTTCATCCAGGGAGGCATACTCCCATACCTGCCTAGTGGCGTCTATGCATGCTGTTATGCTGTTGCATTACATTTTATGGTATACTTCATTCAGAAGAGAAACTCAAAATTTGGGAATAAAAAGGACGCTCTTTGTGTGGGAGAAAAAAAAAAAAGACAGCCCAAAAAAATTGTTTAATCAGCAGAAAGCTGTTGGCCTCTGTGGTTCGCACATGCACACACACAAGCATATTAATGATCCCTATAAAAAATAATGGGCAGAAAAATGCATCTTTACTTTTTATAAATGTTTGTTGTCTCAGCACTTTTTGCAGGAGAGAGACAATCCAATCCAGGTCTCTATATAGTGAGCTTGTTTGTGCAATGCAATACACACACCCCCACACACACACGGTTTGGCCTTAAATCAGTTGTTTTACAAGAGACGGCCCTTCTACACAAAATTACATGCAAATATATGTACAGCATATATGAAATGGTGTCACTGTGTGTAACACTAGAGATTTCTCTGTTTACAGTATATTCCTTACAGTCTGCACTCCCCCCCCCCCCCCACATACACACACACATATGAGCATTTGTTAATGGAGAAGCCTTCTAATTAGAGAGCAGACTCTTTGCAGTAGCAAGCTACCATTAATGCACACTGTGCCTGTTGATGCATCCATACTACCATAAGCTCTGTTATTTAACATTCAGCGCAGGAGGTTGTGCAGCTCACCAGGGGCTGCTGTGGTCATGATAAACACGGGCCACCGGGGTTAAAAACAACACTAAAAGACTGTAGGACATGCTGTGTTAGTGTGTGATTCATCCATTCCCCAGAGGATATTATGTTTTTGTTCCTCTACATTTGTTTGGAGTTTGTGTCTTAACTTCTTCAACAGTGGAATATGTTTTTGATGCATGCTCTCATTCCCTACAGCAGTAAGAATGCTACTTCTACAGGGCAGGCTAGATTGTACTAATTGTACTGGTTTCAATTGCTGTAGTCATGCTAGAGTTAATAAGAGGAATAGGAATATTTTTAAAATAATTAATGTTTTTAAGTGAAGGTAATTTGATGTATATAAGACAAATGGTAAATACTGTTGTGACTTTTAGGAATGTAACGATTCACTCAAGCCCCGATTCGATTTTCTATTTTCAGTTCACGATTTCGATTCGATTCAGATTTTTTTTTTTAACAAAATGAATGACTAATTTCAAGACCAAAAGATGTTTTTATTTTAACATCTGCATTTTGTCCTTGTTACAGTAACAGTAACTTTTTGTAACTGCAAAAAAATGAAAATCAACAAATAATTTTGACTGTTTAACTACATTTTGTCTTATCAGTGTTTTGTTAGTGCCAGAACTAAACATTAAAATGAATAAATGTACAACAGATTTGACTGTTGTCATTATAAATCCTTTAGTCATCAAAATTTCAATATTGATTCTTTTATTCTTTACATCGATGCATATTTTAAGTAGTTTAAATCGATTTTCGATGAATGGTTACATCCCTACTAACCTTTGGTTTTACCATAAAATCAGAATAGATAGCAAACATCATTGGGAGACAGGAAGAAATCATTGTTTCCATTCCTTGAATCTGTCAAATTTGATTTTTGACAGATAAGACGCGTTTTACCAGTTTTTACATGCAAACGGAATAGAAATATTTCTCTTAAACCTCGTTTCTAGTGTTTACAGCCAAACACCTTTTAAAAGAAAATAAGCAAAAAAAAAAAAAAAAGATCCATCCAAGCATCTTCTGTACCGTTTGTCCTCATTACGGTCACGGGTGAGTGGGAGCCTATCCCAGCTGACTTTCCCAGGCCATGTACAACCTGAACTGGCTCCTCAGTGTGGGGCATCCATCTTCATTGACTGATTGGGTTGAGACAGAAACAGAGTACCAAGAGACCGGGGCTCAATACACTGACAAGGATCAGTCGATATACAGTATATGTAGACCAAATCCAAGAAAGTTTAATAATGACAGTACAAATTCAGCATATAAGAAAGCAGTCCATACAGGGCAACCAAATTCCAAGGTGAGGCAAAACGCTAATCTATGAAATGGGGCTGGGATATGAAGGGGAGAGAAACACCTCAGTACAAAATCTCAATTTTTCTTTTGTTTGTGTCAGCTAAAGACAAAAATATTAATGTTTGCTGCACACACTGTTCTGTCAACAAAGTTTTATCTAGCTTCAAAAACGTTTGGATTGCAGCACAGAATGCATTCAATTAAAAATTTTCCATTTCAATGTTAATTGGTAAATATGTCATGAAAAAAATACTTTTTTATTTGGCTTATTTTTAAAAATGTTAAAAGTCCCTCTTTTACCCTAACGTTTGAAAATATTTGAAAAAAATATAAATACATTCCTGGGATTGAATGGCTGGACTGTGAAAAGACAAATAAATTCATCAATGGCAGTGAATGAATTAAGTTGCTAACTTACCTAAGTTACTTTTAAAAGCAATTGCTCAGTAAAGTAACTAAGTTGACTTTTTTGAGGTAACAGTGGCAACACTGACTGAAGTTTTGGCAAACTTTCGCCAACCTTCGCCGCTCAGTGAACAAGTTGTTTATTGGCCATTAACACAGGGCTCATTATAACAAACCATTTTTTTGGAGGGGGGGGGCCTGAGGGTGCTAGCTTTGTAAACAAACTCAAAATGGCATTTTTTTTAAAAACCATTGTGTTGCCATTGCCCTCTCAACACTGTAAAACAGCCGTCTTTCAAAACAAGAAATGTGAGGATGTCACATTCGAATCAACAACAGCGGAAGATGGGGCTGTGTTTGTGTGTGCTGCTGTGCTTGACAACGCATCCCCAGCGAATGTTCATTATTGATTCAGCCGAGACGCACGACTCCCGTAACTACATTTCCCAACCCAAATATACTCTCAAGTTAGACTAACGCGAGAGAAGACAAACCATCGGTGTGTATAGTACTTACTTGGCATGCATATTAGTGTTTTCAGTCGCAACTCTGTGAACAGGAATTGTTTTGACAACAACGTCGCCTGTAGGTGAAACGTTTCAAAGATGTAGAGAAACAAAACTGTTGTTTTTACCGCATTGCACATGCCTTGCTATTTCATTCACTGGAGAGGTAATAGGAGGCAAACAAGGTAGATGAGAAAATGAAATGGAGGCATACCCGTAAGTTGCTGAAACAAACTGACTAAACCATGAACAGCAGAAGTGGTAGTAAATAATTGAATAATGCATCTGATATTTTACCTGAACAAGATAATGTTCATCGTTGTCACGGCACTCTGCACCTTTGTAGATTAAAAACTGATTTTACTAAAGAACCCAGTTGTCAAACAATTTGTTTTTTAGTTAATTGCTTACTATTAGAATTCAAATTATTATAATAAATACTAGGACCCAACGGATGTGGATTTTGTAATACCGATTCCCATATTAAAAAAAAAGCGGAAGTCAACCCTAACATAGTTTTTCAAGAATATGTTCGCAGCAGGCCCACTATTTGAAACACGGCATTCTGATTAATTTTGCGTTTGTGGAATATAGGTTAAGCAGCAAAATGCACTCATTTTTAGCCATCTCTAGGGGCGGCCATTTTGTCTTCTCTCGACTGAAAATGACATCACAACTGCTCACAACGACCAATCGCGGCTGCCCTGTTTTCTGAATCTGAGCCGTGATTGGTCGTTGTAAGCAGTTGTGATGTCATTTTCAGTCGACAGAAGACAAAATGGCCGCCCCCAGAAATGGCTAAAAACGAGTGAATTAACACTTATTCCACAAACGCAATATTTATCAGAATGCCATGTTATTCAAGAACATATTCTTGAAAAAAAATATGTTTCTGTTGACTTCCGCTTTAAATCACATTTTGTTCACTCCAATATTTTCTTTGCCATGAAGTTATGACTCATGTGAACCAAAATAAAAAAAAAACAAAGATTCCTTTCTCAGATGTTAACACGGGTCATCTTTAAAAGAGATGCCTTTTAATTACATGATGTACAGAGAGAGCTAAACAAAAACAGGAGACACGTTGAATTGTTAATCTCACGTCATTATAAACTTGCACGTTGGAAAGCCCGCTCCCGCTATAATGCCTGACTGTAACTCTTCAGGTGTGTACATTATTAATGAGATAGCAGTGTTTACTTCAGGCCCAGTCAAGACCGAAAAATAGCTAATCTTTTTCTTGTTTTTAAAAAGACTGCCGTAACCACGCGAATCGTTTCAAGAAATGTGTGTATCCATACCAAAACGCTGAAACTCACCTTAGACTTGATTGTTTGAGACAGTGAATCTAAGCACATGTGGATATGCCATTCTTCATCTTCACTTTTTGTCCGGCCGGAACAAATTTCCGTTTCCGTCTACAAACTTGTTCCAATTTTCACTCGCTACAAATGCTTGAATCTCTTTTGCAAACGCTTGCACTTGCCGCTGTTAGCAAAACAATGATTTCACAAAATGTCCTTGCAAACGAGGAAAACTGTTTGCGAACATGATTGCAACCTTTTAGGAACCCTGACGAAATCCCACGTTTTCTACGTTCGCAAGCATTAATGTTGGTGGAGTTTGTGTGACTCTGAGACTTAAAAGCATTTACTGTTTTAGGGGAAATTAGGACTATATCAGCATTTAATCTGATAAATATTAATAATAAAACACCCCGACCAATTATCATCCATTTGGAAAAGGGCTAAAATTGGCAGGTGAAATTGGCCGACTGATGAATCGGCCGGGCCCTAATAGTCACCCGTCTGTGCGATAATATGCTGACTCTGATCTGATTAGAAGGTGCAGGTGTTGCTTACTAAGAGACCATTTAGTGTAGTTGTCAAGGACTATCTTTAAGGAATGGAGAAATGAGAGCTTTTTTGAAGCTGCTTGTTAAAAGTGGGGTGCGGCTTAAATTCCATAGTATACAAACAACAGAGGCTGCTTACATATATTGAATATCGCCCATTCCATGCGGCAATTAGTTGGGCCTGCTTCCCCACGCAATCCCCACCTCCCTTTGCTCTTTCCCCCTGCCTATTCATCATGTTGATGGCTCACTTGGTGCTCTTCTAATGTTTGACTGAATCCATTGCATCCACTGTCACAATCTGAAAAGGCTGTCTTGCCTGCGGCCTGATTTCCTCTTTTTTAATTAGCTGAAAGACAAGCATGGAAAAACAGTCTGTTTTTATTTCCCCGGTGCAGCATTTTGATGGAGTCAGATGGCGATGCAAGCCCTATTTGTCGAGGAGTTATGAGGACTTTGTAATACCCTTAATTTCTCTTTACGGCTGTCCTTGGTCTGAACACGTCTGTGTGTGATTGTGTCTGTCTGTGTGTGTGTGTGTGTACTGATAGCAGCTCTTATCACAAATCTTTCCATTTTATTTCAGATATGCATGCCATTCATTCCTACCTTCCCCCTTTATCTCTTTGGACAGAATAAGATTTGTCCTGGTATAAGCTTAAAGGTCACATGCATGGTGTCAAGCCAAATCCTGCAGGGCACAAAATGTTATCCGCAAAGGGTGAAGCCCCTTTGTAAGCTCATTTGTCTAGTTTCCCTAAAATGCCAAATATACTATGCTGCATTGAGAGATTTGGCCAGATATTTAGGTTTGAGTTATGTAGCTCACTCAATCCCAGACCATATAATTTTAGATCCATTGATGATACAAAGGGCGGCACGGTGGTCGACTGGTTAGCACGTCCGCCTCACAGTTCAGAGGTCGTGGGTTCGATCCCGGCTCCGGCCACCCTGTGTGGAGTTTGCATGTTCTCCCCGTGCCTGCGTGGGTTTCCTCCGGGTACTCCGGTTTCCTCCCACATTCCAAAAACATGCATGGTAAGTTGATTGGACTCTCTAAATTGCCCCTAGGTGTGATTGTGAGTGCGGATGTTTGTCTCTGTGTGCCCTGCGATTGGCTGGCAACCAATTCAGGGTGTCCCCCGCCTACTGCCCAAAGACAGCTGGGATAGGCTCCAGCATGCCCGCGACCCTTGTGAGGATAAGCGCTATGGATAATGAATGAATGAATGAATGATGATACAAAGAAAGAAAAAAAGAAAAAAAGCCACTCTTTCATATACTTTGGATTTCATTTAATGATAGCAATTAACTCAAAGGGATCAAATGTGTCATTTTCTTTTAGGTCGATCAGTGAATTTTAAAAAAAAATCAATACTCGATCACATATTTTTATTCAAACAAACTTGTATATTCACTCCACCATCGACCCCCCACCTTAGCATAAATACATCGGAAAAAATAATCATTTACACCCAAAACAATTCTTCTGAAAAATGCTGATAAACATTAAATATATCATGTAATGTTTATAACATCTCCTTCTCTGACATGAATGAAAAAGCTGCGTCGTGATCATCAGTCATTCAGATGGCCGGGCTTTTGCTAAAACTTTTGCTGTCTTGGTTGACTGTATTGATTTTCTGGCCCCTATTTCGGTACCAGTTAAAAAATAAATAAATAAATAAATAAAAACTACATTAACGCTAGACTTGCCCTTAAAATATTTCTCAAAATTTTGAGTTTATTCTTGGGAAATCACCATTTCATTGTTAAGTTTTGCCTTCCGTGTTTTATGAAGAGTGGTACGACTACTTATCTATTACGATCTTTTCGGTAGCTATCATAAGATCGTAACATGGCCCGGCTACTTAATCATCCATATCTCGCCAGTTTTCGAGAATCATCTGATCCCCACCCCCTGACCCGCTCCTTTCCACGTTTCATCATCTTGACAGGTTGATGACCTCAAGGCCAAGCTAGCAGCCCAAGAAGTAAAGCTCAAGCAGAAGAACGAGGATGCTGACAAGCTAATCCAGGCAAGAACATTTCTTCATATTTCTTCGGAACACCAGCAAAACCTCACATATAAATGTTGATATTTTCCCATTTTCAGAACCTTTTGGACTATCTAGCTGCTTATATTTGTCCTGAGATATTTTTGCACTGACCCCAATACCAAGAGGGCAAATGGCATTTTGCTTGCTTGCGTGCAAAGAAATGAAGGACACGCATGTTGCGCCCCACCGATTGTTTGCCGCTTAGTTTTACAGCGAGTTTTTTGGAACCGCCACTCAAAAATAAATCCACCACATTATATGGATTCCACGGTAGATAATAGGCCGTACTTGATTGACATACAGAGAGGTACAGTGAGTCAATGTAGTAAGTAAACAATAAATGTGGTAACGTGAGTGTGCCATGCCAGGCCGCTGCTCAAACTAGTTTGTTTGCTGTTCGTAACCTGTGCCAATTTATTAAGTTAATTGTGGTTGCAGATTTCCTTTCATATAACAGCACAGCATCATGCTAAGAGCATACTTTATAACTGAGCTTAATTAGAGACATCAAGTCCAAAAATGTCTTTATAATAAAATGTTTCTATGCAGCCCCAATAAACACATTTTTTTTAAAATTAATATTTCGTTTGTGAAATATCAATTAAGCAGCAAAATCCCCGTTTTTATTCATCTCAGGGGGCGGACATTTTGCCACATGCTGTCAACTGAAAATGACACCACAGTGCCTACCTAAGGGATCAGATAACGACTATTTGCAAGCTGAGCACTTCCTAAGCGGATGAATGACAAAAATGCCATTTTAAATATGGACACATTATGTGCATACGTGCAAAAATTGTGCTCTTAATATCTCATTTTTGATAGTACATTTCACAATGCATGGATAAAAAGATCCACTGTTCAACAGCAAACGGTTTGAAGCAAGCAACAAAATAAATACACACTGATTCTTTTTTTTTTTTCTCTCAGTGCAACGGACTCTCGCATAAACACCATTCAAGGATGACACAAAACTGCTGAACAGCAGACCAACATGAAGTGCAAGAAGTCATTTTGTGCATTTATTTTTTTTTTTTTTCACAAAAATCAAATCAATCAAATTTGTAATATTGCTGCCACCTTTGGTGTTATTATATACTTATTGGTATTATAATAATGTACTTTTTGGTGCTCTAAATAGTACATCCTTATTGTGGTCGATGGCTGCATGCCAACTAGCTTTACACATTAGTTAAAATGACTACTTTTTGTTCTTGTTCATCATCCATTTCTTCTTCTACTTTCATTTCTTGTTTGGAAAATACTTTTGGTGGAATACTGTTAACGTCTTTAGCAAGCAGCATCCGCCACAACAAAGATTTCCTATTTACAGCACCAAAAGGAGGAATACCTGAACAGGATTTCTACCTTTGGCCGCAATGCAACGTAGGACTCTTGTTAATTTAAGCCATTTTAAAGAAAAAAGAAAAAAAACATTTCTGTAGTTAGAAGAGGAAGTTTCTAATCCAACAGGAACTCATTCACTGCCATCAACATGATGAGGGAACTGGGATTTAGGGTACAGTTCAAGCTCTTGCTTTTTGTAAAATAAATTTACCCCAACAATGTGACTTATACCTCAGAACAATTTATATGTTTATGTATATATTTTATGTTTTTTTCTTGTCCTTCATAGTCCATTTTTTTTTGACTGGTGCGACATATAGTCCCAAAAATATGGTATATAAGAAAGTGTTCAGTAGTGTTTAAAAAAGTTTAATATTTTGTGTTCATATGATGTTAAGTGTTAAAAAAAATATTCTAAATGTATCTATTTTTGGCAAATGTATTCTAATTAGCATCTTTCCGCATTTTCTGAATTCATAGAAATAAAAATAGAAGAATTTTGTTTAGTTTTTTTTTTTACTGTCAGCTATTATTCCACTGTGTTTTTAACTTCTTTGTTTTTGCCGTAGTACAGTTAATTCATAAGTTATAATCCTGACAACACTAGCGGATAATGTTATTTGAATTCTGAAACCCAACATTCAGAACACATGAAAAGCCATGCCAGTAAAAAGCGAGCTGTAATACAATGTGTTGGCCCTCAGGTGGTTGGAGTCGAAACCGAGAAGGTGTCCAAGGAGAAAGCGGTGGCTGACGATGAAGAGAAAAAGGTGGCGGCCATGGCTGTTGTGGTTCGTGGCAAACAAAAAGACTGTGAAGAGGACTTGGCCATGGCTGAACCAGCTCTCATCGCTGCACAGGACGCACTCAACACTCTCAATAAGGTGCGTCACTCTCCTTTGCTTCTTTCTTACGAGATTTCGAGATGGTCACACTTGGCCCTTTTTTCGTTTTAGCTTTTAGTTACACACAGTGGCCAGACATTTTTCAGTGGTGTAAACAGTATGAGAGAATGACTCACTAAGGGGTGGCAGGTTAGCTTGGTTTATGCTTGACGCATTCATGTGGTCCAAATTTTCCACACTGCGCACCTACAAAAATGTAACCAATCGCGGCTCACCTGTTTTCTGAAGCTGAGCCATGATTGGTCGTTTTCTGAGCCCTGAGCAACTGTGATGTTATTTTCAGTCGACTGAAAGTGGCAAAATGGTCACCCCTTAGATGGACAAAAACGGGTTGTACTGCTTAACTCATATTCTGCAAATGCAACATTTCGACAAGTTGGCCTGCATAAAACATATTCTTATAAGGGTTTTTTTCGGTTGACTTCCCCTTTAAGAAAAAAATCCAGATATTGACAACGCATAGGGGAAAAGTTTTTATTGTATCTATTTACCAATAAAGTTTGTCATAATCATATCCTGGCTTTAAACTGTTTAATAATCAAAAAGCAAACAGTGAAAATATAAAAGACTGCAAGAATCAAATGTTCTTTTCTAAAGAGAGAAGAATTTGAAGAAAACAACCCATCCCTACCATGTAGCTCTGCCACTGATGTTGATTGGTTCAGTTTACTGTCTGTGATGTAAATGGTTTAATGGGCTGCTCCCTCTAAATTTGTATGCCAGTCTCTAGGCGTAAAATGGAAAAATAATAATGAAATATCAACTCCTCGGCCCCAAAAGTAGCCGGCCCACCGGGCATCTGCCCTCTATGCCATATAGCCACTCCAGCCCTGACTGAGCACAATTTAACGCATCATGTCTTTTTCTTTGCCGTTCATTTGCTTTTGCTACTTTTATCTCTTGCATTAATTTGTTACCCAACAGCCAATCAACAGTGATCAGTTGTCACCGATGGCCGACACCATTTTGCATACTGCCAATCAAAGGCTCATTCATTCAAATCATAGCTAAGCAGTGCAATGACTGGAAAAATATACAACAATCTCTTAATTGTTTCTCAGCCATGTTCACTGTATGCTAGGTTGTGAAAGAAATAATCATGGTTAATACTCGTAAGTATGACAGTTTCCACTGTTTATGAAAGGAAGCTTGATGTTCTGCATGCAGCTCAACAGTATCAACACATTCTTAGATGGATGGTAAATCTGAATGTATGATGGCATGTTTAGTATGCCGGTGTAATGCAACCGTCTGGGAATAGTGGTAATGCCGAATTGATTATCTGCACCAAAAAATTACGCCCTCTGCCAATGGAGTCGCCATTGGCCTCCACGTAGCTCCGCCCCAGTCTACACAGGCCGTTCGTTTGAGATTAAAGACCATTGAATGTTATCTCCGCTAAGATAATGTATTCTCTATGCACTACTGGCATTTTAGTTCATCCCCTGAAACCTATATAGGTTTATGTGCCGCCTGTGGGAATTTTAAAAACACCCTTTACATTTAAAAGGTTCTTTCTGGCGAAACAACCAGAGCAGACAGTTCAATCACTGCTCTCCGAAGCTCTGTAAAATGTCCTAATTTGAATTCTCTCTTGTCTTCTCAAAGTCATTGCAGGTTAATCCCCTTCTTTTCTCAACCCTTTACTTTTTCCACATTCTTTTTTTTCCCCAAGCAGACCATTCATGGCTCTTTAATTATATGATGATTCCCTGTATTTTTTTTCCCCCACTTTAGAACAACCTGACAGAGTTAAAGTCATTTGGCTCTCCAGTGGCAGCAGTTACCAATGTCACAGCAGCTGTCATGGTCTTAATGTCGCCTGGCGGCAAAGTCCCGAAGGATCGTAGTTGGAAGTCTGCAAAGGTGATGATGGCAAAAGTGGATACGTTCCTTGATTCCCTCATAAATTTCAACAAGGAAAACATCCCGGAGGCTTGTCTGAAAGCTATTCAGCCTTACTTGCAGGTAAGTATGTTTCCCCCCCCCCCCCCCCCCCCTTTGGGCATAGCTAATATTGAATTTGTATTTACAGTTGTAGTTGAGTAGCAACTAGAGCACAAACATATCATCATACTTCACCAGCATTAAATCAAATGAAGCCAATCAATTGATGCATGGTCATTTTTCTGAAGCAGCAACACGATTACTTGCTCGTTATAAATACGTAGCATCTTGTATTTTTAATACACTTGCTGAGTGCATACAAATTACAATATCACTTTGTTTAGTGCTCCGTAATATTGGTAAGTCGCTGTTAGCACTAGTATGGATTTTAACATTAGTGTTCTGAGTTGTGTGCATTCTTCCTATAAACTCGTCCACATGCTAAAACGGTCAGCCAATGCAGTACAGAGACACGTTAGTGATTTAAGCATGGAAATGAATTGGTTTCTTTAACTTCAGCAATGTATTTGTCGCTTCAATTTCCTTGCAGTTAATTGGATATTGGCTATGTAATAGACTTTGGAACTCGGCGAATTAATAATTAATGAACCACTAATATCCAATATGGATGGTTTAGCCACTTTTTTGAGCTGTTTAGTTGCAAATGCAGTGGCTATTATCAAACCAAGAATGTATAATTGCCCTAGCTGCTGGAGGAGCCATTTAGTGCAAAAGAATTATATCTAGTCTAGTTGGTTCTCTGATATGAGGCTGTGAGATTTAACCCTTTATTGGGCAAAGGACCACATTTGTAACTCGGGGGTGTTCAAAATGGACCCTCAATTTCTCATTACGAGACAGGGAAAGTCCATCACCATGTGGGTTACATTCATGGATGAAACCTGAAGGCCTTAACTTGTAGAAATTATTACCATCATCCTGAATTTGAACTACTGTCTTAAAAAAGTTCTGAAATTGATAAAACACAACAGCGGCTCTTTGCCATGGTAGCCAGATCACTTACACGCACATGTGAACGCTCCTGCACACTCCCACCCCGTACCAGAAGTAGACCCATACCCTGTATAGGCGCGGCATTACAATTATGCTAGTAGCTCACAGTACAGTACTTTACTCATCGTAAAGATTCAATTTGACCAAAGTGTTGAATAAGTGTCTTTCCATTCAGGATCCAGCGTTCCAGCCCGAACTCGTTGCCTCGAAGTCGAACGCGGCAGCAGGCCTTTGCTCCTGGGTTTTGAACATAGTCAAGTTCTACAAAGTATACTGCGAGGTAGAGCCCAAGCGCCAGGCTCTGAGTAAAGCCAACGCAGAGCTGGCTGCTGCACAAGGGAAGCTCGCCACCATCAAAAACAAGATCAACGTAAGACACATGTCATTGGACATTGATGCGAATCAGATAACAAATCAAGATATGAATGGAAAAAAAGCTAAAGGTCGTATTATGGCCTACATACACCAAGCACCGGATTGCGCCGGTTGATTGATGTAGTGAACACCGTCGTAACATTGGACCGCGTCTGGTGGGCGTTTCAGCATGTTGAATCGGCGTCGTGAGTCATGACATTTAGTCACTCTGATTGGCTGTGAGCTGGCAAATCAATGTGAGTGAAAATTATAGCTGAATGCATTGTTTACGTTTTTAGAGTCTGACCCCGGCCAGTAGCTTTCCGGTTGGCTTTTTCTAACCATTAGGAATAGTGACTACCGCCGCCGATGGTATGGAGGGGTATTACATCTCACGCATGCGCAAAAGGTACTTTAATGGTCAGCGTCGCTGTCTGTCAACGCAGTGTATTTTTCCAGCGCGAAGTGCCGACAGTCGGCCCGACGCCGCAGGGGGTAAGCGTCGATCAACAGTTGGCCAATGTCGGATTGCTCTATCTAGGCCTTTACAGTAAAATCGCCCTGTATATCACTTCTACATACTTCCTTGACACCAATTATTATGTTCCTATTAGGCAGTTCTTTTGTGGCATTTTGCGGTATTACGGTGTTATGTAAAGAGCATAGAATATGCAAATAGGTGAGTTCTTCAGTGAATTGCGGAGTATTGCTTCAACTCAAAAATATGTACATTGAATTTGTCTATAGTGAATTCTGAATAGGCGGGGCTTTATTTACTGTACACAGTTTAGTCTTTCTGTTCTAAGGTGGATATTTTAAAACATAGTAAGGGATGGAAAAATAACTTGTGAAACGCATGCATACATTTTCTTGATACATGAACGTGGCTGAACCCTGCAGTTATATGAAGTAATAAAAATTGGATTCCACAGACATGAAACAAAAACAACCTGAGGCAATAAACAGAAGAAACAATTCCGGAGATGAATTATTTTATCACGGTTTGAGTGACAGTTGTTGACACATGAGCTCAGCCAGTAATTATATACTTCCCAGCATTTCATCAATACAAAGCCAGTTCAAGTGCTGTTTAGGCTTTTACTGTTCATTAATCAAAACTCAATCCATCAGCCTAAAACCCCTATTGATAATAGCAGCTGTAAATAATTGTTTCTCAGTAGCGCTTGACATTCACCACCTCAGAGCGCCGGAGAGCCCCAGCAGAGCGTGAAGCTCTGGGCGGCCTGGGATGATGCGGTGGTGTCTGCTGCTTGCGTCAAATCCTGCCGAGTTTACAGTGACGATTGTTAATAAGATCCAGCATGACTTCTGTTTGTCATTTCTCAGCCCCCTGTCAGATCATTTGGGCTAAAAAGTGAGTACAGAGGGAGTAAGCAATCCTCAAACTAATCTCCTGAACCAGTGTGCCTACACCGAATAATCCTGTTTGTCCTTGTACTAATTGCCTCCACGTGACAAATAAATCCATTGCAGACAGAATGATGAATTTTGCCCAACTTTTCGCTCGCTCCCTAGTTTGTCACTTACAGACTACGGTGATATATTTGTCCCTGTATGTCCATGCTGTACTTTTAACAAATGACAATGATTGTTCTTTGCGCGTATGTGTGTGTGTGTGTGTGTCTTTGTGTGGTGATGGTATACCAGCACCTTAATGAGAACCTGGCCAAGCTTACAGCAAAGTTTGAGAAAGCCACTGCAGAGAAAGTGAAGTGCCAACAGGAAGCAGAATCGACCGCGCACACTATTTCCCTGGCAAACCGCCTGGTGAGCATATCCGTTTTGCTCATTGCATTAGTCCGACACAGCTCTCCGCAATAAGGATGCAAATTGATACAATCGGTCAGTAGGTGTGGATGTGGGGAAAATGACAGCCAATATAGTATAGTCCCATTTCCACTAAGCAGAATAGTTTGCTATTTAGGGATCATGACAATTTGATTAAGTTAAACATTTGTTGTTCCGCATGAAATTCAGAATGTCCTCTTGATGATTAGGCTTTGTTAACGGCGCTGCTGCTTCTTTTTTAAACGTATCAGCAGGTTATAAGCAATAGAAAGAGTCATAGTAGTAACATGCAGTAGTATTTTTTATTTTTTTTTCGCTCATTCTTTCTCTTTCCTCATCCCGCATTTTTTTTTTTTAATATGATTCCATTCCTACACAAACGTCTATTAATCCTTATGCATACAAACAAGATAGTAGGTACGTATGCTGTCTCCTTCTCAAATGCAAATCCATAGGTTTAGTATCTCTCTCACTCACATATGCGTAATGTGTAATTCTGCTGACTGGAACAAAACAAACAAGAGGACTGTTGACGCTGTTAATCTAAATTATTATTTGGTAGCAGAATGCCTGACAGCTGCAATAATAGGAGAATGTTTTTCTTGTCTTCCAGTCAGTCGCAAATATCAATGCAAATGTTGCCAACATGCTGAAGTGTGCAGTGTTTCTGTGATGTATGTTAGAGAAGTTCCTGTGGCGCCCAAGGGCAACGTCACTTAAGTTTGGAAAAGCTAGGATATTAAGTTGAATATTGTTGATCCCTGGAGGAGAATGGCATCACTGCCGCAGTAAAGAGTAAAGGTGTTGTTACATGAGCAGAGAGGCAGTAAAGGATATAACAGCCTATTAAAAGTGGACCTGAAGGTGGTAAACTTGTTTGTGAGGATGTTTTTTTTTTCCCACCTTTCTTACGTAGTAGAGACCACAGATTAATTTATATCAGAAATTACTGGACCCCCTTTGGGAATATTGGTACAGTGCGTTGTTGTTTTTCAGGTGGGAGGTCTCGCGTCAGAGAACGTACGCTGGGCAGGCGCTATTGAAAGTTTCCGAAAACAGGAAAGGACTCTGTGTGGTGATGTCCTCCTTATCACCGCCTTCATCTCCTACCTGGGGTATTTCACCAAACGCTACAGGTTACAACTAATGGCTGAAACCTGGAGGCCTTATCTTAGTCAGCTAGCGGTGGGTAGCTTTTATTTTTGATTGGTTACTGTCAATATGCATGCGCTTCCATAACATTTTTCAAAAAAGGTTTTCGAAATGATGAATCACCTATCCCAAGAGTCATTCTGACAAAGGGCAGTATGTATCATTTGACATTTTCAGTGGTGGTGCCCTAAAAAGTTTCCTGACGATCGCACAAAAATAGCCGGGCTACTTCACTTGATAGAAATGTTACATGCACAACTGTAATGTTAACGTCGTACTATCCTCCCCTTTCAGAAGTGGGTCCATCGTGCAGTCAAGTATACAATTGCAATCATGCTAGTGTATTGCCCTATCTACTTCCAGTTCTATTGCTCAGGGGTCACCTTCCCTAAGAGCCAAGCCTTGGATAGCCTGACGGGTCATGGCTGACCACCCCAAATACTTGAACCCATTAAGGACGGGAGCGCATAACCGCGTTTCTTCCACTAAAGCCGGGAGCGCTGTTGCGTGTTTCTCCCGTTAATGTCGGGAGAGCGTATATGTCATTTTCTTTTTTTAATCCAATTCTCGGTCTCTTAGCCAATGAAATGCATCAGAATATACTTGTGACGGTGTCGTGAGTTGTCAGAGGGTATCCGGAATTTTTTCGAGGAGTAATATCCGCACAGTGGATCGCGGGAGCTCCGATAAAAGTCACGGCAGTGATAGACGACATGCTTGCGGACTTTAAAGACGTGGAACCGTCCAAACGTGATGTATGGTTAAGATATATGTTCGTAGACAATGACGATTTTAACGTCTTTGTAAGAGAATACAGCATGGTAATTACCACTTGACTTTTTTTTTTTTTTTAATTGAAAAATAGTGCTTCACTTGCATCTTCGATTGAAACAGTAAAGATTAATAAACCTGGGCCTGTGTGAAAGGCACGTCTAAACTCTCAAATTCTTTTGGAATGATGTTTCTATCTGCTACAGGGGCTGAGCTATTAATTATTTTGTAGGTGGTGAAAATGTCAGGTTTTCAAGTGTGACTCCAAAGACGACCGTAGGTTTTAGAGAGATGTCTCACCAGGGGCTTCAGGCTTTAATGGGTTGAAGTGAAAGCCAACACATTTTTTTTCCTTACAATATGTTGCATGTGCCCTCAAACATGGCATTCTCATTACTATTATGTTTGTGGAATATGATTTAAGCAGCAAAATCAACCCGTTTTTTATCCATCTCAGGGGGCGGCCATTTTGTCACTTCTGTCGACTGAAAATGACATTGAAGTTGCTCAGGGCTCAGGTAACAACCAATCACAGCTCACCTGTCCTTACCTGAGGCCGGAGCAACTGTTATGTCATTTCAGTTGACAGCAAGTGACAAAATGGCCGCCCCCCGAGATAGATTAAAAACAGGTGGATTTTGCGATTCAATCTCAATCAGAATATTACATTTAGATTAGTGGGGCTGCATAGAACAGATTATTGTAACAAAAATGTTTAGGTTGACTTCCAATTTATTTTTTACTCTACCTTTTACTGCAGTACTTTCACTATTTCCTATGTGTGTCTGTATGATATTTTGATCAAAGATTCCCATACCAGTAACACCTGGATTGGACTTGTTAACCATGCTAACGGATGATGCTGACATTGCCACTTGGCAGAATGAGGGACTACCTGCAGACAGGATGTCTACTGAGAATGCCACCATTCTTACTTCATGTCAACGCTGGCCCCTCATGGTGGACCCCCAGCTACAGGGCATCAAGTGGATTAAGACCAAATACGGTGAACGTCTGC
This sequence comes from Filicampus tigris, assembly GCF_054856515.1. Classification (NCBI taxonomy): domain Eukaryota; kingdom Metazoa; phylum Chordata; class Actinopteri; order Syngnathiformes; family Syngnathidae; genus Filicampus; species Filicampus tigris. Next base: position 11,679,113 of record NC_141235.1, on the reverse strand, counting down.
ATGTCATCCGCATTGGACAGAGAGGGTAGGTTGTTTTCTATTAAAATGAGGAAGTGTCGTTTTTTTTTTTAACCGTTTTACCTTGTGATTCATTTATTTTGAAAGGTACCTGGATACCATAGAGAGAGCACTGGCACAGGGCGATGTGGTTCTGATAGAGAATTTGGAAGAACATTTGGATCCTGTTCTTGGACCACTACTAGGAAGAGAAACCATTAAGAAGGGCAGGTAAGTAAACATTGAAATATTTGAAAGAGAGAATGAAAAAAAGTTAACTGGAAATGTGCAATCTAGGATTCAACATTGAACTACTCTGATTATAATTTTTGATCCACTATTTGTGTGACAATTATATTTGCCATCAAAATAAAAATTGCAATTTAATTCATGTATGCTAGTACTAGCATGGTATAATTAAATGCTGCCAGTGGCCTTTCAACAGCCTTTCAGCATTAGTGTTTTTATAGCTAAAAAATAATCTTGTCGCACTATGCCAGGGGTGCCCAAACTCGGTCCTCAAGGGCCGGTGTCCTGCCTGTTTTCCATCTCTCCTTGCTGCAACGCACCTGATGATCGTTATCAAGCTTCTTCAGAGCTTGCTAACACCTCTACATACGAACTGTAAATTGGGATATTTGGACGATACATCCCAACTTGGTAGTTTATGGTTTCGACAGTGAAAAATAGAGAGTAGAAGAGTGGCAACATCGGCAGTCGAAAAGGGTGTAATAGTGAAAGGGGGAAAAAAAGGATATGCATTTTTGTTTTACTGCTTTGCTAGGGGTTATTCTTTTTTTATCTACTGGGCCGTAAAACACAGACTGTTACGTGCCCTATTGTTTAAATGTCAAGGACTTGACCATCTTAAAAGGAGTTGATATGAGACAAGTCACCTTTCACATCAGTCTTTCTGAATCTTTCATTTACCAGGCCTCTCTTTTTAAACAGGTATATAAAGATTGGTGACAAGGAATGCGAGTACAACCCAGGCTTCCGCCTCATTCTGCACACCAAACTTGCCAGTCCTCATTACCAACCGGAGCTGCAGGCCCAGTGCACTTTGATTAATTTCATGGTGACAAGAGATGGGTTGGAGGACCAGCTGTTGGCAGCTGTGGTTAGCATGGAGAGACCTGACCTGGAGGAGCTGAAGGTGAGGACGCCAGTGAGGGCACAGAAAAAAACGCTGTCTGATCAAACCATCTAACTGAAAAGTGCAGCAATATGTGAAAAGTCACAGCCACATTCGAGTGCTCAGCCACGAAAGTGGTACCTGTCACATTCACCAGGAGCTGTCGCAGAACTAAAAACCCTTCAACAGTGGCATCCTTTAGCTTCTCTCCCATAATATTGTCAGCTTTGTGGCAATGAAAAGAAACATTTGGGGAGGGGCTCCAAGGTCCTCCGAGGTCCTCCTTAAACCAGACATAGCTCTCGTGCTCAGTATTTTCCATCTCTTAACCAATTCATCGACAAAGAAACTTATCATATAAAGCATCAAAAGAGGCTACAGCTCCAGTCGCTTTGAATGTTCAACTTTCATATGGTGCCTGTGATTAGTGGTTTACAAAGTACTTGTGTGAAAATTAAGCAGGAATATAAATTTATGGCTGTCTCTTTTAGGCACATTGGAGACTAATTTCTTCATCAAAAGTAGAGAAAAATGTGAAAAATGTATAAAATAACACATTATTTGTATTTGTGTTACTTTCACCCTTAAACAGAAAAAAACGAAAGGTACACTCTAAAAACGATTGGGTTAGAAATAACACAATGTTGCGTCAAAAAAGGACCGTTCTACTATTTGGGTCAATTTGGCCCACTTTCTTGCGTTGTTTTGTACAAAAGAGTCAAATTTTGCTGGTTAAAGCTACCCATTTTGGGGGTTGTTGTCTGCATTACCCAGAAAGTAGTGGATCGGTCCATTTTTACCCAAAATTGCGTTATGTTTAACTTAACAGTTTTTAGAGTGTAGTGATGACATTTGGCACCAAAACAATGCAGTGTTGCAGAAATCTCCGCATTCTTATGCCACCCAAAATAACAGCAAGGCTCACTAATGTGATGCAATAGCTTATAAAGACATTATACAATCATTTATCCACCAATATTTAATCTTAAAAAACAACACATTGTAGCGTTCAGAGTTTTTTTTACTTGAGTCGTTTGATACATTTGCGTATACTTACTCAAAATGAATAATTGAAAGTGTATGTTCTTGTAGATGTAAGCGACGGCCCTTATTATGCACCCTTTTACAGCGAGGAGGAGAAAGCTGTGGTTCCACTCAGTTAATAACCAGCTGTACCTTTAAGCTGTCACTGCTGGTGTACTTTTTGAGGATTAATGAGCAACACATCGTCACGATGTCCACGGCATATTCCGTGGATTGAATGTAAACGCAAGTGATTAAGTGAGAATTCACTTGATCAAAGCTCCAGCACCTAATGATGCCTCGCGCCTGTCTCATCAACAAATCTGCTCTTTTCATGTCAGTGTGTTTGAAAGGGATTGGCTGTTGGAGCTACAGTAGCACGGCAATTAGACAAATCGCTGAAACACTTCCACGGTTCCACTGACAAGTGCGACAACTCTTGTCTTTGCTGATAACATTTGCGGCGGAAATGTTGGAGGGATCAAAAGTCAATGTGGAACTCAAGTAATGGGTCGGACACACTTGGGCACAGTTCACACAATAGTTTGTAACTGAAACCCAAACAAATCTATTCAAAACGCAAAAATGTTTAGTAAGTTAACAACTCGAATTGAAGTAGATCAATTCACTGCCGTTCATTTTATTTCATGGTCCTTGGAAAAAAAAAGATCGCATATTAAACCGCAGTTGCGATGTTGAGGTGAAAAAAATCGAAATATCAAACCCTAATTGCAAGTTTTTGGAAATAAGACATATATATTATCCTGTATGTGAAAAAGTGCACACGAACAAACAAACATAAATAACTCTTTCCCCCGCTTCTTAAAAACTCTTGGAGGACAAGTTGTTGGTGTCTGCGTGCGTGTTGTTTCTTTACTTTTGACCACTTGTTGACTATTGGCATGACATGCACATTAAAGCGTTTTTTGGGGGGATGGGTGGGCAATATATGAACGGGGATCATTCATCCAAAGTTTTGTTTTCCTTAAGTCATGCTTATTTATATTGAATGTTTGCTGTATTTTGACCTCAAGGCTTTTCATCCATGGATAAATCCACATTTTTCATAAATTAAAGCACTGCGAGTATGTGTCGGGGTGCTCAACACTTTACACCCCAAGCAAAATCAAGTGGAGAAGGGAGATGTTATTTAATGAAGTTTTTGTTTAATTAGCATTTAACTAAGAAGGGAAGGCAAAGAAGAAAAAAAAAAACAAGACCTAGAACTCAGTCATCATTTTAATTAACAGTGAAAGTTGAGAAGGGTGGCAGCAGGGGGTAACCTTTATTAAAACATGATGAAATGCCATTGTGTGTATACAACGCGGACTGATCAAAATCATCAGATAGTGAAATACAAATTGGCTGTATCTATTTGTAACAGTTTGAGCGACTTTGCACCATTATACCTTTAATGAGGTTTGTGTTGCTACTGAGCTCTCATTTAACCCCGCCAAAGATGGGCTAAGGAGCTTAAAATGTCAAGTTGGCTTTTTGGAGGGCTCTCGGGGGGGCTCAGTCTACAACCTTATGCCACAATTACGACTTCCTCTGCTCTTCCTTTGTGTGCATATGAGCCTGCCTATGTGTTGTTCTGCTCCTGAAGAATTCTTAGCCAAGACCATGTTTGTTAATGAGAGTTGAAATGCTCCACATCCCAAATTACCTTAACGGGGTGGCTCTGTGGCATTCATTTGCCCAAAAGATGATAGATTGCCCACAAATTATTTAAGTCCTAATTAGGGTGTTCTGCTGACTGGTTAATTGTTTATTTTTTGCCTTGCAGGGGGTAATTACAAGTGCCAGAGGACAGCTAATCGCAATATGCAGTCTTGTAATTGGATCTTTTCGGGAATATTTTGGGAGTGGGTTGCATTTTCCCCGGAGGCGCACATGAGTGTGGGCAATAGAAGGTCACTGTTGACTCACACAGGCCAATATCCTCCAGTAAAATGTCTTCCGTTCAAACCCATTTTGTCCAGCAGATTCACTTCCATCCGTAAAAAGGCCACACATCACATGCACTTCTGTCAAAGGCCAACTTTTTGCCTATGGAGTGAGTAATAAATTCACATGCTCACAAGAAGCAGAAGCCAAATTAGTTCTAACAACGGCGCAAAATAACTTTAATCACCACAGTAGGAAATACTGTCATAAAGAGAGCAATTAAGCAGCGTGATCTGCAAAACTCAAAGCTCACCTGCTGCGATTTAAGATAGGTAATGAATGTCTTTGTCGTTACTATATGCCACAGTAGAGCAGTACGCGCAACTTTGGGATGACCCAGGAGTGAGGTGAAAGTGGGTCACAATGCAGCCTTAACATTCTTAACAAGTGTAAAAATAACAACAAAACCGCGTTATGGTGGATACGGTTTGTGACGGTTTGTTTGTGTCGTATTGTTTCGAATTCACGCGACTCCCTGTGTATTTTCTTGACAGCAATTTTCTTCCTCTGGTTGACGCTGCTCCTTCTTTTGGACTTTGTTTCAGGAAAATAATAAATAATAGTTTATCTCTGAATACAGACGTAGCCCTCCCATTCGTCCATTCTTCCCATTACCCTTCTATTAAATACGGAAAGACCTATGTTAGGGAAAACAAAAAAGACAGCCATTATCAAGCGGAAGCTGCAACGGAGTGTAAAGAAGGGCGAAGAAGGATGAAGTAATAAAGAAGGTTGCCCTTTGCTATTGACTTTGTTCTCCGCACAAAACGCATGCTGTAACTTTGAAAAGTTGAAGTTGTTCTCACTTGAAATTGTTTTCGTTTGAAGAAATACACAAAAAAAAAAAAAAAAAGTTTGGGATAGAGTTTATTCCAAAGTCAATATGGTGTGGATTAAAGCCATCACTGGCCAAACGGTGTTTTTCTATATGCATATTAATTGAACCCATAATGACTCTTTGCGGCTAATTTAAAGGAAGCTTGCTGTCCGTGACTGTGGTCAACCTAAGCTCCTTACTTACTTTCTTGCTGGAATAGACACACCAAGGTTTAGGTTGCAGAGGTTGGCAGACGTTTGATATCAGCATCCAACGGTAAACCAGCTAATCTGGCCCAGAGCTGCATCTAGCTAGCAATGAATAGGAAATTGATTAGCTCTGCCTTTGATATGCCCTTCAGTCTTAATGTTATACATTGACTTGAACCTTCAAAATCCGCAACCACATCCAAGAACATTGGGCCTAAAAGAGCCCGACAACACGCAGATTGATTCAATAAGAATGCACTCGATTAACCGTGTTTTACATTTCTGCTTCTTTTAGTCCAACCTGACAAAACAGCAAAATGGTTTCAAGATCACTCTGAAGACTCTGGAGGATAACCTGCTCTCTCGCTTGTCCTCAGCTTCAGGGAACTTCCTGGGTGACACTGAGCTCGTAGAAAACCTGGAGACAACCAAACGCACAGCTGCCGACATTGTGGAAAAAGTGAAGTTTTTTAAAAATTATTTTTTATTGCACCACACCGTCTTGAACTGAGTCGTACCACATCGAATTGAATCGTACCGGTAATCCCACTTAATGGAATCACTTTAAAATCTAACAGTTCTTTAATCGAACCCCATTAGAGATACGTACTGTACACGCACACACACTCGTATAAATAAATATATATATATATATGTATGCATACAGCATGTGTTATTTAATGCACGGGTAGCACAAGGTTTTTTTTGTTTAATGCATTTTATGTTAGTGTAAAATGAATTAATAAAACATGAAGTTGTACTTGTGCAGGCACGTAGTATGAAAACTCAGCTAATATTCCCTGTAGGGCTCATTATAGTTAACAATTTGGATCTTTTAGTGGGCTAGAAAAGTGCAGGTAGATTCCTGCCAGCGGAACAACTGTGAACGTCAAGTGTAAAGTATGATGTACTTTTTTTTTTTTCTTTTTTTTGCTTGGCATGGGAATTGCATGAAGACATTACTGCGCGCAGTACTTTCTCTCAAAGACACCATGAGAACACCCTTACAGATTTTTATCCGCAAGCATCATATCACAGTCCTTTCTTTGTGGTGAAAACAAAAGTTGGCTAATTGTCAGTTTCTGTGAGATCATTTTGGTTGAAAGCGTGAAATTGGAAAAGCTTCTCTGAAGTGTGTTTTTATTAAGGGGGGGGGGGGGGGGGATAAATTCATCTTGCTGAACTCTAAAACCGGAGTGTGCGCATATATGTGTTGATTAATGCTTTTGTTTATGGGTGTGACTTTGTTTTACTGTAGGTAAAAGAATCTAAGGTGACAGAAGCCAAAATCAATGAGGCTCGGGAGCACTACAGACCGGCAGCAGCACGGGCTTCGTTATTATACTTCATAATGAACGACCTCAATAAAATCCACCCCATGTACCAGTTCTCTCTCAAGGTAGCCCATCTATTGACCGGCCATGTTCCCACACCCCTCAAGGGCCCTTCTGTGAGAACCTTCTTAACACTCACTCCTCTGCTACTGCCCTCCTCCTTCCATTTGCTCACCGTGTTTTATGCTCTTTGCCCTGTTTTATTGTGTTTGTGGCTCCCTAATGTGGTTATGTAGAGCTTAACGTCTTTCATATTGTCAGCCAGCAAGCTCTGAGAGGAGGCGGTCTGAGATATGGTTTGCAATCACCCTCAACTCTCACTAGTACACTTGCTGCCGCCGCTCAGTCTATTTTCAAACATAATCAAATGAAAACACACTTTGAGCCTGTATGACAACTTGTATGGGAGGAAACACTTTATGATGCGGGTTTATCACACCAAGTTAGCGCAAAGTTTATCTTTGCTCGATTGATAGGAATGACTGTAAAATACAGAACGCATAGGAGAATAACAGGATTTTGTGTTTAAATACGAGCCATCAGTGCTTGGATCATGTCATTCGTTCATTCATTCATTCATTTCTAAGGCTCATTTTAATTGTTTGGTATGAACTCATTCACTGCCATTGACAAATTTACTCATCTTTACACAGACCAGCCATTTAATCTCAGGAATTTATTTATGTTTTTCAATTGTTTTCAAATGTTAGGGTAAAAAGTTGGTCTGAAAATGTCTGGCGGTGAATGAGTTAAATGTATTAGTTGCATATAAAAAAGTAACTTGGGTCAGTCAGCATTGTCCTAGGAACTGTGCCAATGTTGACTATGCCTGCTCCTGTGCCTTTGTAGGCTTTTAGTGTGGTCTTTCAGAAGGCAGTTGTGAAAGCTGAACCCGGCGATGATCTGAAGCAGCGGGTGTCCAACTTAATTGACAACATCACTTCTTCGGTTTTCCAGTACACCACCAGAGGCCTGTTTGAGTGTGACAAACTCACGTACATTGCTCAGCTCGCCTTCCAGGTAAGAAAAGGCTGGTTTCATCCATGCTGCTTGAATGCCCCTAAGACCCTAATCAACTGGCAGCGCGTGTTTGAAAATATTGTGCAGCATTTCTTTTTTCTTTGTCGTATCTGCAGATTCTATTAATGAACAAAGAAATAAACCCCGCTGAGCTGGATTTCCTTCTGCGATACCCTGCCCAACCTGCTGAAACATCACCAGTGGAGTTTCTTACCAATCACTCCTGGGGAGGGATCAAGGTACCAAAAGATAGTTTCTACAAGAGATGCATATTCATATGTGTGGGAAATGTAGAATTCATTGACGCAAATTTAATTGAAAATTCTGAAAAGAAATAAAATAAAAAGATAATGGCCTCTTTTACTGTGACATATTAATATTCATTTGTTCTATCTCCTGGGCTCTGAATCTCATTTGTTTTTGGTGGAAGTCATTATCAAGCCCTATTTGTAGTTTTTGCCACACTTTGTTTCAGAATGCATATCATTTAGACAGGCTCACACCTCATATGGACTGGCATAAGCAAACTATGATAGGAAAACACTTTTTTTTTTAGCCTTGTAGATTGATAAAGATTTGCAAATCACTGTGTTCTGATTTTATTTACATTTTACACAACATCCTTACTACATTGGAATTGGGTTTTGCGTTTTTTTCGTACCTGGCGAAGTCACTCTGTATTTTGCAGCAGACGTTCCTATCATTTCTGTAAGAGTATGGCGACATAATTGGAGTCTGTTTTGTCCATATCATCTGAACAACAACCTGTGATTCACCCTGTATTATCATTTTACATTTCATGACGCATGAACAAAGCCCATATCCCCAAAGTCTCTGTAAAGAACAGGCGTTTGCTAATTTAGCCCTAAAGGGCAGAGGCTGTCCGTCTTGTCACATTTGTTTAGCAGCAAACTAAATGAAATGGCAGCATGCGTCTTTAGTCTTTTACGCTAATGAATTTTTCAATCTCATTCTCCATGGATAGTATCTTAAGCTAAACTCCACTTACGGGGTTTGGAGACAGCTTTCCCAAACTGCACTCAGCCTAATGTGGACGTCCAAGGACTAACTGATGGCATTCTCTCTTGAACTTGATACTTTGATTGTTTAGTGCTCTTGATGATATTAGCAAGTAAGGAATCCCTTGAGAACCTCCAAGGCTGAATTTTCAATTGCCTCTCCTGATGTGTCACAATATTATGCTTTGTATAATATTTTATTCAAAGATTTTTTTTTTACCCCCCTCTCCTTGTACAGTATCCACCCTCACTTCTTACTTTATTGAAAGTCCCAAGTAGTATGACCTCAGTATGCAACAATCAACATAAAGCCTGTTTGTTGACTTCTTTCATGGGTTAAGATGCTTGAATGATATGATGTGGGTCCTTGAATAAGAGCACGATTTGCCTGCGGTTTTGAAAGACAGAAAAAAAAAAAAAAACATGGTTCTGTTACCGATGTACACAATACAGATACAGACATCGCGACATGCGATTACACCTAGAGGAACTGGTAATCGAAGAATAAATAAAGTCAGTGGCCCCTTTGCAACTAAAGTGGGGTACACCCATGCCGATAATTGGACTAAATTTGAGCGTTTTCTCTCCCTTGCGATCAGCTCAAGCCCAAAGATAATCCTGAGCAATTATCCTGTAATGTGGGGTTTATTAACATTATTTTTTTTCTCCCTCCATCAACTTACAGTCGCTGTGCTTAATGGATGAGTTCAGGAACCTCGACCGAGACATCGAAGGCTCGGCCAAACGTTGGAAGAAGTTTGTGGAGTCTGAGTGTCCAGAAAAAGAGAAATTCCCACAAGAGTGGAAGAATAAAACCTCTCTCCAGAGGCTGTGCATAATGAGGGCTCTTAGGCCTGACCGCATGACGTATGCTCTAAGGTGAGAGGTGCAATGATCACTTGGCCTTTGCTCTCTGATCTGCGATGCTTTTACTGACCTGCATTATTTGTTAAAATGCTAAAGATTTAACTTGCTTGAACTTTGCCTCAAAGTTTGAACTTAGAGGATACGCCTTCTCACCTCTGACTGCCAACCCATTTTGTCTATTGCACAATAGCTTCAGCAGCACATTTTAGTCTTAATCAATGAACCTTATAAAGCGACCTAATACATTAACTGTACATTATACAACATTTTTTTTTTGCTGAAAGTGTCGTTCAAAATACACAAGCAATGGAGAATAAGGATTAATCAGTGCAAAAAAAGAATACAAAATACAGTGACATGACGTTCTTTCATCTTTTTTGCTGATCATCTGTCAACAGTACTCTTGCATTGACACCAAAAATCATCCCTTAGTTTGAAGACGATAAATTTCTCATTTCTCACGTTAAGCAATTGACGACTCACCTGTAGATCTGGTGGGGTGTGTTAAGAATTACAGGATTATTAAAGTGGAAAGTCAACTCAAAAATCCATCCATCCATTATCTATACCGCTGTATACAGCTGTATACAGCTGTCTTCGGGCAGTAGGCGGGGGACACCCTGAATTGGTTGCCAGCCAATCGCAGGGCACACAGAGACAAACATCCACACTCACAATCACACCTAGGGGCAATTTAGAGAGTCTAATCAACTTACCATGCATGCTTTTGGAATGTGGGAGGAAACCGGAGTACCCGGAGAAAACCCACGCAGGCACGGGTAGAACATGCAAACTCCACACAGGGAGGCCGGAGCCGGGATCGAACCCACGACCTCTGAACTGTGAGGCGGCCGTGCTAACAACTCAAAAATGTTCTCTACAATAATATGTTGTATGTGCCCCCACTAGTCAAAACATGGCATTTTGATTACAATTGCATTTGTGAAATATGTTTCAGAAGCAAAATCCACCCATTTTTATCCATCTCAGGGGGTGGCCATTTTGTCACTTGCCATTGTCTGAAAATGAGGTAACAACCAACCACAGTTAAGCTTCAGAAAACGGGGTTGCATTGAACATATTATTTAAATCAAAATGTTGGGTTGACGTCCTCTTTAAAGCTATCATCTATCATCTATCTATCGATCTATCTAGCTATCCATCCATCTGGAAGAAAATGAGGCCTGAGAAAAGTTCTTAATTGAAAAGAGCTTAACTAAAACCAATCAAAAATCAAACTGTAGGATAAAAAGTAAACAAAAGTGTATCTTGTAGGAAATGACTTGACATGAGGGGGGAATCAAGATTTGGAGAAATGCAATTTGTTAAATTTACCCGGTAACATTAGATTGTCCTTTGATCTTTAGCATCATGTCTGCTGTTCATAGGGCATTCAACATCATATGCCACCAAAATGCATTTCAGATGACTATCTGAATTATTCAATAGCCATTTTTTAAAATCAATGGACGTTTTCTTCCTCTGTGATATGGGCATATTCCAAGATGGCAATGCCATGATTCATTAAACTCAAATTGCGAACAAGTGATCCAGGAGGCACGAGATGTTATTTTCACACATGAATTGGCACCACAGAGTCCAGAGCCAACTTTTATTGGGAATCTTTGGGATGTTGGATTAGACTTTATGACTTTATGACCACCATCAGGTCACATGGTACATTTTCACAAAAATGAATGCAGGTCTGGATGGGGATACATTTTCTAACGGTGTAAGCTTGTCACAATGTTCACAGGTTTTGCTCACGACTAATTAATGTCACCTATCATAGTTTGCAGTGAGTAAGGTTTAAATTAGGTTTGATTGCTTGGATGTAAAGTCAAAACATTGCAACGTTGAAAGATGGGGTGGGGGGGACGCTAACAGCCCAATGGTGATGAGAGTTTAATGTTGCGATTTACCTTTAAATAACTGTCTATCTAAAAACGATCGAAGGCTTCTTTGAATTTACCTGTCAAAGATACCAAAAAGTGCTGCAGATAACACTCTGCAGATAACATAGTTCCATTCTCCCCACAGAGACTTTGTGGAAGAGAAACTAGGGGCCAAGTACGTGATTGGCAGATCTCTGGACTTGGCAGTGTCCTTTGAAGAGACAAGTCCGACGACGCCCATGTTCTTCATCCTCTCTCCTGGAGTTGATCCTTTGAAGGATGTGGAGAAACACGGTAATGCTCTTGCTGTTTTATCTTTAATAAGCCATAAAATTCCTCCTCACAGCATGCGGGGCTTTATCAGAGCATACATACTGTGAACACAGCTGTCATTTCTTCATATTGTGAAAAACGTGAGATTTTTGCGAAGCAGACTATTGAAGTGAAGTGCAGGCGTACCTACTTGCTACTCTGATTGCAACTCCATACGATTATCAGTGAGAACAGCAGTTGTTCCATCATATCTGCCCTGTGTTTTTTTCTTTTGTATAAACCGTCACAGCCATCAGACTGGGTAGATTGAAGGGATTATGGTCACAAGGGCCATCAGAAAGTAAATGCCATTTGCTTCAGAGTTACTTTACAGTTCGGAATAATGTGGATGCGCTTTAAAGGCCGGCGTATTGTGGAAAATCTTGCGCTGGTATGGAATATGGTGCCTTATAAGTAACAGTCCTCTGAATTGCTGCCAAATAATGTAGTCGAGATATTTGATGCCAGCTTCATGGAGTGTTTACGATTGACAATCATGAACCTTTGCCCCCAACAGAGCTCTCCCTTTTGTCTGCTAATGTTTGTGTTACACTAATTCAACATGTTGATCACAGGCCATTGCTATTGGATTTGACTTTCTTGGTTTGCTGCATCCTCAAAGCCACTGTTAAACAAACAAATCCATAATAGATTGAATCAGCTCGAGATGAAACAAACAGACCACGACCCTTTATGAAATCCTTTCCTAATATGATAACAGGTAGGAGTCCTCCTGGAACTTGGCTGTAGGAGGTGCGCTAATTGAATATCAGAAGCCTCATGCTGACTGGATCAAAGCTGCAAGTTATCATATCATTGCTATAGAAAGAGCACAGTGGTTGTAACAGTCACTGAACTACATGCCGCAATGACATGTTTTTATTACAGCTACTGGCGGCTTTAATCATTGCCGTTTTCATTTTCAATATACTGGCACTGATTAAATGATTTTGGCCTCAGTAGGGGGCTACTATTTTGGAGATAGCGAGGAACCTCACTAGCTGTCTGCTGCTAGGTCGACGTTGTAATGCCACAAAACTAATTGTATTGTTCAATCTCAACGACACAGGTAAGAAGCCATTTACTTTCTGCTTAAATTAAAGTTTTTAATGTCTTACTGGGAGTTAGATTAGAAGCTCAATTTCACTGCCATGTTGGTGTGGTTATTGTCAGCACAGCACTTGCACCTTCCACGAAAAGTGGAACATAGTGATGATTTTGTTTTTTTTTACTTACTACTTTTTATCAAGCTCTTTCTATTTCTAAAGCGTTTTTTTTTTTTTTTGGGGCGATAGCAGGAAGTCGCTTAATACCACGGTGGAGTAGTGGGATTTAGCTCAGGTCTACCCACTAATTTATCGTACATGTTGCTATGTATTTATTTCAGGAAAGAAGCTTGGTTTCACATTTGACAACAAGAACTTCCACAATGTGTCTCTGGGTCAAGGTCAGGAGGCCATGGCTGAACAAGCCCTTGACTTGGCAGCTAAAAATGGCCATTGGGTCATATTGCAGGTACAGTATAACAATCCTATATTCAATATGACATCGTGACTCCATCCATCAACCACACTGAGGTTCTGAGGGCTGCGCTCGAGCAAAAAAACTGCGGCATCTTTGTTTTTGTCCACAATGGTACAAAATGCCCTTTTTCTTAATCTTCCACTCTGCGCCTGTTTACGTGCGCTTGCCAAAATACTAACTTAAAGTGGAAGTCAACATAAACATATTTCTTTCCAAGAATATGTTCTATGCAAGCCCACTAGTTGAAACAGGGAATTCTGATAAATATTGCATTTGTGGTGTTAATTCACTCGCTTTTAGCCATCTCTGGTGGCGACCATTTTGTCTTCTGTCGACTGAAAATGACATCACAGCTGCTCACAATGACTAATCACGGCTCAGATTCAGAAAACAAGTCAGCCGTGATTGGTCGTTGTGAGCAGTTGTGATGTCATTTTCAGTCGACAGAAGACAAAATGGCCGCCCCCAGAGATGCTAAAAACGAGTGCATTTTGCTGCTTAACCTATATTCCACAAACACAAAATTAATCAAAGTGCCCTGTTTCAACTAGTGGGACTTCTAGGAACATATTCTTGAAAAAAATATGTTTGGGTTGACTTCCGCTTTAAGTTCTAACCTGCCTCTGCGCAAATTTAGCCCATGCTCACACTAGACTTGCTCTAGACAGGAAAATAGATCCCTAAATGTTTACATCTGTGGTGATGTAGTCAGGAATGTTAAATTATGTTACATACAGAAAATGTTGGCACATGGAGCAGACAGCAAACATACATACTGTGCATAGAGTGGGTGTAAAAAGTCGACACACTTGTGCTCAAATGCCACATTTTTGTGTTTAAAAAAAAGAAAAGAGAAGTAATAAATTTCAAGACTTTTTCCACCATCATTGTGACCTATAACCTGTGTACATCATCAGAAGCCTGAAGGTTTTGTGCCAATCCTGACTGGTATTTATCTCAACATTACCGATTTATAAGAGGCTGTGAACACTTGTTCAGTCACATTCATTATCTCAGTTGTTTAACTCCCTTCTCAAAAAGACACAAAAAATCAAAGTTTTCCAGGTAGAAGTTAATGGTTGATTTTTTTTATTTTTTATTAATGTATCTTGGTGTCATTTTCGATATACTTGAATAGACTTTTAATATCCACTATAGGTACGTACAGTATGTAAATACATAAAGAAAATACCTAAAATACACAATTCTCCATTCCACAACCCCAATTCCAATGAATTTTGGATGTTCTGTAAAAATGTAAATAAAAACAGAATACGATTTGCCGATTCTCTTAATCTTTTGCTTGCATGGACTGTAGATGATGAAATCTGTTAATTCCTTACAATTGTATAGAGACAAATATTCTTGTACTCTTGGACTATTTGCTCAGATAGTTGTTCACAAAGTGGTGAACCTCACTCCATTCTTGCTTATGAACAGCAGGGCCTTTCAGGGATGCTCCTTTTATACCCAATCATGACAGTCAACTTTTCCAATTAACCGGTTCACCCGTGGAATGTTCCAAGCGGCATTCTTCAACTTTCCATTTTGTTGACCCTGTCCCAGCTTTTTTTTAGAAGTGTTTCAGGCATCAAATTAAAATGAACGAATATTTTGACAGAAATGATGCTTATCAATTTGAACGTTATATTTTGTCTATGTAGTGTACTCAGCTGAATAATGATGGAAAAAGATTTGCGAATCATTGCATTTTGTTTTCATTTACGTTTTACACAATGTCCCAATTTCATCGGAATTGGGGTTTATACCTACTGTACATATTGTACATACACACATAGGTACGTACGTACATACAAACGCATGTACATATATACATGCATGCATACATATACATACATAAATCATATGTATGTACATACATACTGTACATACATACAGTATATATATATACAAAAAAGTAGATGATTTCCTGTCCTATTATTTCACTGTTAATGAATTGTATTATCTTATTGCATCGCAATGCATACATGACGACATTGCCTTTGTCCCAGGTTCATCTGCATGTAAAAGTGAACGAAATTCTCTTTGGGAATTGTCTTCCTGGAAGAGCCCAGGCATTCAATAGTACAATATCTATAGCCACAGTATCTGTTCCCCTCTTATCAGGAGGGTAAGGCTCACGTTTGCATTTTAAGTGGAAACCTTGGTGGAATTATAATGAGAAATATCGACGGATAAAAACCGCAAGCCGACCCTCCCCACTTTTCTTTTAATACAGCATATATTTATATGCACAGATGGTAGACAAGGAGAAAAAAAAATGGGATGCCCCCACTCTCCACTCTATAAGGATAGCACAGACAAGCAGTTGTTTTAATTACCTTTGCATACAAATTAAGATCAATAGGCTTACAAAGGGATTGTCCCCTTGGGAACAAACCACCCACTCGCTTTATCATCAACTATCTGTCTATCTGTTGAGAGCTAGATGAATGGCACTGGCTAGCAGAGAAAAAAAAACATTGGGGTGTCATTATCTCACCTATTTTACCAGTTGTACCTCCTGATATTAGACCCCCCCCCCCCCCCCACTCCAACTTCAATTTCTCTTCCCACACCCACATGGCTTTCATTTCACCATTTAACTCTATGATGATTTTGATTCTTTACTCCAATTAGCTAAATATCCATTCCTTGGCAGTCGTCTGTCTTACCAAGTGTACCCCCCCCCCCCTTCAACGTGCACTCCACCTTTTCTCACCTGCTGCCAAGGAACAGGTCCGACAGGGCTGTGCTGGGGCATTGGCTGGTTACCCTTCAACATTTGGGTAATTATACTGCAGAAGGCCAACTCCTGCTGAGATGGGCCGGAGAGACAGAGATGCAGAAGCCTTGAAAGCAACCTCATGGGGGTCGGGTAGGAGGGTGATGGGGAGGCAATCAGTCCAGCAGATTGGAGCTGAACAGCCTACACAGGCCAGCCAGTGGGAATCAAGTGGCCTAAACTGAACAGCATTTTTTGCACATTTATTGCTAAAGCCACCCCATTAGCAGGCACCATCAGAAAGAAGTGGAGGTAAGGGGGGAAAAAAAATCATTATTTGACAAAAGCACTCTTCCACAATTTTTTCTCTGGATTCAACTTTTGGTTCAGCTGTAAAATGTGATTTGCCCGATTGTGAGGTCACAATCGATTGACATCACTGTTGCTTGTGGTGTTATTTGCGTTTGCCGATGTGTCTGTTACATGTGACCCATCCCTGGCTCCCCACACAAATTTGACGATGAAGTGCTGCCTCCAGGAGTGAAAACAGAATCAGTGCTATGATTTTCTGGACGGGCGCGCTTGGGTGCACTTAACACTAAAAATCAGACGCTTTGGGCTCAAAAACATCACCACTAGTTCTGTCGTTGGTCATCATGGTAATGCGATAGAAGGGGATGGGATGAAAATTTACACGAGGGCAACCCCGTCAAAACGGTCTGCTTTTACAGGGTGGATGAGTTGATCCCTCCATTCATTGATGCATTCATTTCCTTTTACATTTATAAAACGTGGGAGGAATGGATGCACGGGGAGGAAAAGCTAAATCCCACATACAAAGATCATAGATGAGATTCAAATCCAGAAGTTAGGACTTTGAGGCAGACATGGACACCCCATGCCTCACTGTGCTCTTTTTAAAGTCATAGCAGCTTGAACTTTAAATTAAACGTGAGGTGCTGTGCTTTCTAAATGTGTTACCATAATTGAATTTAGACTAAGCTGCCAGTCATCGTGACACCCCATGCACTGGGTCCGCAATTCACTTTGTCCCGGCCAGCGCCCGTATCTTCCGGCTGCGACCCCGCAGGGCCGCATCCTCAGCGCTGGAGCTCAGATGTGCAGTTATCCTAAAGATTCATTTGATGTAAATCGATGACTATTTGATGCGGCATTAAGAAGAGCTAAGGACAAAAGTGTAACTGAGCGTCACTTTATTTCAAAGCCCCAAAACAGAAGCTGCTCTTTTTGTGTTGTTTGTTAGTCAGACCCGCTAGTGCATCTGTCTTTCTTCACTTCTCCACTCCGTAGCCAGAGGATGAATGCTTTCATTACTGTTACAAATTGTGAGGCCCTCTCTCACTTCTTCTGTCGACGTCTTTATTACTTGACTATTTACATGCCAAGAGGAAGGGGTTGTTCTCGAGCCTGATGAGAAAGTGCTTGAATTTAGACTTCTAATTTGTATACCCATTCATTACTCTCTAGAGCACCAAGAGAAAAATGCACTTATCACTTTGTCTCCTACAGCTATTGTCCCTGACACCCCCTTTCACTTTCCTCTCGTAATATACTCCAACTTTACGCTTAGTCCCCTTTTGTTCAATGTCTCCCAAAAATCTGACAAACTGACATTCCTTTCTGTCGTGTCCCCTCGCTTGGAAAAAGGGCTAACTTCAGCCATCATAAGGAAGATTAAATATGAAGAGCAAATGGAAATGAGAAAGTAAAGAGGCTTATGAATTAATGACTGGAGTTATTAGTGCTGTAATTAGATTTAGGGAATGGGCAGTGCTGCATGGTTAAATGTGTTGGGAGGTGGGTGTGGGGGCATGGCTGACTGCTTATCATTCACGGGATGTCCTGTAAGTGTCAAGACAGTTGAGATGGAAAATTGAGCTCATCCAAGCTTGTGTGATCGTACAAGTCAGCTCCGCTGGCCGGGCTGCACTCGCAAGATGAATTTGCAGAAAAGTCAGGCTGAAGTATCAACCAAGAACGGTTGCTTAATGTCAGCATCTTGAAAATTGGTTTCAAGTGCTGTGTACCATTTAATTTAGTGCCACTTCAAAGTCAGAGTGATAGGGGGAGTAAACCAAATTTAATGTCTCCTTTTTGCAAGTTGTCATTACAAATAAAAATTGCATGGGCAGTTTCACAACCAAGAACCTTTAACAAGTTACTTTGTGTTTTTGTTAAGCCTGGAAGTCTGTCATATCGCAGTTTTGCCATTTAAACTGGTGCCTTGTTTCTTGTTTTTTTCTTGCCTCGCTCACTGTAGAATATCCACCTGGTGGCTCGCTGGCTCGGTACTCTGGAAAAACTTCTAGAGCAGCAAGCCGAGGGAAGCCATGAGAACTTCAGGGTTTTTATCAGTGCTGAGCCTTCTTCCACCCCTGAGGGGCACATCATTCCACAGGGCATCCTGGAGAACTCCATCAAGATAACCAATGAGCCTCCGACAGGCATGCATGCCAACTTGCACAAGGCTCTGGACAACTTCAACCAGGTAAAACCGCATAGTGGTTGGTCACACTTTTTATACATGATTTCTATTATTCCCAAAGATTCAAATCATCCAGTAGCGACAGTTGTTAAAAATGGCAAATTATTGACTTAGACTGCTCTCGTCCTCTTAGCGCATAGCAAATGTCTCCATGAAGGAGATCACGGAGCATTGCCTCATATCCCCAAAATATTTCTACCTCCTCCCACCTTGCTTCTCTGGTGATATGAGATGATAAAATGAACCCATACACGCGGGACAATATTTACTTCTGTTTACGGTTTAAAGCCATGAGTGATGCAATAAATAAAACAATGAGGCAACCGTCCGCGGTGGATATTGAAATGAAACGGCGACATATCCGTCCCACACGATCGAGAGTGCTTCTGCAACGACGCATCGATCCATATTAAACAAACAAGCCGACTTCATCCAGCGAACCTTACTATTTTCAATCATTATTTTCTAAAAAGAAAAAAAACACCCAGACGGTAAACAGAGGCGGCCATTACGCTACACGGCTTCCCCAGACGGAAGAAACGGAAGTCGTATCACCGCACCTCTGCAACACTCAAACATAAGTTGCATTCAAGAGCCGCCTGTGTTTTTATTTGTGTATTTGCTATTTTCACTGCTTTAAATTACAGCCGAAGTAGGGACGATTTGTGGAAAAAAATGTGACCATATTTGAATATAAGACGTTTCTGCCAGACAGCGACGTTATATCTGTTTTGTTTCTTTTGTGTTTTGGTCAGGCAATTCGCAAGTCCTAAAAATGGCAACTCGAGTCAAGTGGTCATCTCTGAAGTTAACTGTAGATTTAAATCAAGTCACTGACGAGAAGGACAAAAACAATGAGTAGAAAACAACAAACTAGGCGATTAAAACACTGAAAAATTTCCTGGCACTAGGGGTGGGCAATACGGGCAAAACAAAAATATCTCGATATTTTTTCAAAAAACTCCCAATGATAATTTGACGATATTCTACAAAAAATGTTTTAAATCTGCACCTGCCCGCTGATTCGGCGAATGATTATCACTTCCTCCTCCTCTGCCGTCAATGCACCCTGATTTTCAGCATTTCCTCATACTTTGCGGCCGTCGACTGACTCGAGTCGTTATGCTTTTAGAGGCAGTATTAATACTCGATAATGTAGAATTACACATTGTGAAAGCAAGATTGACGATGACATCAATGACGCACACCTCTACCTGGCACCAAAACTGACAAATACAAGCTGAACGCTTCACAGTTTAATAATGCGGACAGAGACCACGAACAGAGTTTACCAGCCTCAGAGCTTCCATTAACTGTCTTATATACATAATAAATATACCCAATATATGAGTCATAATAAAAAATAGATTGTATTGGATAGCATTGTCCAATGATAATGAATCACTGAATTGCGTTTACATTCACTTTGACAGTCATGGGATTGAAAAATGACCCTTCGTAGTCATACCCTCAGGCGTTGCAAAGGAAAATAAATATAGTTTGAGTAAAACTTTCTTTTTTGACAACAAAACGTATGAAATTATGATTTGGTATTTTCCTTAATTGTTGTCGTTGGCAAGTGACCATGCTAAGATTAAACATGAAATACGAACTTCATGTCTTCCTCCCCGAATGTTTGGCTATTTAGTGGCCGTCAAATAGCTGTATTGTTTTAAACTACAGTCTCTTCAACTCCTCTCTGAATTTAGGTCGTTTCAGTACAATGTTAACTGCCCACTTCATCCGTTCTTCATTGCCATCATTCTGCCAGTCCAGGCCACAGCAGTCAGTGGATTTTGCAAATAAATATGAAAGGAACATTTGAGGGTTTTTAGGCCCGTTTGTGGCTACTTTCATATTTTAGGTCATGATGATATACAATGCCGTTCTTCAACGTATTTCCCTTTTTTGCCGAGAGCGGCAGGTGACACAGCATATGCCAGTTTTCATTCCAGTTTTGCCCTCAAGATGCCAATTTGCCAAATTGAAGCCTTGAGCAGATGGCCCGTTCACTCAACCTGGAATACCCATGGAGGACAGATGCGAATGCGGCACATGCGAGTGTTAAATGCAACTAAAGTCACTTTCCCAATTTTGTTTTGTATAGTAATGTGACCAGCCAATTCCTGGAACACATTTCCCTCATAGTGCACTTTATTGACCTCTAGCTTTTTTTTCTACCTTATCAGTTTTCTATTGCTCTCCATCACCTCACTTCTTCGCTGTCATTGCTCACTGCTCAGCTCTCCCCTTGTCCAATTTCACCATCTTTAGCTTGTTCTTGATGACTATCTGCCTAACAAGGGCAACATGCTTGTGCCTTATGTAGCAATGAAATGATGCACACCGGTGTGAGGTTGAAGGATTACTGGAATAGCCCACCCACAAGCCCACCTTTTTGTGCAGCTTCTTTATCTACTTTCCTATCCTAGTGCCAGTGTGTTGTGATGGGTTTGTCTTTCTTGATTGTCTGACTGCATGTTATTTTTCTTGCGTGCGCAGGTCATGTAAAGAAAGGCTTTGCATCTCATTCGGCTGGTGTTGAGCAGAGGGAGTATTGTGCAGAATGTTAATTAAAGCTCCAGAAGGAGTGTGTATGCAGTAGCGCTAGAAGTCAGTATGCACTGTAGTTGTGGGCAAGCAAGCATGTGCGTGGTTGGAGTCAGCTCCCCGGGGCACTGCCGCAGTGGCCCTCATCGTGACACTCTCCATGACATACTGCCGGAATGACTAGAATCCAGCACCCTTGCTTCCATCGGCAATATTGGCATGCTTAGTTAACAGTCTCTTCCCGCCTGAGATTACTTTGCCATTCATGTTTTTTTATTAGCCTAGTCTAGAATAATGATCTCAGGAGACAGATGGAGGCTTGAAGCGCCTGACAAGTTGTGACAATTAAAAGGCGATCCCATTGTCATGCTTTTTGCCATCTACACACCCCACAAACTGTTAGTGGTTTGCACCTGCTGGTGACATGCCAAATGAAACTGACCAATGCTCTTTCTTTCATCAAGGAGATGATTATTTTTACCTCACCAAGATGCACATGTTTTCATAGCCGCTTTGTTGTTTGCAGAAGAGCAGTTCATGCAAAAACATCTACTAATGGTTTTCCACCGAATTGCTTGCGGGAGATGATCCATTCAATTTCAATTTGATTTCTGTATTTACACCTTATATGGTGTTTTTTTGATTGATTCATTTTCCCTATTGAAATAATTATTATATAATGCATGAATTTGGAATTGCTATATATATATATATATATATATATATATATATATATATATATATATATATATATATATATATATATATATATGCATGTATGTATATGTATGATTATGTATATGTATGATTATGTATGTATATATGTGTATATATTTATATATCTGTATATGTATATATGTGTGTGTGTATATATATATATACATATATATATATATATATATATATATATATATATATATATATATATATATATATATATATATATATATATATATATAAAATGTGATATGATCCCACTGACGAGCGAACATTTCTGACTGTTAGGAAAGGTAAAAAATGTGCATTCAGGGCCAGGGCTCATTCGAGGTCACAAAAGTTCGGCAAATGATTGTCAGATGTTCGGCAGACATTTACCTGTACTTTTCTTGTGATAAAGGGATTTTGAACATGTTCAAAATTTCCTTGTGACAAGAAAAAAAAAATCGCGCAATCAAACGTTTTGCGAACATTTGCGACATTGGACAAACCATGACGAACTCTGACATGAACGCAACACTCGCTGCCTTCGAAAACACTCGCAATTGTTCTCCGCTTAGTGGGTTAGGGGCTTAAGATGTACACTTTTCTGCTGATTCAAATTGTGATTGTTCGGAGGTCACACGTTTTCATAGTAGGTTTTAACTCAAATCAACAATATTTTATACTTTTTTATAGGACACGCTGGAAATGTGCGCACGGGAGAGTGAGTTTAAAAATATTCTCTTTGCACTCTGCTACTTCCATGCTGTGGTAGCCGAGAGGAGGAAGTTTGGCCCTCAAGGATGGAACAGATCATATCCTTTTAACACAGGCGACCTCACAATTTCAATCAATGTCCTCTTCAACTACCTTGAGGCAAATCCAAAGGTGCGCTCCCTTTTTGAAATATTTGAATCCATTTGTGATTGTTTGGGAAAGCGTTGCCAATTAGCCTACTGTTTGCCTGATTCCAAGGTGCCCTATGACGATCTGCGTTACCTCTTTGGTGAGATCATGTATGGGGGTCACATCACAGATGACTGGGATCGCCATCTATGCGGGACCTACCTTGAGGAGTTCATTAAGCCTGAGATGATGGAAGGGGACTTGTGTCTAGCGCCGGGTTTCCCTTTGCCTGGGAACATGGACTACAACAGCTATCATCAGGTTACACTGTGACTTTTATTCAGCTTTTATTTCAGTTTTATTTCCACTCAAAATGTTTATGGACATAACTGATTAGATTTTTTTTTTAAAAGTTGTATGAAAAAGACGTATGGCCAAGAGTATCTTCCAATACACTGTTGATGGCTGAGAATTGGTCGAATTGAATTGTTAACCAGCTCCTTTTCCAAATGAGAGTGCTAAATTAATAGCAATAAAACTCCCAGGTGGGTCTCAGAATTTAACAGATTGTAGTTTTCTGAATATTTCTCAGAAATAGAGTTACTTTTGTCAGTGGAAAGAAACTCACTAACAAACTTGGAGTATGAGTATACACATTAAAAAGACACCTACTACTTAGCAGATGAATCATAATACATTAGAATGTCCACACATGCTTGAAAGAATGATCTATAGAGTGTGCCGTGTGATAATGTTTTCATTCACCACTCAATGTATTCATTCTCATTCTCAGTGTAGGAGTAACTGATCTGATTATGCCTTTATCTAAAGTTTACATAAACAGAGCATATTAAAGTAACAGCAATGCACTGCAGAGGAGAACCAGAGAAGCTGTACTCATCAATAGTTTGACATTCATGATGTGTCATAAAACTTTTTATTGAATGTGTCGGTCTTTACAACTTGTTGTCCTCTTGCAGTTCTGCACCACTACAAACATACCAAGTAATACAACCGTCGTTAAAAGTAATAACTTTCTTGCAGTGTCACTCAAAATTCAACATTTTTATCTGTGTAATTCAGGAGGTTTTATTTATTTATTTATTTATTTTTTACAGCTCCTGCATTGGAATGCGTGCCAGTTACCTAATGACTTCTTTGTAACATTTTGAAGTTCTCAAAAATATTACAAAAATATAACTTTTAATTGCATTTGTGGCAACTGATTTCTACGTTATGCCTTCCTAACTACTCTCCTTATTAATTCTGTCCGATCTTGCTATTTCTCTGCTCTTTTGCAAAATTCATTTTAATTTTAGTTAAAACTTTACTTTCACATACTGTATTGTTCCGTGTATTACTGTAACCAAGTACCAATATTAATTGGTGAAAAAATGTCAAATGTCTATCAATGAGGGTTCCGATCAGGGTTTAATGCTGCCAATTCCGATACGATCATCCAAGATTGAGCTCGGTCAATACTGATTCCGATACTGATCACATAGAGTAGCTGCACATTTTTCACTTTTATAGCTGCTCACTAATGATCACTATTTTCATTTCCGATTAATCTGTCAATTGTTTTTAATTGATTGATTGATGAATTATGTAATTTTTAAAAACATTTATCCATATTTCCTTCCCTTTATTATCCAAAAGCAGGACAATGTTTCAAATTGACCTTGCAGAAAATGCACAAACATATATTGTGATTCAGTTACTGGTTGTTGTCTGTAGCATGCAGTGTTAACGAAAGCGGGAGGGATGCTACACTGCGCGCAGGCTGGTCTCTAGTTGGCTGCAGGCTGCCAACTACGAGCTGCTGTTAATCGTTTTTCGTGATCGGCTATGAAAGGCACTGATCGAAATATGGCAATAGATCAGATCACTGGTAGTATTTATGTATGTATGATTTGCTCAATTTTCAAACATCTGTCCTCCTGATTACTGACAGAGCTAGCTAGAGGGGGAGCTGCCCCCCACGCCCCACAGCCCCAAAGTATGCTTGGACCCCCCCCCCAGGTGCCACATTAAATAATTGACTTTTGGGTATGTTCTGATTATTTACGGCATTTTTTTTTCCACATTTCCCCTGTCCGCCATAGGTAACATAAAAGTAATTTTCATCTGCATTCATTTATAATTTTTGGTGTGTGCAAAATATATATTTATATATATATATAGTTGTGCAGACCACTGAGATATCATTGGGCCCCCCAAGAAAAAAAATCATAGCTGCGCCAGTGCTCTTGATACACATCTCCCTTATCTTCAGTTGCGTAAATGCCCCCAGCCACTGTACGAGGAAATATAGCATTGAAATAACACCATTTAGGTCCCTCTATGTACATTATATGATATCCTCAATCTACTGTCCAACCAGCTCACACGTATTGGGCCAAACCTTTTTTTCAGATCACTTCAGCAACAAATTGTAACAGATGCAGGCTTCATAAAGTCACTGCCTCACCTCAGCCCACCTCACCTTGCCCGCTATATGATGTTATATATCTCTGAGCATAAACCCTAAATGACAGGGTCACGTCAGAATAGAGCCAGGTCATTGTGTCAACTGTTGCCTCACACAGTAAAGACTCTATAAAAAATCAATTGA
Source organism: Filicampus tigris (assembly GCF_054856515.1). Taxonomy (NCBI): domain Eukaryota; kingdom Metazoa; phylum Chordata; class Actinopteri; order Syngnathiformes; family Syngnathidae; genus Filicampus; species Filicampus tigris. Next base: position 11,654,074 of record NC_141235.1, on the reverse strand, counting down.
TTTATGATACAACTGACAGGCCATCCACTGCCACACAGCCATCTGGAGCTAACTTCTTGGGCTGTATATTTGAAAGAGGCCATGAAAGAAAAAGAGTGACTCAGCGATTTTACTTTCATTTTCTGAATATACAGGTCTATGCAATCAGCAAAAAATACAAAGTTGATCAAGCAATCTGACAACAAAGTGTTAAAGATTTCCAAAGAATATGATTAAAAACTCACAGCTCAGAGTTTAGTGTTTTGTTTAATGTTATGTCCAACAAAAAGCATTGATCATCATGGACCAGCAGATGGAAAATGCCTTTTTTCCTTGCCTCATTAGCAGCCTGTCAAGTGTTTGAATTTTCACATATTTTATTTATGTTTCTATTCATCCCTTGTCAGCAATACCGAAGAGAAAACACCTGAGTCAAATGAAAAGTATGATCTTTGTAACTAGTACAGTCCGTTTTCGTAAATCAATAATTCTATTCTGTGGAAGGAAAAAAACTTGGAGATTCCTGTTTGAATGTTGACTAAGAAGTAAAATTGATAAGAGTCTAGAATTGTCTGCTTTATAGTACAATGGGAAGCTCTAACGTGGATTTATTGTCCTCCAGTATATTGATGACACACTACCTGCCGAGTCGCCCTATCTGTATGGCCTTCATCCCAATGCTGAGATTGGCTTCCTCACACAAACCTCCGAAAATCTTTTCCGCACTCTACTGGAGATGCAGCCCAGAGATGGAGGAGTCGGTGAAGGGGCAGGGATGACACGAGAGGAAAAGGTAAATATGATTAGTTATTTTTATAACCGCTGCATGGGAGGTGAGATGAGTTTTGTGTTGACAATATTGTCTCATTAGATTATAATGAAACGAATTCTGTTTTCGCTCATTTTTTTTTTTTGCCCATACTAAACAATAGAACTATAAATCATTTATTAAATCCAGTAAAATTTGTCACTGTTATACATTGTGTAAAAATAAGATAACCACTGGACTGGTCATATCAAGATGTAAAAAGAAATAATGCATTGCACTTTAAAACTCATGCAAATTTCAATCACAATCGGAAACGACTTTTCAATTAATACCTTTTTGACAGTGCCAATCAAAATTCAAATACATTTGTCGGCAGAAGTGGGCTGACTGACGGACCGGCCTATCAATCTGTCATTGACGGATGCCCATTTTGCTAACGATTGACAAATGACGGGCTGACAAATGACGGAGATGGGTTTTCATCTGTCACTGTAATTGTCATAAACCGCATCTGTCAGTGATGGTCCGTTAGTCCAGTACTGGCGGATGCCCGTTTTTCTGACGTATTTTGGGGCGACCAACGGACTTCTGACGGACTGAGGATTATAATTCAGTTTGTCATGAAAAATGGACTGATGAATGACGGACGCATACCCTGGCCGCTGACGGATGACAAATGATGGACCAGCAAAATTTAGTAAAGTGCCCACCTCTGCTTGTCTGTAATAGTTGCTCTATATTATCTACACCTACTTCTGTCCTCATTACATCAATGTTCTTTGCATCTTATCATCATTAGCCTACTCGAGAAAAACGTACCCAAATAAATTGAGTATGTTTGAATCATTTGGATTTGGACCCGTAATTATGCCGTGCAAACGTTTTACACAAATTATTCATATCATTATTATTATTTCATATACAGTACATATATTGCTGGGGAGTTTTGGAGAAGTTCATATTTTTTTTCTCTAATATATGCCTCCTCACCCGTTTTTCGAAAAAAATCCTACATTGCATGTTTATCACTCTCACTATCCCTTCTAACTGAAGTATATTGGCCACATTCAATTAAAGTACTTTTGGTGCAAAATGCAAGTGACAAATAAAATATCTCCTGGACATGACTCGCTTAGTCCACCCCTCTTGGGGTGGAAGGCTTAAGGCAATGAAAACGTACCAGGTAAACACAAGAAATGATTTTGATTTGAAGAGTCAAGCTGTCACCCTAAGCTCATATATATAAAGCACGGCTCTCCACAAATGCGAATTCCATGCTAGATTCTGGGAAGTTGCACCTGGTCCTAAATGCAGGATGACAACAGGTGACACTTGCTATAGCTACTGGATTGTGAAAGGAAATAAAATGCAGCCAAATGCTTGTTGGGGCTGACGTGACCCTCCCCTTTTTTCATATTTTCTAGTCTCCCTTTTGGTTCAGAGCACCTCTGATGTAAATTCTATTTGTCCTGAAAAGCATTAGTTTGCAGTATTGTGCGTTACCTTTTCTAATACAATGCAATGAGTCCACACCGTACCTCTCCCAGATCACCCGTGACTGAAAAGGATAATGGTAGAAAATGAATGAATAAGCTTTGAAGTCAAAGCCAAGCTTGATTTATTTTTATTTGTTTTATTTCTCATGCCAATTTGTAAATGTCCAACTCTGTTTGATCTTTTTACCTCAAGAAACTTTATACTCGTCTCAGCATATGAACACCAACAATGACCCTCTTTGTATTCTGTGAGCTTAGTAGCTGCCTAACTGTGATCATATATTTGAACTGGAGAAATCCATAGATATGATGACTTCATATCCTTTGTTCGACACCTACCGGGATCCACCAACTGATTACTAATGCCAGTTGCCTTGGAAAAATGTTGACGCAGACATTAGCTTTCATCAGGTATTCACAAAAATATCATTAAGGGCATTGATTTTTCTTCAGGGATTAGGCTGTTACAGTATTGATAAAAAAAAAAAAAAAAAAAAAAAAAAGCTGTCAGTGCAAAAAATGTTCATAAATATTTATGGCCATGTTTAATTATAACAAAACAGTTTCTCAGTCAATGTTAATGCTGAATACATACATTTGTCTTTTGTGAATATTGTCCGTCCCCAGCATTTAAAGCTTGGAGTTACGCCATCTAATTTAATTAAAAATAATTCTTTCTTGAGAAAAAAAAAAAACTTACCAGAAAATATTCCCATTGTTGTTCATATATTTTAAGGTGCGTACAGTGCTGGAGGAGATCCTTGAGAAACTCCCTGAGGAGTTTAACATCTCCGAGCTGCTCGGAAAGGCAGAGGACAGGACTCCATACCAGGTGGTGGCGGTCCAAGAGTGTGAGCGCATGAATCTTCTCACCCAAGAAATCAGACGTTCCCTCAATGAGCTCAGCCTGGGTCTCAAGGTGAGATAATTGTAATGCAGGCAGACATTAATTATTGATGGTTATAATAAACAAACTCATCACCGCTGCATTGGAAAACATTGATGAGCACTGTTTGTTATGCATTTCATAGATTGAAAATCAGTTATTGCCTTCACCAATGCTATGTTATGTTAATTACAACAAGGAAATGGCCTTGGCCTATCATGTGCCCCTCCACCGTGTTTCATTAAAATCATCAGTCAGCATAATCCCACTGACAGAAAAATTGAAAATGGCTTGAGTAATTAAAGCAAATGCAGGTTTTTTTGGGAGAGGGGGTTGGGTTTTTTGGGGGGAGTAAATGAGTGGACATGTTCACTCATGTCAACCACAAAACTCTTAACTCATTCACAGCCAGACATTTTAAGACCTTCTTTTACCCTAATGTTTGAAAATATTTGAAAAAAATCTGTGCCCTGCGATTGGCTGGCAACCAATTCAGGATGTCCCCCGCCTACTGCCCGAAGACTGCTGGGATAGGCTTCAGCACGCCCCGCGACCCTTGTAAGAATAAGCGGTATCGATAATGGATGGATGGGTGGATGAAAAACATCGAAATTCCTGGGATTGAATGGCTGGACTGCAAATTCGACAAGTAAAGAGAAAGTCAATTCATCCATGGCAGTTAATAAGTTAGATAAGACTGACTCAGACTTTGGTTAGAAAGTTGTAAAAAAAAAAGGCACAAGATGTGAGAACCATGTGTGAAGTCTGATTGAGTCATGTAGGAACAACTAAATGAAAAGAGAAAAAGGAGGGAGAAAAACGTTTGTCAGGAGTTATGAGGACCTCTCAACATTATTAGCACCAATAAATCGGCTCAGTGATTTAAAAGCCATGGAGTCTATTGTACCAGCAAATGGAATCATAGTTTGCCTTTATAATAAAATAAACAAGCACTAGTTGACTCTTACCCTGGTGTGCCGGTCCATCGTGTTCATTTGACGTGAATGTGGATGAATGGGCAGATCAAGATTATTTTAAGAAAGGTTCGTGGTTCTACTCTGACATAGATGAATATCCCGCCGCTTATCACCCTCTAAACCATTTTGCGACTGACACGTGTTGGTGTCTGCAATACATCAGATTCAGCATCAATGGGTGAAGGACACAATTGTTGCCACACAGTGCCATTGTCTCTTCACTTTAAGGTGTCTGGCTTATTTCTAGGATAATTGCGCCTTTCTCCCCGAGAAGGGGAAATAAACTAACACCTCTAAATATGTTCACTTACCTTAAAATCATATGCCAGATCACTTGAGATCACTGAAGGGCAACATGGAACGTTGTTGTATATACTTACCAATAATACACGCTGCCAAATACAATGTACAGTACATATATTAGAAAATAGTACAATCAATTATAAGGGCTAATTTACAGACCAAAAAAGATACCTGCAATGTGTTACGTAAGAAGCAAATAATGTTTATTTGGCACGAGAAGAAGCACAAAGTCAACAATATTTCTTTGAACGTTTGTTTTTAAACGTAATTGTTCGTGAACTGGGACATTTGCGAACCGAGATTCCACTGTATTTTTTTAACTGCTCATCACAACAATATAAAAGCTACGTGTACAATGGACATGAAAACTCAAGATGTTAGTAAAACAAAATGTGAGTAAAAAGCAATCAGCCACGACTTTAGCTTTTGATTTTAAAAGTTAAAAACATCATTGCTTTAAATTGTATTTTGGCTTTGTCTTATTGTGAAATTTTTAGAATGTAATGTCGATTTCAGAAATAGTTGTCAGAACTGTGTCAAGTCTTTTCTGAAGGAATTTACACTCATTCTCTCAGAAGACAAAAAGTACAAACATACCACAGAAACAAAGCATCAACAAAAGCAACACGAGAAAGTTACACATTAATCAGCAGTCACTAGAAATGAAATACACACTTACACGCTCAAAAAGGAGTTGGAAGAAGTATAACCTTATCTGGTCCTACCCGTTTAATCTCCCTTACGTGAACAATATATCAAATATTTGTCAATCCACTACGGTAGTTCTATATCATATCATATGATATAATATCATATACAGATTTGTGCACAATATATCAAATGCTGTACACTACCATACTTATGAATATGTAGCTATACATAATATACTATTAGACTAGATAGAATACTATTTGGTATAACAGCTAATATACTTGGAAAAAACAAACACAGTTTACTTCATTTTTTTTAGTTGAAATCAGCCCCTAAATGTGAGATCGCTGTCTTGTATTGATCCTTTAGGGGGAACTAACCATGACCAGTGACATGGAGAACCTCCAGAATGCTCTTTTCCTGGACATGGTACCAGAGACTTGGACAAAGCGTGCTTACCCCTCCATATGTGGCCTGACTCTGTGGTTCTCTGACCTGCTGGCACGAATCAAGGAGCTGGAAGTCTGGACAACTGACTTTGTCTTACCTTGCGCAGTGTGGCTGACCGGCTTCTTCAACCCACAGTCCTTCCTCACCGCCATCATGCAAGCCATGGCTCGCAAGTACTTAACAGCAGGGCTTATATGGATAGTATCTTGAATTTCTTAGTGTGATACAAAGATTCCATGTTTGGATAACAGGAATGAGTGGCCTTTGGATAGCATGAGTCTGCAATGTGATGTTACCAAGAAGAACCGTGAGGACCTGACATCGGCACCTCGAGAAGGGGCTTACGTCCATGGGCTATACATGGAGGGTGCTCGCTGGGACACACAGGTATAGCTAAACTTGTTTAGTATTTTTTGCTTACCTTTCTAGGGAGAAGTATTTTGACAGCTGCCTTTTCCCCTACGGCAACACAGCAATTCAAAACAGAAGAAATATGGATTCGTGGGCGTTTCCAAAATGGTTTCCATAAAATTGGTAGCATAGAATTGTCAATCATGTCTTTTGTAAGATTGATTAAGATCTTGGGGGGTAAAGGGTCTGTTCATTTCTTTATTAATCATGAGGCACGGTGGATACCAGTGGTGGGCATTTTATTCAAATTTGCTGGTCCATCATTCGTCATCCATCAGCAGCCAGGGTACCCATCCGTCATTCGTCAGTCCGTCATTTTTCGTGACGAACTGAATTGTAATCGGCAGTCCGTCAATCTGTCAGTCAGCCGGTCCGTCATCCGTCAGCAGCCAGGGTACCCATCCGTCATTCGTCAGTCCGTCATTTTTCGTGACGAACTGAATTGTAATCGGCAGTCCGTCAATCTGTCAGTCAGTTCGTCAGTTAGTCCGTCATATGTCCGTTGGTCCGTCAGTCGGTCCCCCCCAAAACATCTGAAAAACGGGTATCCGTCAGCGGCGGACTGACGGACGCGGTTAGTGACGATTACACTGACGGATGAAAACCGACTTCCGCCATTCGTCAGTCCGTCTGTTTTAGAAAGTATTCAGTCACTTGTCAATCGTCACCAAAACGGGCCATGACTGACAGACTGTATACCTTGCACTGTTTGTACATTGCTTCCAAACTCTAACTTAAGATGCAAAGCTGACAAGCTCCTGGACATGAGGTAAATTCACCTTTCGTTGCACCTAAACTTACTCAGTAAATTAAGTTGGAGATTTCTTTCCTTAAGGGATTCCGCATTCCATTTGTGCCTTGATTTTCTACTTTGCATCCCACTTGCATTCGGCTGCAGCGCATTACTCTGCTTCTCTTAGCTCTGTCTATCTAAGCATGCTACCTCTATAAAGAATATGTTGCCTAGCTTTCAAGCTGCATCCCTGTAGACTTGTTAATTGGGGAATGTGCAGAGTGTGCACTTGAACACTTAGATCTCCCCTTAGTTGAGTGGTTCCTTTTTTCTTCATTAAAGTTAGAGACGCAGGCAAATGACTCTGTTAGATGACTCGGGTAGCTTTTCGTCGATGCTCTCGTCACTCCTCATCCACTCGCTGCCCTCCTCGTCTCTCCAAAGGCCAGTCTTGCGCCAGTGTCGGGGAATAGTGTGCATACGAGAGTAAGCGGTACTCCTACAAGACACAGATGTGTAGCAATAAAAGTCAAAGATTTATGATAAGCCTACTGATCCATATTTATGAAGTTCACCTCTTATTCAAAGGGATATCATACATAAAAGAAAGCTAGATACTGGATTTGATGTGTTCTAAGTGACCGTGACGCCATGGCACACCAGAGATTTACGAGAGTTATGTTTTTTTAATATATATATATATATATATATAAATATAATATATATGCTCATACTAAATTAGACATATAGGTATGCGGCTCGCGTTCAAATTGTGTGTATTGATTGATTGATTTTTTTTTTTTAAGCTCACCTTATTATGAGGACCTGATAGGAGAGTACACATGTAAATTGAGGCCCACCTCAAGACACTGGCAACAATACGATACATTTAAGATGCCCTATGCAATACCATCCAATTCCATTCCAATGTTGCAGACTTCATTATGGAATTGGAAAGCCGCTCGTGGTACATAAAAAGTAATAGTAGCTATACTTTCCCCTTTCATATGCATGTAGCTGTATTCAAATTTGAAGGGTCAAGAGCGGTGGTCACAACTTGCTCCCGTTTCAAGTATGTTTGCAAGTTGCATGTCTCTTGTCCACCTTCTTTCTGGATAAATCCAAAATGTCGCCAAACATTGGATGAACTGAAGTTCTGGGGATACGTTACGTTATGGGGATACGTAGCTCTGCCTTTGCCAGGACACCCGTACTTTGATTCGACCTGTGACAGTTTGTCTGACATCGAGATGATTTCAGATGCCACAGAGGTTGACATATCACAAATTAAATTACTGGATACAAATGAATGGCAACTATTTTTTTGAAGAGTAATCAAGCCAGAGGGTGTTTAATATGAATTACACATCACAGAAAATTGCTTTAACCGAACCAGATGATGATCGTTAAATAATGTTTGGATTGTTTAATACAAGCCACAGTGATTTTGCACAATTTCTGACATATGTTTTCCCGGGTTGTTCCATTGCATCTTTGACAATTATAATGATGCTTTAATGCATATTTTCACATCCCTATCATTGGAAACTAGAGGGGAATACATTTTGAGTGAGATCCATCACGGTCATATACGGCCATGCAATTCCACCTCATTACCGTATTTCATCGAGGACAAAAGTCCTGCTAGGAGATTCCTATCATTTGTACAGTATTTACCCCACATGGACTTTAATATTTCCTTAAAGTTTTACAGTATTTGCAGATTCAATGAAGGCTTTTGTCCTCCGACTTTACCAAAGTCATCAGGATTTACGCACAGCCCTGCAATCCTCTATGCATGCATGGTGAAACTTCAGTTTGTCAGGCACTAAATGTAGGAGGATTAATTAGCGAGACAGACCTCCCTGTTTCAGTGTGTTCAGTGAGTGTTTTTTGAGGCAGGGCATTTTGACTTTGTCTCAAACACCGCCGACTTTCAAACACACTTCAAGATTATGACAATGTTGTGTGCTCTGAATGTCCCGCATGGCTCGTGTCAAACAGGATTAGTCCAACATTTAAATGCGGCCTCATTGGCAGGGGAAAAAAAATACAGAATTAACAAGCTTTCACTGCACTTTACACAAATTAATTACTTCCCTTAGCTCTTTGACACATGTCAATCTGTGGTTCGCTGCATTGTCATCCCTGCCCGTCTTTCTCTGTCAGACCGGATTGATTGTGGACGCCCGCCTGAAAGAGCTCACTCCTATCATGCCAGTCATCTTCGTCAGGGCCATCCCCGTGGACAAACAGGAGAACAGGAACACGTACCAGTGTCCGGTTTATAAAACCCGTCAAAGGGGGCCAACGTACGTGTGGACCTTTAACCTGAAGACCAAAGAAAAGCCCTCCAAGTGGACCTTGGCTGGAGTTGCTTTGCTTTTGCAGATCTAGCAAGATTCCAGAAGCTTTCATTTAAAGTTTGTAATAGTGATGGTGCCACAGGGTCAAGGATCGGCTCGCATTTGAACTGATGATACCGTATGCCAATTGTCTTTGCTTGTATTTTGACAAAAGTCCCATCATTTTCTCAGGTCTCAGAAAGCTTTTCTGAAATCTACTGTATTGCAAATGATTGATACATAGATGAGATTGACGGTAAGATAAATTGTGCAATTGTTCTTTTTTCCCCCCATGTTGAACACATAAATTTGCACATTAAGCTCACTTTAAATGTGTTTACTTTATTCTCATAGTTACATATTATTTGTTTTACTTGTCTTTAGCTTCCATCACTGTTCAACAACTTGAGGTTCCTGATAAAGTTCTGTATTTTATCAACAGATTTGTTGTAAAGCAACATGGATTTTTCTCATCTCATTTTCTATACCGCTTATCTTCACTATTTTTGTAGTTCCAAAGATTTTTTTATAGCAATAAACAAGAAAATTCCTTTCTGTTGCTTGTTCATCTGCTCTTTGCCACATTGCCTGATGATGAAAAAAAAAAACTGTAAACTATAAAGCTATAAATAAATTACAGAATGTGAAAATACCAGGTGCCAAGTAGATGGGTAACTGGGCATAATGTACTACCACAGTACGTGTAAACAAGCTTTTATACTAACAAGGCCGTCTCAATTCTTTTGACAAACTGACATTTTAGCTCAGTGACCGCATTTCTCAAATGTGCTCTCTTGTTTTTTTTGCTCTTGTGATTCAGGACACACTCAGTGCATCATAACAACTTTTATTTCCAGTACTTAAATGGATAAAGGCTCCTCCTTGAGACATCACTTTACAGTGTTGGAGCAGTTTGTGTGTCCTGTGCTTCATGCCCCTGGCGCGGTTCTCAAGGACGATTAAAAATGAAACATTTCCACGCTATCCCTCCCTCAATCTGCGTGTATTGTTCTGCCGTGATAGTCATTTGCTCTATTTTCAGTCACTGTTCATGAAGTCATTGGGAGGACTACTATAATGTCAAAGATTTATTCATTAGTTATTCTTGGCAGCACCAGTCACTCAGTGTGAACAAGTCATTACAAGCAGCAACAACAATTAACCCTATAGCAAGTTTATTTTCTCACAAGCATCACATTGCTGCACCCGGCAAGTATTTATTATTGTTCTTGTTTGGAGTAATTTTATGGCCAAAGATTTAATAGAAAGCATTAAGATGAGTATGCCAAAAGGCACTGTCTGAAAGTAGAGTATGACAAATCGTAGGACTGTGAGGAAATTGTTTTGAATTCATTTGTTTCTGCCATTACAAAAAAAAAAAAAAATCGACTACATCAATAGGTCTGAAGTCACAATATTATATCTTAATATACACATTTGTATTTATGGGGAATGGTTTTTACGGACTTCGCATTTGATTTGATTTTCATAAATGGATATGATTTCTTACAGTTTAATTCCCCATCATTCCCCGACCTACCAGGGTAATCTCCCAATTGCACCTCTTCTGAGATCAAACACTGACTACAGCACTCTTGCTAATCAGTCATTCCCTCCTAGAGTACAATTAAAGAAAAGACAATCTCTAACCAATCCCTATACAATAGATACCGACACATTTTTCTATTTCTTTTTCATCCAGAACTTGGAGAGCTTTAATAATGCACTCAGAGACAGGGAGGTGTGAAGGGGGTGGAACGGATGATACATGGGTGAGAATTTAAGTCGAACAACCATAATACAGATTTAAGTGGCATTATACTATTGACCTTCCAATCGCTGTAGAACAGACCTTTTCATAATGTTTGTAAACAATAGACGCCGGAATCCTTCCACGCGGCAGCAACATAGCCTGAATGTTTGAGCATTTCACCGCAAATATTACAGAGGAACGCAATGCAAAATCTACGAGAAGGAGCTTGCATTTCAGCATTTGAAAAGCAAGCACATTTGTGGCATCTCAGTTAGCCATTTGGCTTGTTAGCTGCTAATATTCACCTCACCGTTAGTCAAGGTACTTGCTTCAAGCTGCAAACGTTCACGTTAACTTATGGCTAATGATGACGAGTTAGCCTTAGGTTATGTGTTTGATGTAATATTACCATCGCACATATGAAGAGAAAGCTTTTAATACGCCGCCACGTTTGTGGGGGCAACAGTCCCATCAAAGGAAGTGCAGATGATTACATTTGGGTTCAATGATTATCATTTTGATGAAATCTGGAAAAAGGACAAAAGCAACATGAAAGCTTCAGATATCTGTGTAGATCCAATTACTCTTTTCCAGCATTTTATTTGATATTCTGAAATATATTGATAGTGATATTCTCTGCTTTATTCACAATGGTTCTGATAACACCTAGTTAGTGCCCTAGCACTAGAACTCCTAGAATCTCAGCTCACCTAGAGCTAAGCCAAATGGCTGTTTGGTATGAAACAAAAAATATATATGTATACAGACTGTATTGAGATTTAATTAATTATGCGTCAAATAACCTGGTTGCTAAAATAAAAGTAACAAACGGGCTGATTTTATAAAATAGAATATACAAACACAAAGATATGTTCTATTTTGATATAAAGGCAGTTTGAATTTTTTTGTAGCATACCAACATGTAACTTATGATCTCAGTGTTTGGACAGGTGTGATAATGGTTTGTGTACGTCTGATGTTGCTCACTGTGGTTCAAGGAATGCTCAGGGAGTTTGTGTGAAAATTAGAGGGAACATCGCATGTCTGTGTGGGTAGTTTTTTTGTAGACCGCATTTTAATGCTTTCCTTCTTCCCTGCCCACACGTTGCAGTCCAAAAATGACAATGCCTTCCTGGGTGAAATGGATGTTGCTGTCCACAGAGTTAATGTGTTGCGTAAACAATTCTACTTTACAGGTTTCGATTTGAACCTCTTAAAGAGGAAGTTGCTGATGCCAGATCAGAGAGCTGAGAGAGGGAGAGAGGGGGGCGTGGGGGTGTCAACTGTATGACAAACTGATCATCCATGCCCACACCACATCACCAAAACCACCATAAGACTCAGAGACTCATTATCACCAGATACTCTAAAATATGATGATAAACAATGGCCACACCATCCAAACAAAGTAATTTAACACAAAGGATTGCGGAATATGATATTGGTTTTATTACATTTTATTTTTCTGTTTCATCTAGGTCAATTATCTGATATTTTTGGGGGGTTTAAATAGGGATTTAATTTTTTTTTTTATTTCAGGCAAATTGATGTGTTTTTTGTAAATTGTTAATCTTTCTTTTTTTCTGTCGTTACTGTTAATAGGCATACAATGGAAACAGTAGAGATGTACTTAACAATTTTCTAGACAAATTATACTATTTATAGTCGCTGCAGAATGTTGGCGGAGGGCCCTGAAATGTTTTCTTCTTCCTTGTGGGGGCATAACAGAAAATAATTGAGAAGCACTGAATTTGAGATACAGAATTATCTGTATGGACAGAGAAAACAAGATAAGCAGGGGCGCGGGGGGTGGCTTTGTGGATAAAACTTTCAAATATAATGTGGTGAGCTTTGGTGGATAATATATTAATTATATTAGTTTTGTTTCACGTTAGGTCTTGTTTTTTGGGGGTTTTTTTTCTGGTAAATGTCTTGCTCGTTAATTTTTTTAAATTTGTTTTCACCTATGTTCGTCAGCCTACTCACTTGAGTCTACCAATAAGCTTCCTCAGCTATTTGTTTTTTTCTTTTTCTTTCTTTCTTTCAAAACCTTGGCTTCTGTCAGTTGTCAGTGTACCTTTTTTATTTGAATATTGAATATTGGTAAGGAGGAAAATAGTGACTATTCCATCTGGCGAGGCACCGCCCCCTGCCCCTGATACTTGGTCATCTCTGACGGGTGTGCGGGCGGGGACATCTTAAGCATCCGTATTGTGTGAGACATTAGGTGGTTGCTTGGTTACTGGTCAGTCCAGTAAAGCCACTAATGAGAATCCTAGAGAGACATTGCTGTTTACGTGCCTTCGCCAAATACAAATATAATCAACATAATGACGATGACACTTATTCAACATTCACACTAACATATTCAACTTTACTCAACATTCTTATTTATCAAATCCAGTCCCCATTATTATATCCGGATGTGCCGTCAGCTGAACATGGATTTTTAGGTCTGTCAGAAAGGTTGCAGCACTGGTGACACATACACTGAAAAAAATGGTTGAATTTACTCAATTTTATTTTGTCAAGTGGTTGCACAAAGTAAAATCATCTGTATGCAGATACATTTTTAAATTAGATGTATAGTCTGCTGGATTCAGATATTTATCGAGTGAATGATGCACAGCATTTTTTTTTTTCATTTTAAGATACAGTACATTTCAAACGCAAACTTTAATATAATTACCCTAGAGTAAATCATTTTGAACTCAACTCTGTGAAACCAGTCAACCTTTTCCCACATGCTTTTATATGAATATCCTCTGTCAGGTCGTCAAGCAATGAGCAGACTGAGTGAGTGAGTGACTCACTGGTGATGAGTAATGAATCTTCGCGTACGACCTAGAGGCCAAGCAGCGGAAACTTCAGTGGAAGAGTCCGACATCATCATGGCCGAAGAAAGCAAGACAGTCGAAATCCAAAGTCAAATTGATGTTGATTGCATTCCTCAATGTTAATGTTGATTTCTTCCTCTCTCTAAGAAGCCACTTGCGAGGTGTCCAACACATACCCCAAACCTCACACCACATTCAGCGAGGAGGAACGTGTGGTTAATGCACTGCAAGCAGTCATTTTCATAATAAGCGTGTAAAGTGTTGATAAATGGCACCATCTTGCCTCCATTTGGAATGCTAACACATTCTCCGCACCGCTCCCACCCAGAAGAGTTGACTGTGACAAAACGGGTGGATTAGCCCGCAATATTGGGACAATACACGCAGCCCGGGGTTCTGCCAGTAGAGTCACTGCACTGCCGCTGTGCAGACCAGCAGCGCAAGGAGCTGCTTTTGGCTGCGACTGGTGCCGGAGGTAATTAGCTTTGACAGTGCTGATGAGTTGCTAATTAAATGTTTATCCGAATCTGGCATCTGTCGTAAAACAAATGTCTTTTAGCGGTCTACAATCAGTGGATTATCATGAATAGCTCGGTTTGGGTGCTGCACGTGGGGAGATAAACTGCAAGACAACGGTGGATTTCGAGTACTTTTTAGGCACTCGGGCAGTTGACGGCAAAAACACTTACCACATGTTGGCAGATGCCTGTGCCTCATAATGGCACTGATTATCTTTTGGTCCACATTCAAGATGACGTTCACCGGAAGTTTTGTTTGGTTGTTGCAATTATTTTTATCTTGGAGTTTTGAAATGTATGAAGATGTCATTTGACCTCAGGAATCAAAATGTGACAGAAGCAAGGTCATTATAGTTTGGGAATTTTAATTACGCTTCATTTTTATGTGGTTTTGACTTTTGTTTTTTAAAGTTTTAATTACTTTTCAGGGCGGCTTTGATAGTTTTTGTTTGTTCTTTCAAAAAATGTGTTTTGTTCAGTTTTAGTATTAGTTTTCTTTTTTAATAGTTTTACTTGTGTGCAGGATTTTAAAAACACCATGGGAAGTAATTGTGTTGTATGAATTCAACAAAAAAAAATATTTTAAAGCATTTTGATAATACAGGGTACAGTTTAACAGTCCACAGACTTTGAACCAAGCGCAGTGCATAACACCGCTTCTAAAGTTAGATGCATGCATGCATCCTGATTAAATCAAGCTATCTGTAAAACACAGGTACTAAAATGTGATTTGTTGTTTCACATGACTTGAAAGTTTGGGACAACTTTATAGGAATATTTTTCCAGAAAATTTGAACAAGATAACCAAAAACTGCAAAGACAATAAGGTCAATGTGGAGTTCCTGCAAGTCAACACTATAAAAGTCATGAACAGCACCACGTTGGAAAGGAGATGCCCAAAAACAAAAATCTGGTCAAAATACCAAATATGATCTTCACGAGGGATTAAACAAATATAACAGATTACTGAGTAGAGTATTTATATAGAGCAACTATATAAATGAACACAATTGGAATACTCTCTCTTCTCCCTCACAGCTCCGCCTATGAACAAGCTGATTGGCAAATGGGCAGCAGGTGTGCAACTAGACGATCCTTCTCACCAGTACAACTGGAAGACAAACCATAACAACAGCAAGAAGTTGTGCAGAGAGGAAGTGTGCATTAAAAGTAGAGGTAAAGAAATTGTAACACTGTATTACAACCATCTTGCCCACGTGGAATGTTTTTGAGTAGCTCATGGGAAAACATTTTAAGATGCAGTGGCAGTCAAGTCTATCACAAGAATGTCAACCTCTGCTACCTGTTGCCTATCCCGCCCTCAGTAGATTCCCTGATTGCAAATTCATATTTTCATTTAAATGCTGATGGGTTGAGAATTGGAGACGCAAGCGTATCCATTTAGCCGGGGTTTGTTGCGAGAGTTGTTGTTCACGCAAAGAGATTCCCATGAATTTATAGGAGATCATAAATTGCACCGGCCAGCATTAAAGGCAGCTATGAAGACTTGGGTCTTAATTCAGGTTGTATGATCGCATTGCATTGCTGGCCTGGTTTGAGAATAAAGTATGGGCAATATGTCAAGTTGAAACTATTAAATACCAAGCTCTAGCTTACTACTCCTATCTTAATTTCAGAGCCCTACTAACTGGCATTTATGAGGACAAACCCCATCACGGCCAGAATTTCTGCTGCTATTTCAAACATCAAGTGTTATGTTTGGAGAACCACAACAAACAGACACTGACCCCCCCCCAAAAAATACGTAAGTACATTAGAAGTACAAGTAAGTAAACATTTGGATGTTTTGCAGTTTGTCTCAGCCAACTGCAAAAAAAAAAAAAAAAAAATGAAGTGTTGATTTGAATCTGAAAATATGACAGCAGATGTTGGCTTGATTTATTGACTGAAAAAGGCTGTGCTCCTAACTGTCCTCTTGGTTTATGTTCCAGTGAGATGTCAACTTTGGATATGACAGCTGCAGAGCTGCAAGTCAACTCAACAGTTCGGAAAATGTTCCAGGGTGAGTCTGTTCTTGCCTGCTGGCTAGATCTTTGCTAAATATGCTTGGCTAAAAATATTAGATGCAGCTAAATAAGAGAACTCTCATTCTCGCTAATCCCACTCAAAAATCAGAGCTCAAAAAAAATATTGAACTTGATAACCTCACTTGTAGTTCAGTCATCTAATACCTACATTTAATGGATAGCTTTCAGTTTAATTGAATGACAATTGTGTGTCACTTTCATATTTGTTTCTGTACCAACTATTTTCGTATGATATGCTACCAAATCACAGCTGTAATTGTCCGGTATGTTGTACTCTACTTGTATGTACAATATTTACATGTTAAAGTAGACTGGTTCAGAAAGCCCAAACAAGGACACATACATAGACAAATAATTTAACAATCATATTTGGGTTGATTCTAGTTTGCACTGAACTGCATTTTGATGCCACTAAACAATGTTTGGCATGACACACAAAGCAATATGGCCGAACCTGATAGAACTGTAACGCAGGGAGCAACTACTTTTCAAGAGTATACAGTATATATAAAAGATTCTTTTTTTTCTTCTTTGAAGAATATATATGCAAATGAACAACTTCATTTGAGGAGCCACTTTCTAATTTCTAATCTATGTGTCGCTATCGCTATCTCTCTATCGAGCGTATATATCTATCTATCTATTTGTCTATCTAGCGCATCTATCTATCTAGCGCATCTATCTAGCGCATCTATTTATTTATTTATTGGGGGGTGTAAATACCAGGGAAAGCGGGTTTTTTTTTAAACAATAAAAATAAGACAATATGAAAACAATTTAGTGCTATGTAAATAAAGATGCATAGTAACATTAAAAACTGTTACTTTTCTTAAATTCTCATTGTGCATAACAGCCAAATTTTATTTCTTGTCTTGAAGCAAAGCAGAATAGATTTTTAAAAAAAGCTCTGCTGCGACGTAATTTTTGAAAATAAAATTAATTTCAAAAGTATTCCTTTATTTCTTTATTTATACTCCATATAGAACTACTATATACAAAAATCTTTAAAGAAAAAAAAAAATCCTGATAACTTTTGTATAGTTAAGATTGGCAATGAGAAACGCGTATTTGAGCAGCTGATCTGTGTGTCCAGATACAACTCCTTTTCCTTTTTTTTATCTCTCATTTTCTGCACGATTCTTCAGCACCTTGTCTCTCCTCTTTGAGCTCTTTTATATATATGTATAGATATTACAGTATGTGTGTGTACTGTATATGTATGGGTGTATATGTTTGTGTGTGTGTATATATGTATATGTATATATGTGTATATATATATATATATGTATATATATATATATGTATATGTATGTGTGTGTATATAAATATATAAATATATTCTTTGCTAGTCTTCAATACAAAATGAATGAGGACTATCTTTATTTTTACTTTTCTACAGTTGTTCAGCCATATTCCAGGTTTTGAACGATTCATCAGCACACCCATGCAGCCTAAATGCCAAATTTCCCTATGTTGCATATAGAGTGTAATTAGTCATGTTCTTTTTTATGCACACCGGATGTTAAAGTTCATTTGAATTATATGAGACCTACAGTATATGACTTCTGTCTGTGCTTCTCATTTCAACTAAAACAATTTAATAGGCTCATCCAAAGCCTGCCATGGAAAAAAAAAAGTCCCAGTTCTGTTGAGGCATGACATTTTCATGCTAGTAGGGAAGGTCAAGAGCAGGAAGTTTTGGTTATGGTTGAAGGCTATACATTGTAAAAATAATAGCCCAAAGTCATTCGTAATCTTTAGTAGGTAGAACATTCAATATTTATTTATCTTATATGCAGTATATTAACTCAGCTCCGTCCATGGCATTTTTTGCTGATTCAAAAGCTATGAGTTATTCAACACTTGGTATGCTCATAAAATGTGACTCAACGTGATGTGACTGAATTTAAAATGATTTGTGCTTCTACTGAGTAAAAACACCTGATACGAAGCCTCCTTCAGCAAGTATGAATGTATATCCAAAACCCACAAATAAAGTTTGCACACCACAGTCACACTCTGGTAATGTAGTGAAAATAAAGATACACAACACAGATTGGCCTGAAGTACCAAAATTGAATGTTTAGAAAAATATGAATGTTTATTTGTCCCTACAAGCATTATAATCTATCTCCATAATCTTCAACTTCGGTGATGTCAATGGAATATGGTACACATCCAAGTATGAACAGTGGTATACATTTTTTTTTTTTTTTTTAATCATCACACGGTCATTCCTTTCTCCCTACAAACAGTTTTGCAAAGACACACACAGTATAGTAGTTTTTCCTGTCAAATACTTGGTTAAGTGGGTTTCTAATCTGAACTCACAAAACAGTGATAATTTTTACTTATTCTTTTAAAGAATCTATTTAAAACAGACAGTCTAATACGAAGTCCATTCAGTTCAGATCTGTCCAGGATAATGTCTCTATTATAGCTTATTTACAATCATCTACTTGAAGCAAAAGGAACAAAACTATAGAATTGTTATGGTTTGCTTGAAAAAAATGCTAGCCATCACTAAAAACGCTGAAACAATATAATCATTTTTCCCTTAATGATTGTGCTTTGTAACCCACATTTTAAAAATGGAACATCTGTTAGAGGCACCTGAGAGTGCAAATAACATCCATTTTATCTTCTCTCTTTGAGATGCTTTATAGTTATGAGTAGGACATGGTGCACACTTTTTTTTTTTCCATCAATGTATTTATATATGTATAATGTTATTACAGGCTCATCCAAGATCATCATTTGTGTTGCACATCAGAAATCAAGGAGAAATTTGGCCCGTGGGTTTCACTGTGCAAAGCCCTTTAAAATTTGCCAGAAAAGTTCCTAGATACAGTAAGTTGGCTAGACAAAGGGGGTCGGTTGAAACTTGAACACACACGGAATGAGGCCGAGGCCTGTGCATGAATAAGAGAATGAAACGAGAAGGGAGCGATAGTCGGCATATGAAAGTGATAATTTTGCACCTCCCAAATTAAAATAATCTGAATGTAGTGTACAGTGTAGCTCGTTTTACCGGTCTCTCACATTAAGCTAGTGGATGTTCTTGGTCCTGGAACATGGGTCAAAGTAAAATGAAATCACTACTGTCCAACTCTAATAGGGTAGTGAGCACACCAGCCTACTTAGGCCAATTGTGTTTTTGTCTGTGCAGTTCAGGCACTCCTTGGTTGCCATTACACAGTCACCTCAGTCTTGCTTCCTGTGCGGTAGTGCTGCGGATGTTGTTGCTGCTGGTGATGCTGTGGGGCGTAGTGGAGCTGCTCCACAGTGTGAGTCCGTCTGGCGGCAAATGCCTGCCGCTTGGACACAGTCTGGTTCATTGCTAAAGTGTTGGAGTGTGGGGCTGCTGCCGCTCCTGGAGTTCCAGCGCTGACTCCTCCGCCGCTGTTGTTCGAGGCACTGGGATGGGAGTGCATTTTGGTCATCTTGTAGCGATCCATAAGAGGCGTGGTGGGTATGAAGACGTCTGTGTGCGAGATGGCGCGCGACATGGACTTGTCGCTTCCGTAAAACCCACCGGACATGCTGCTGACCATGCCCCGTTTCAGAGACATCATCAGCTTGTCCGGTGAGAGCAGAGGATCCTGGGATAGAAGGCGGTCTTGTGAGTACAGGCGATCTTGTGAGTAGAGTCGTTCTTGAGAGTAGTGGCGGTCTTTTGAGTAGAGGTGATCCTGTGAGAGAAGTCGGTCCTTGGAGTACATGCGGTCTTTGGTGTACAGGCGGTCTTGGGAAGTATAGCGGTCCTGTGGAAGCAGGCGTTCCTGGGATCGAAGGCGTTCGGCAGACAGCAGCTGTTCGTCTGAGAGAATCCGGCCTCCGTAAGGGGACATACCATTAGATGACGTGTTGTAATCCTGTTGTGGGGCTCTCTGTGGGGACAGAACCCGATCCTGGGACATGGCTCTTTGGACGCGGCGGGGTCTCTGTCTTTGCTGGGACTGTTGTTGGGAGGACTGTGACTGGGGAGTTGCCTGCAACATGGAAGACTGCGGACCCTGACTCTGAAGCTGCTGTTGTTCCCGATGCTGTATAGCAGCAGAAACATGGAAATTGTTAGTCATGGGGTCTGTCCTTAATCATTCCCTTATTGCCTACTCTGTTTATTACTGTATAGGGATTTTTATATAGTCTACTATATCATTAACTCATCAATCATATGAAAGTAGTTTTCTAGCACTACTTTGGTGCGGCATTAATTACATAATTTCTGTCTCATAATTCAAATGCGCTGGATAAATGACAGCTTATTGAACAAATATTGCATTATAACTCCAAGCGTTTTAACAATGTCTCCACTTTCACCTACTGATTATGCAGCATCAGGAGCAACTGGGCGCTCAAGAACATTTCAACGTGCTCATACGGGCTCAGGATCAAATGCACAGCATTATGGTTGGGAGACAACTACTCTAGGAAATGAGCCACTACGTACACTAATTATATTCATGATGTTACCGTGCCACAACTCGTGAAAATGTCTCAAACCGAAAATCAATACTCTAGAAACAGTCAATTCTTTTCTGTATTGGCAGAACGAATCATGGGACAAGTTGCCTTTCTAGTGACCGTTGGTTGTTCATGACTTTTCAAGATACATTGAGGGGACTATATATGAGATAATCAATACTCACTGCATATTTGAAAAGGACGACAAATTGTAAATTTGCAAAATACATAAAACTGTATATATTGAAAAGGGACTGATTCCAAGCCAGCCATTTTCTTACTGTAGGCTTGTCAGTTAATGAGTTCTGTCATCTAGTCTTGCTATAAACCTGCTAAGGTAAATCATTTTTTTCAAATTCATGTTTATCGTGTTTCAGTTTGGTTTAACTCGACATACAACCACTACAACCTGATCTGGCTAGTATTTACTTTGTGAGGTAACAAGGAAGACTATCGGCTTTGCAAGCACCTTGACAGCATACCAGCACCAATGATTTAAATAAAAAAGAAACGGTAACATCTTTCAATTCAAGGGATGCATGAAGAAAGCATCAATGTTGCATGAGATGTGCGGTGCTTGGGACATACTGACTGAAGCAGACGATTGTGCAAACACTGTCCATCAAAATATTAGCACCCACTCCATGAGGACTCTGCTGTCAAGAAACGACTGTAACATGTTTTCCTCAACATTTCTGTACCAAGTATTAGAAAACGTTTATTCTCTGGATGTCAGAATCAGTGGAGGCCCTTGGCCCCCAGACAACCAAATGGTGTTTACTTATCATGGAGGGTATTTATCACGATCATCCTCTGGCTGTCCGGAAAACGTGCCTGTCATGCACTTCAGTAAAGAACACTGCAGGGTGTCCACTAATAAGAAAACGACAACCTATGATGCTTGATTGACATCGAAGCCAAACTCCATACTGTACTGAAGCTGATTTCGACTAACCAAATACTGCCAGACTGACTGAAGAGACTTTAGAGATGATGACCAGACATGCAAAGATAATTTGAAGGATAACATGGAAGTGCCGAGTTTTTTTTTCTTTGCTTAAGACGATGAGTTTTTTTTATTTTTATTTACCTCGATTAGTTTGGATGTCAACTGCCGTCTTCCTCAGGAGGAGTTTTTTAGAGTCCTCTTCGTCTTTCATCTTCGGTAGTGCTACTTCCGCATACATGGCTAATGAGTTAATCTTTTCTTCTTATGTGTTCAATTATTAGTTTTCACTTGACGAAGATGAAAGACGAAGAGGACTTAAAAATTCCTCCTGAACAAGACGGCAGTTGACGTCAAAACTAGTTGAGGTAAATAAAAAATAACCTCATTGTCTCAAGAAAAAAAAATTGAACACATAAAACAAGATTAACTCATTACCCATGTCTGTCAACCAATCAATGGACTGCAGTGCACCACCCTTTAAAAGGGAAATCAACCCAAACATATTTTTTTCAAGAATATGTTCCCAGCAGGCCCACTAGTTGAAACACGGCATTCTGATAAATATTGTGTTTGTGGAATATGAGTTGAGCAGCAAAATCCACCCTTCTTCAGCCATCTCAGGGGGCGGCCATTTTGTAATCTTTGTCAACTGAAAATGACATCACAAATGCTCAGGGCTCAGGTAACGACCAATTACGGCTCGTCTGTTTTCTTAAGCTCAGCCGTGATTGGTCATTGCCTGAGCCCTGGGTAGTCCTGACCTGAAGGTGAGAAAATGGCCGCCCCCAGAGAAGGCTAAAAACAAGGGGACTAACGCTTATTCCACAAATCAGAATGCCTGTTTCAACTAGTGGGCTTGCATGGAACATATTCTTGAAAAAAATATTTTGGGGTTGACTTCAAGTTCAACTTTAAGTACTGTACTTCTACTACACTTCTATTACCAACAACTACTTGAGAAGCACAGTTAATTTGGTAGGCACCAAACTAGACCAATCTGTTCTGATTGGTGGAAACACGGCTGTTGTTTTACACTGACCATTACTGCAATGCAGTGTGAAGACTACCACGTCCAAATAAATTATTTTCAGAGAAGGAAGGGAATATTAAGACTATTCATTTGGCTTACAGAAGGAAATGAGCACCTGTTTACCCACCTGGTCTTGAGTGATTTTGAGAACATGCAACGGAAGAGTGCCTCTTGCTGCCAGGTCAGGCAGGTGTCGCTTACGAGAGTAGTAGTCCTCAACTTCTTTATCTGCTGCAGAGGAAATGAGGAGAGATAAAACAAATGCGAGAGGTTGAAGAGGATATTCAGCGAGAATATCTCACTGTTGGAATGCAAGGGAAGAACGCAGATCAAGAGCAATACATTTCTGATTTCAGAGAATAGACCTTCACCTTTACAAGATCATTGAGTTGAGTGTGAAAGAAGAGACAGAGAATTGCAGTCAGATTATATTACATGCCAGGCACATAATATTCACGTGTCCAGATTGGGAAGCCTACAGGAGGCGATAGCTGTGGGGGGCTGGGGGGGAATTTCTCAAAGGTCACAGAAAAGGAGATTCAAACATTGTCATATCACATAGACACGTGGCATCCAGTACATGCTAAACAGCATAGAGGAACACTGCACAATGACGTGTGTGCATTCTTGAATCACACAATTTTCTCTTGTTTTAATTGATATATTGCGCATAATAACATGCATTCAGACCAGAGTATTTTTCCAGACATTCATAGAAAAAGCACTGTAGCACCAACAACATGCCACACGAAACCATGCAAACAAATGCAAGTTATATATTGTTGTATTATTATTATTAGCGACCGGCAAGTACCGATACCAGGTATCGTTATCAGGCCCATACCGGCCTTATTTTAAGGTATGAAGTACTCATGGAGGCTACCAGCTACAGATACTTAAGCCCAAAAAAAATGACAGCGAGTAAGTTCTCCTTGGCACTAGATGGCTCTATAACTGCGGCAGTTTGACACATCGGTGAATCATCTGTGTCGACTTTTGTGTCATAGTATCAAATGAAATTTGATTTACCAAAGTACTTGCGATATCGCTGAGTGCTCAGTGAATACTCGCATTGATATTCTGAAAACAAGTGGTATATAATATCTATTATTTTTATTATTATTATTATTTTTACTACTATTGATTGTTTCTCCATCAATAGTTATATAAACTGTAATTATTAGCTCTTTCTGAGCGCTGGCACAAATGTTAAATCTCACATAGTAAGAGGTAGGGTGTAATTTGAAAACGGAGCAAACATTAGCCCAATTGAGAATTCATGCATGACCTTTGAGCTATATGTGTGAGGTGCTATTTATTTTGCTGCCAAGGCTACTCACCGCCAAAATCCCCTTCAGCGGCCAGTCATGCCTTCTTTCCGCAATTCGATTCATAATGACAAGATGTTGCTTTTCTTGAGTATAATGCACACCTTGTGCACTTATCAATCACATTAACATACTCCAAAATAATAATTTGTAATGTACAGTTATACTGCCTGGCACAACATAACAATCCTTTCTTCCATTTTGATACCACTTTGCATTAATAAGCATTCTTGCATTTGTCCGTTTTATTGCATCCCAACACTTATTTTCCCTTCAGCACAATCCAGTGCAATGCAGACAGTAGTTGTGTGACGTAAAAGCAGCTAGAGAACATTTTGGCCTTTTGTTGTGACAACTGATGAAAGACCATCCCTTCTGTTTTCAATCACCTGCTGTAAAGGCACTCTCTTGGTATTCTCTATTTTATTTGAGTATAATGGCCCACCAAAAGTGTTTATTCTCAAAAACAGTCAAAGGAAGTGCATCTTGCTACCTTGTCATTTTGCTATACTCGTGCCTGGCAGCTAAACAAGTGTGAGCCGTATTGGGGGGGAGACCTGATGGAAGGCATTGTAGATGGCTCCCCTCACTTTGACTGGGAGCCAGCAGTGAAGTGAGGCAGGAATGATGAAATTACACAAGCCTTAAGGAATATTTGTGTTCCACTTTAAGAATGTCATGAGATGAGACCACATTGTGCTCCAGAAATCCACCAAAGCACCGCTAAATCAATACTGAGCTGGGCAAGGCATAAGACAGCTTAAACGAACGATTAGAGAACAGTAGTGGAAGAGGGAAGGAAGAGAATGAGTCACATAAATTGACTATACGGTGGAACCTCTAAAGTTGAATAGCTCTGAGGTTGGTACAATTTGGAATTCAACTAAAATTTGCAAGGTCACAAAAATACAAATTTAGAATTTGATCCCTCTTAATATATGTTTGCCTTCTTCACAAGACTTAAGTTTAGTGAATAATTTTAAGGATTGTTTTTGCAGATAGAATGGCTGACCGCAGGATGTGGCGTTAACAGCAGAACATACGAGAAGTATACTGTGTATATATATCGAGTGCATTTAGAGACGTCTCAGTCGTGTCGCAAAAGCAATCATGACTTAGGAAAGATTCAGTATTGTGATCATGTTTTTGAATGTTGCTTTCCAGACCACCGTCACAATAAGAGAAAACCGCAATATACGGTATCAAATACCGTATTCAAAGACTCCCTATAGACTAACACATATAATATATTGGGAGGTAAAGAATGGGTATGACAGAAATATTGTACAAATAATGTATCAGTGTATCGATCCCTTTATGTATTTACAGTAAACGAATCCTATTTTTGCCCAAACTAAAACACGTATCTCACAATATACATCAATAGTCATGCACGAGCTGTTGCTTTCTGTGCATAGAAAAGTGAGAATAAAGCGGGTATAAGATCATCTTCAGCTAAAACTAGTCTGAGCTGAAAGTGCTTCCTTTTTTTCGTTCTTATTCTTACAAATATACACTATGTCAAACTAAATAGTGTGCCGCAAAAAAAAAAAAAAAAAAGGGTTATAAAGTGTACAAAAAAACCTGCAAAATAGTGGGAATGCAAATCCAAAATGCGCAAACGAGTGCGAGGTCACCTTAGATCTTTTTACAATTCACACTTGTAACAATCACTGTATAAAAAGCATCTGTGGCACACACAATTGTTTTGAAATCCAAACAAATCTGAAGTCAATTCACACTTAGGAGCATATTGTGTTCAACTTCAGAGGCTCCACTGTATTCACAAATTGAACGTATATATATATTTTTTATTATAATTTTGGTCTAGTGGTTTTGTATTCACTGTTTTTTCACACTGGGACCTCCATCGTAGCCTTGAAAAAGTTGCTCAAGGTCTCGTCGATCAAAGGCACAAAAATCATGCATCAGGGATCCTGCTCTTGCATTAGTGCTGTGAACTTGGACCTACTCAGTTTCTTCAGGGACGAGAAGCGGTTGAGGTCGGCTTTGATGGCCGCCTCGTAGGAGGGCGGCAGGTGGGACAGACTCTGGAAGGAGCGTGAAAAAGACAGGTCGTAGGGCTCCGTCTGCGAGGTCAGGATGCCACTTATCCGATTGTTGTCTAGAGACACGTACATACATATACAGACACATGGGAGGGAGGGAAAAAAAAATTGGGCAGTACTGGCTTCTCCCCTTCCACCCGTCTCCCCGTTTTAAAAAGAGTAAAAGCACGATGAGGCCACAGGCAACCACCATGGAAGACCACCCGCTGAGACGAAAAAGCAAAGATTGAAGCTGGAGTTCTTAGTCCTACAAATATTTCCTGGAGGCAGATTTGCTGTAAACCAATCTCGCACTGTTCCCTGGCATGACAATTTAGACTCCGTGGTTGGATTTCTGCTGAACGCACTGAGCAGCGGAAGTGCCTACGGTATATTTGCATTTATTTTGGCGCTGGATGCTGGACCTAAGTAGTTTCAACACAAGTATTCAACACAAATACTCTGGTTGAGTATTAACCAAGAATCATTTTTTTTGTACAAAGGTGTCCCCAAGTTAATGGCGTGCTGAAATTTAACCACATTTAATCAGCTGGATTGTTTCCTTTTGAACCTCTTATCTTCGGCCGAGTAAATACTTGCAATTTACTATAGGCTTCCTTATTGCCCTTTTCACAAAGACTTTAATGAGCTCTTGATGACACAATTTGCTGCATGACAGCTTTGTCATTCAAACCAATAAAAGTGTGCCAAATTGACAAAAAGCCAAAAATGCGGACCATTTTTCACACTGCTCCTGGGCTACTCAGAGGTAGGATTTTCTTTTTCACTCACCATGTACTGAGTTTATTAAACGAATAAAATCAATTTCAAGATCCACTATTGCTGGCTTTCCACTACACAGTACAGACAGAACTTGACTCAGGTCTATCTGTGTTTGTGGTCATTGGTTTGCCATTTTAAAATAGTACTGACAATGAAATCCACATCACATTGATTGCTTCATAACTAAATAAATAGACAACACAAACAACAATAATGCGGGAGTGTCTCGTGTATTTCCTTTTGTCATGTGGCTATTGGCCAACACACGAAGACACATTTTACTTGGGGAAGAGATTAAGGGCAGAAAACTGGCCGCTGCAGGAAACTGTAGATTGTGGAGTATTCGACTGCAGCACCAGAGCTATAAGTGACACCAACAGACAAATGTGTGTGTGTTTCGAAGCAATTGATGAAAGCTCTCCCCAATATAAAGACATCAAACAGCCCATGTACAGTAAGGTGAGCCTGCAGGGCACTGTACATAAACATACAGAAATAAAAATGATGTGAAATTCATACCACAGTAGGTAAAAATACTCCATTATACAAATGTACAATCCAAACAACACTTTTTTTCGACTCCCCCCCAGCTGTACTCGTCAACTCACAAAAATTCTTTACAAAAATATGTTCTATGAGCCTCCACTAGTCAAAACACAATATTAATATTAATATTAATATTGCGTTTGTGAAATACAGATTAAGCAGCTAAATCCACCATCTCACTTGCTGTCGACTGAAAATGACATCACAGCTGCTCACAGAGCGCAGGTAACGGCCAATCACGGCTCACCTGTTTTCTGAAGCTGAGCCATGATGACAAAATGGCCGCCCCCAGAGATGGCTAAAAAGGGGAGGATTAACTCTTATTCCACAAACGCAATATTTATCAGAATGCCTTGTTTTAACTAGTGGGCCTGCATAGAACAGATTCTTGACAAAAATATGTTAGGGGTGACTTCCACTTTTCTGAACAATTTTGTCTGTAAAAAACTGTTACTCAATGAGCCTGAATATTGTTGCTTTGATGGGACTGGAGTGACAGCATGGCTCAAACCTTGTGTGGCTATCTCAGCTTAACACCTGCCTTCTCCTCTACTTATTCAAGGGAGCTGTTTCTTTTGCCTGGACTTCAGCTTAACCGCTAAATTTAAGTGACTCTGCCGTGGGGAATGGCTGCAGGTTTAAAAACTCCAACTGTCTTGAGTGACAGTGAAGTTGGAGGTCATAATGTATGAATATCAGGGACTCAGTGGGTGTTTGGCACAGGACTGACTTGACAAGTGACAAGGTTTGATGGGAGAAAACAGTGTCCAACAGATTGGAAAAGGGAAAACGGAGACAAGACCACAAACAACAGATGTGTGCCTGGAGAGTGACCCTGCTTGTGACGGTACTGTGAGTTGTCATCAGGAACGGTGTCAAGCGGCTACGCCTGCTCTGGCTGAATGCGGTGTGATATGATGCCCGGGAAGACGAAAAGAGAGAAGTTGCTTCTACTTTCATCTTTGCCTTTATCGCGCCTTCCCACAAATGCACGTATTTGCGATCCTCCCTGTGTCTCCCATCCACTGCCGACTTCCACGCTCTGTCAATTTTATCTATCCAACCATGCTGCCACCCACTTTTGCTCCTTAATTCTTACTTGTCCATTTACAAGGCCCCACTCTCATTTTCTCACTCGCTCGTGCTCTATCGGCTTCTCCCATGTGAGCCTGCAATCTGTGGAGCGGCGCAGAGCTGCAGTCATGGGTGCGGCCCCAGACCAGCCTCCAATGAACAGATAAAAAAATACAGCTTTGGTAACGGCCGCATGATGGAGGGGAGGAAGAGAGCAAGACATTTAAGATAAGCAAAGCTTAAGAAAGGATAAAGGGGCAGCAAAATGATGACAAGGAGGAAAAAAATCGAGTGAAATGAGGAGGAAAGCTTGAGCACAGACGACGGGGGGCAACGACGGGGGTTCCCGGGAGCTGGAAGGGCTGTGATGGATGTGTGTGGACTGCATCAATAAGGGATGATTTGACTCAGGCTGCACTGTAGTCTTCCCTATTTCAAAACTAACGTCGTCACAACAGACACAAGACGCAGTGAGGGGCTCAAATAGACTGACTTGACATTTGAAGGCTGGTAAAACATTGCGTTGTTCTTTTTTGTTAACAAATACCCCAAAATGTTGGTTTTCCAATTTAAAATAATCATGTAGAATTCCCTATAAGTATAAAGCACATCCAATAAGTACATTTATACTTATTTGTATGCATGTTAGCAAGCACTAGAGCTGATCCATCTAGTAATTGTAAAAATCTAAAAATATGAAATTGCTCATGTTCTTTTTCAATGCCTGATGCTGGGCTTCCATCTACCGATTTTCACAGTCTCAGACTAAAAAGTGAAAGTCAAAGGGAAGTTTGAGTTTTGACCTCGACCTACGGCATCTGAAGGGTGATCTTTGCAAACGTGACATAGTCGCTAATATCTTCTATACATTTTCTATCTAATATAAATCTATTTTCAGAAACTGAAGCAGATTTATTATAAATGAGCCTTATGTTTACATGGTAGGGAAAAGTATAAGAAGTTTTTAAGTATTTTAAGATGACTACAAAAAAAAAATGTTGGACTATACAAACCACTAATATACAGTAGGATGTTAAAACTGCATCAAATAGTGTTTTGACAGTCATGTTAATTAAAATGTGTGTATTTTCTATTTAGCTGATTAAAGAATTGCCTATCCATCTAGCATATAGTCGCTGTCCTGTGAAAAACACATCTATCCATTTTTTTCATTTTTCTCTTGTACGTGAATGGTGTTTCCGCGTTACAGACATCGCATTAACGTGGAAATTTAAAAAAATTCAAAATTGGACATGTGTTTTTCACAGGACAATGACGATATGCTAAATACACGTTAACTTTTTTGTTTTGATTGAACTCATCTACGGATGACATGGTCCTTTCTGTCCATTTTAAAAATCAAAAGTGGCCCTTGGGCATTAAAAACCTGCCAAATTCACTGGCAGATGTGTAAAAAAAACCTTGTTCAAAGACCAGAACAATGAATCCTGAAACAGATGGTGTGAACCCCACCGAGCCCTGACCCCTACATCATCCAAGCAGTTTGGCTAACACGAAAAGACGGAAACAACTGTGACCCAAAATCCACAGATGAAACGAGACTTGAAACCACCATCTTGTTTTGTTTTTGGTTTTATTTAATGTGGCAGCATTAGCAATCTTTTTGGGGAAAATGAGACAATAAAATAGATTGCCTTACTCTGACAAATCTTTATTAATACACCTCTTCAAAGTATCCCAAATGGGTTCCATTACTCAAGTAAATGTGACAATAAGGGAAGGTTTCTGTTTTTGTTTTTTGTTTTTTTTTTTAGATTGTGAGTGCCCTCAGTTCTACATAGAAAAGTGTTTTCATGGGATTCGATAACAAAAAGAACGATCTTTTGGTTTGTTTACCACAGCCTACATTATTCATTTAGTTCCCTAGGTCGGACACAAACACGGTGTATGCATCCATACCAAACAGCACATTTTTATTTTGTGGGGAAGAACACATGTGGTGTGTATGGGGACACAAAGATTATTTCAGTTTAACTTACCACGCCTCAATGATCGGTGGGCTACCAAAACCAAGTAGAAAAAAAAAAAAAGTTCAGTGACATGTTGACGATGACACAAACAGAGGCTACTTCATATTCAGCACAGCTTGCGACCTAAGTCCCCCTCAGAAAAAGGAATTTAATCACTTTTTTTTTTTTTTTTTTATCTCCCAGGCCTGTGATAAAGTGCAAATGATGTGCATTTTCTGTGCTATTTCCTGCATGTTTGTTGTCACAGGCCACTGGGGGTTTCTTGGCAGTGGACTTTATCTAGAGAAAAAAAACTTGAGTGCTTAAATTTGAAGCCTGTCAGAGAGTCTTCTATCTAGGTTTTTGTATTTGATGTGTTGTTGAAATTGACTTTTCACGTTTTACATACATAAAAGTCAAATGAATTTTCCTTTTAGTTACTGGGTTGTGTCAATGTGTTTGTCACATTTCCTCGCAAAAGTTAGACTGCATCCAGAACAGCCAGTCTGAGTAAACCCAATAGTGCCTTTGACTTTGAGGTACTTTCCTTTTACCTATTGATTTTCAATAGTGACTCTGGAATCTGGACTTTAGAGATTCACAGCCCACATAGGACTTAATTATGAGTATATTTTAAATTTTAATTTTGGGGGATGGAATATATTTTTTTTTACAATAAATATAAACAAATATTGGAATCTGATCGTTGCAAAATATTTTTTTAAAAATCACAACAGCTAGATTCACATTACAGTCTCAGTCAGCTTACAGTGCGATAATGATTCGAAAGGTAAATGAGTCCCAAATATGACACCGGTAATTTTTTACAAAACAGCTTTCATTTTTGACAGACTCAACAAACACACATCATAACGCATGATTCAAATCTTGGCTGATTCATGTGTCTTATTGTAGTTAGTAAAATTGAACAAGTTGCTAGTGCAGTTCTCCCAAAAATTACATTGCCTGACTTGGTGGAGATTCGCCGCTACTTTCCTCTGTCTCCACTGTGTATCCTTATGCAACACAGCCAATTAGTGGCCACAGGGTAGTCATTAGGACAAACATGTGAGTGACAGCTGTAATAGAAAACAATTGAGCGTGATGCGCCGTCGCAGCGGTGCATGAGGTTACAGTGATAACTTTTGTTCTCAGATAACAGCAGGGAACGTGGAAGGTTTCATACGGCCTGTCAGCCGGGGGACGGGCTGACCTCGAGCCAATTATTTTTTTCCGAGATGGTCAGTGGCTGCTTCCTGCTCATAACTGGGATGGGAAGCTTCAACGGTTCAGCCCGCCAGAAAATATAGGACCTTCTTTTCAATCGCAGAAAGATATACAGTGGAGTTTGAAAGGAAGGCAGTGTTGAACAGATTTTCCGTACAACCATATCAAGCATTGTAATCAGGTTAATGGCCAGGCCCATGCTTTTATGTCAGACAGTGAAG
This sequence comes from Filicampus tigris, assembly GCF_054856515.1. Lineage (NCBI taxonomy): Eukaryota > Metazoa > Chordata > Actinopteri > Syngnathiformes > Syngnathidae > Filicampus > Filicampus tigris. The sequence goes on along the minus strand of NC_141235.1, from coordinate 11,622,275 downwards.
GGTAAATTTACTTCCCACTCTAGTTTGTCTTACCATTCTTAGGTGTGCGTATGGGGCTACCTAGAGCCACATGGTTATAGTTGTGCGGATGGGTACCTGCAATGACAAAAGCAATGACAGATCTGTTCAGTGTTCATGAAACATGCTCTGTATCGAACCTAATACAGAGTGTTAGAAGCATGAGGATGACAATGAAAGAGATAATTCACAAAGTTGTCAACAAAGTAGTCAATGGTGTTTTGGTTAATTGAACTAGAATAGGGTTTTCTTCACATTTGATTAGAGTGTGAAATATCGCTTTAATTAAAAAAAAGATTTTAAAAAATCATAGTTATGGACACAAAAGAAAAATGAGAGGGAAAGTGAGATGTTTGAATCTGCAGAAGGTGAAGTCCACAATAATTATCCTGCAAAAACAAGGTTACAAGCAAGTTTGCGGCAGCGGCGAAACCATTCCAGGCAAAAGAAAGATTTCAAAAGATGGGGCTCGCAAACAAGGTCTTGTCTTGCGAGACCGTAGGCGTCGCAAAATATAACAGTAAAGAAAACACAAAGCTCTCCAAAATCTATGCATTTCAAGTCAACATAAAATGGCTCAATGAATATATAATCTCGAAGTGCATGGGAATGCTAATGAAACAAAGCAAATACAAAAACTCTGTCAGGCATACAGCACATGATAATAGAGGATCCTGGCAGCATATTAGAAGAATATTGATTCTAATTATATGCATTTTTTGCTACTATTTTTGCTTTATTCAAAAAGCGCCAATCCCATTGACACCAATCAGAAAGCCGCACATAAACAAAAAACACAGGCAAAAAAACATGAAGAACAAGAGAGAAAATGATATGTAATTAAATAATTCTATTCAATCACATAAAAAAAATAGTCAAAGCAAGAATCTATTAGCAATGAGCAAACTCCTGACTTGCAAAAACATATGCACTTGTTATTCCATCCAGTTCCAGGCTACCTCAAGCCTTTTGAGATGGTTCCAATACAACGTCTACCGGTATATAATATACTCTGTAACCTATCAGTATTTTTTTTCTGGAAAAACTTACCGTTATATACTTGTATATGATAAAAGTATTTGAAAAAATAGTGACAACTATTTTCATCATATTTCTATCTTTTTTTGTTTTACATAATTTTCCTTTTTTGGTGTGTGCACTGACAATGCTATAGCAATTTTGGGGGGGCTTTTATATGACTTGACAGTTTTTATCTCTTACTGGAGGGATATTTTTCCATTAAAAAGTGAAGTACCTGCTTATCACACCCGAAACAAAATCTATTAGATCTGCTGTTAGATAAACATAGGGCAAAAAACGGACCTGACTAAGCAAGAAGTAGTTTCAGTAGCATTTAATTGTCCCTGCTTAGTTGTGTACAGGGAAGTGTTTGCAACACGCTGAACACATCAACTGCGGAAATCAATAAAATGTGACATTTATTTCTTGCTAAACAGTCCCAAGTGGCCGAGACATGGATGTTGAAGATATTACACTACTCCAATGGCTGTTTTTCAAATGTTTTTTTCAAAATTACAATTGTTTCTCTGTTTTAAGATTTTTGGCCAATAAATTAGGTGATTTATTTTTTCAATTAACTTAAACTCTAATTAAACATTGTAGGCCCATTTGCATGTTTCTATTTTCTTCCGTATCTATTAAGTAACAAATTGTAATATTTTAAAACACACAAACACACAGAAAAAAATCTGTGTTGTTTCCCTCACCCGCTTTCTGGGTAGCTATGGATGTTGAGTAGATTGGGTTGCTTTTACCCAGTGTTGGGTTAATTGTTTTGACCCAGTTGAAGTGAATTTCATTATTCTTAGAACGCGTCGGTGGCGGCTGGATGGCGGCAGACGGCCAACCCTCTGAAAATAGTTGGGCAATGTCATTAAGGGCACCTGGTGTAAAAACTGCTGTGGCCCCTAACAGCAGAAAGTTGCTGCTTCTTCCCCGAAAATGTTGGAAATAAAATTTGTATTATTTTAACCAAAGGTATACTGATAACAAGGTAACCTATTTCTTGATAGCTTCAGCTCTTCAATATGGATAGTTTTTACCCCTTGCTAGAACAAAATCTTGCCCCAACGTGCTGGGTCATATCCTCAACCTAATATGGAGGTTGTAAATAACCCAGCGTTGGCTCTGTCTCTTTTGTACCCAGTTCTGGGTTAACTATTTCACCCAACTTGAGTAACTTTGGACAAGCAGTTTTAAGAGTGATATCATTATTAGAAGTACTACTGCTACCATTAATAGTTGTGGATGTACATAGCAGTTGCTCTAAAAACAGTCGGGTCGAAAAAAAATAAAATAAAATTTGGATCACAAATGGACGGATCCACTATTTGATTCAATTCGACCTAACTTTTTCTTGTTCTTGATGTTGTATAAAATGACCCAATTTTTTGGGGCTGTTTTCTGCTAAATGACTCAATTTTGAAATTGAAGTTGGTCCATTTTTGACCTAAATTGAATTGCTTTTGATCCAGCCATTTTTGTAGAGTCTTTAGTTAATTAAAAACTTTAAAGGTGTTAAAACTGTTTGCGCATGGCCTAATTGTTGGTTTTTCGTCAGCGTTCGTTCAAGATTGCAAAGACGTACGCCAGACATTCGCGAACTGTTTTAACAGCCATAAACTGTTTTTACTGTCACAAAGAAATTTTGAACATGTTCAAAATTTTGTGGCGACATGTCTGAAAAGTCAACATCCACTTCCCTCGCAAACCTTCGCCACTCAGTGGGATACGGCCTTGAGATATGGGATTTATTAGGACATATCACGCCAAAATAACCAAGTGCCAAATTCGGTCCCTTGTCCAAGCACCCGTATGAGGCGTAGCGCATTAAGCTCCACAGCTGCATGCCGCCCGTGGTCATTTCCTCTCTCCCTGTGCTTCTCTGTACACATGGCAACAGTATAATCAGCACCAACAGTCTGCTGTGTTGCCGTGTGCGTACCACGGTGGCTTTAATTTGCACTTGGAGAGTAAACAACAGTTTCCCTAAATCATCCATCGTCCTACTAGGTAGGAGCGTTTGCAGTCGACAGGCAGAGTGCAGGCTCGGCTGGACGCCGCAGAGTGGAGGTCCTTTAGAATGAAAGATGGGACCTTTAGCGAGCCCATTGCTCTAAGAAAGTTGATGAATGACAGTTATTCTCGGCGCTGTGTAGGAATGTGCGCGTGGTTGTCATTGTCGGTTTCTGTGCCTGAGCGAGAGGAAGAACAGATAGATGGAGGACTCCGTCGTAGAGAGTTGTGCTGGCGACACTTCATTTGCTATCTGCCGCTGTGCCTGTTTAAAAATACATTAGAGCCAACTGCCGAAACATCCATTTACATCTGTCACACAAGTGACAGAGGGCAGGGAAGCCTGGCGCTCTCATATCATGTTTCAATATTTGCCCCGTGTATGGAGATAGATGGCATGTGTATTCATAATGTTCCTTTTGTGTTTTTTTCCCCCCTTTGAAACTGAGATTCAGAGAGATTATTGGAGTTTGGTTCCTGAAAATAGAATTAGGATGTCATTGTTGTGCGTTTCGGTTGCTGTTTATAGGATAGCGAGACATAACCTACAACTATGGAAAAGTTGAAGGAACAGCGAGGACGATAATGTATTTCATACGATGCAAGACATCTCATGTTCCACACAGGGTAAATACGGGCATAAGTGACATAAAGTTACAGTAAGCATGTGAACGACTCTTTTCTGTACAAGCTGTTCGTGTAGCCTGCCACTTGATTGGTCTGTAACAGATGTGACTAACAAAACCTATAATATTTCTTCATAAGACCTGCCTGCCTTTTTCCCCAAATACTTTCTAGCATCTTCAATCAAACATCTGAATCAGATTCAACATACATAAAAAAAATTTATTCTTAAATATCATCATTAACTCATTCACTGCCAGACATTTTCAGACCCTCTTTTACCCTAACGTTTGCAAAAATTTGAAAAAAATTATAAATAAATTCCTGGGATTGAATGGCTGGTGGACTGTGAAAAAACAAATAATTACGTGAATGGCAGTGACCGAGTTAAGAACAGATAGAACAAGTTACAGATCATGAACCAGTACTCTGCATTGGTTTTGATTCCTAATAAAAACATGTATTGGCCATCCAGAACAGGATATGCTTCATTAAGAGCCTTAACACAGCATCTGAAATCTGAGGTCTAATTAGATATACAGCACTCAGGATGAGTCCCTGCATGACCCCTGACTTCTAAAAGCCATAAGATTGCTTAACATCTCGATACATCATCGCTGCCTCCTTGGGCGGCCATTTTAAAATAACCTTCACGCTCCCTGTGTCAACGGCCATGAAGGTAACGAAACGGAGCTGAGCAAGAAGGCTGGCGTCCCTCGGTGTTCATTACTTATTGCCGTCATCATCATTAGCTCAAACTGCTGTGGTTTAATCATATAGCTGATTAATGGTGATTGACGTGCTTTCCAGCTTGTTGGGTTAAACAGGGTCCCCATCTAAATTGCTAAATGGATGTTTTCTATCACTTCCCTTAGGTCGCAGCTGTGAGTTTTCAGACGGTGTCAGTCAAATGCAGAGGCCGAATTAACTGTAAACCTGTTATGTTGGGGCGGTGGTGTTGCGGTGTTCCACTGGGTAGCATTGCCCAATGATTACTCATGCCATTTTCTTTTACGTATCACCGCTTCTCTTGCGAACGAGTTTGCATAATAGGATCCAGATGGCACACTAGTGACTCAGTAATCTGACATTTTATGTGCTATTTTTTTGCACATCGCATCCGTATACAGCACTTGGGAGGCAAGTGGGGGCACGCTGAGCCGACAACGAAACACCTCTAGCCTTGTGCCAAGGTTAACTAAGCATTTGCAGAATTGATTGCAACGACATGCTTGAAGGTACTGTGGAAACCCGAACATTGATCTGGAAATTTGCATTCAAACAAACAGCTTGCCTTCATATCCACAAGGCTTTGTGGTGAGGATTCTAAAGTGTGGGTGTACTGTGTTGTTCTTTTGGAGACATTGCAAAGGAAGTGATAAAGTAATAATAACATAATTTAAAAAAAAGGAGTATTTGCATAGTAGTAATTGCTACAGTCTAGACTTTACATACACCCAATACGAGGAGAGTTGTGATTTTTTTTTTTTTTTTTTAATGAGAAAGAGAACATTATTATTATTGATGTTAATTATACCAGCATGCATAGATTATGAATGAATATGTATTTTGCTGTTTGAATAATAAGTTAGATCTACATAATTTACATGGCATCTCCCAACTCGGGTGGGCGTGTGAGCTAGCAATTGTCCATGCAGGCCTGCTTTTATAGAATTAGGATGACGCGTGGGGGTCTAGTCACAGTTTGCAGTCATGTTTTACAAGCAATGTATGTAATCCTTCATAGGATTTTTACTTCGTTTACCATGTTAAAACAGTCCTCTTTTTCTGTGGATGTGCCAGCATCTACTGCACCGTGGTTTGCCTTTCTCTTTCAATTCTGTCTTCTTGTATGCAACTGCTGGGAGTCTCTACCTCAAATGGCTGACATGTATAATAGATAGATCGATAGTAGAAAGTTGACTTTTACTTTTGGATCCTTTTGTGACAACCACCCGCCAACCTCGACCTTCAGGCCCTTGTAAAGCCCCACTTGCTTCCTCATATGTCCTTCCAGTCAATTCACTGTAAGCTCCACCCTCTTCATCTGGCCTCCTCTTAAATTGAGTTACTTTTTCTTCTTCATATTCAGTACTTGTTTATCTTATTTGATTTGTGACCTTTGTCAAGCTTTTTCATCTTCCCGGCCTGCCACTGTTAATGTTTTATTCAGTTTTTGCCTGTCAGGTGTATTCTTTTTTTTATTTTATTTTTTATTTTTTTTGCAGTTGAAGTTGTCTCAAGATATTTTTGAAATGCAATAGTTTGCACCAAGGTTTTCTGTCAAACGTGGGGTCCGTCTTCGTGATAGAACAAGATTTCAACGGGGATTGTGACACAGCCTGTTTTTATGATGCATCGGTGTACGTGTAGACTGTAGATGGTTGAATAGGTGCTTTTAGAGATTAAGTTTCTTGCACACCTCTATTTAAATGTCACAATCCATTAATACCTATAAATTTCATAAAATGACAGACTCGGCTCATAGCTGAAAGAGGTTTTTCCGATGCAGCTGACATTGATTAGTGGTAATACTTTAGCTCACTGGAGGACTTCCGTGTAAGTCTCCGTATGTATTGTGCAATATACACCTCAATGTGGCATTTAAATAGTCAGTATTGTAGCAATGTAAGTCTTGTGCACCACATTTGAAGATTTGAATATGCATGAAGTTCTTCCACTTTTCAAATGTAGGCCATATACAATTGTCAAAACGATAAGAAGAGAGGCGCAGCGCAATGAAAAGTCCAAAGGCTTACTGTCTCAGTAATAACAATGGAGAAATGCCGGATAGGGCTGGTTAAAAAAAAATCTCCTGAAAGAAATACAATAGTGGAAGACACAACTCTTCCAGGGTTACACTGTTTAAAAAATAGCACAAAAGAAATTGTGAAGCACAGTGTCAATGTTAGTTTGCGCAAATACTTTAGTGCAGCGGTCCCCAACCAATGGGCCGCGGACCGGTACCGGGCTGCAGGCCACTTTGGACCGGGCCGCGGTGGACCGCACAGATGAAAGAAAAGAAAAAAAAAAGTACAGTACATCCGGTTTATTTATTATCCGAGGCTGAAAAACATTTTATTTTGAAAAGTGACCGGATTCTCTGCGTTACATCCATCTATGACTGACTCTTAACGCATGTTAAGTTGTCTCCGTCGCGTAGCGCTAATATTAAATGCACAAGCTAGCAAATGAGTTAAACAGGCGTATTTGGAAAGTTTCTCCGCCACCCCCCAAGGGACGGGGAATAGTTACAGGGCCGCGAAGGGTATAGACTTGTATGAACCGGGCCGTGGCAGAAAAAAGGTTGGCGACCACTGCTTTAGCGCAAGCAGAATATGGTGAAGCGCTAGGATGAAAACAAGACGAAAGGTTGACCAAAGAGCAGCCTTTCAATCCCCGATTCCTAAGCGCTCATCGCAGATCTATCAGAGTCCCTTCCCAACATCGCTCTCCAGAACCCGCATCCCATTAGCTCTGCCGAGTGCAGCTGTTGTTACTGAACAACCCCAAGGTGGCGGCGGTGTTACCGAGCTTTCACAGTGTGTATGAATGCACGTGTCTGCATGTGTGTGTTTAAAGTGTGTTAAGTATGAATGTGCTTGCCTGTGTCCCACTGGTTCTGTTGACAGCCCGGTGACACTTGGGCTCCTCTCACAGCAAAGGAAAGGCAAACCACCAAGGGCTTGACATTTAACAACTGACAAAGGCTGTTCACATTTTACCGCAGAATGCTAACTGCCATAATAGCCTGCGTTTGGAGGCGGACAAAGCTATAGGCGCCCGGGTAGAAGCAGCTTGAGCCCCTGATTGATATCCCGAGCAGAGCACATTGATCATCTGAAGATATAAAGTATTTCCAGATGGTTCTGCTTCTAGCTTTATCTAACTCTCATATCTACTAATGGAAAAAAAAAAGCAATGAACAGACATCCTAAATGAGCCCAACAGCTATTCTACTCGGACGTCATTATGCATTTATAAGTGCATTCTGTAATGAGCGTCAAATGAGCTGCAGATTGCAGTGCTCTCGCTGCCTTCCAAGTGCAATACAATCCCACTTTGGCCTGTTTCTTTGCCCATTTCCAGTAAGTATCGCCCTTTACCTCATAAGTCACAATCACCCCCAAGACGCCACAGGCCAAGTGGTTACTTGACTTAGCCATGCCTCTCCATCTTGACAAATGCACTCTGATCACCTCAGCAGGGACGGAAGGGCAGGAGATTGAGGTGGACCTCATACCAGTTCATTTTGAAATGTGATTCGCGGTGAACTCGCGGTCGAGTGTGACCCTGTGTGATACAAGGCAATAAGAGATCCATTTTATTGAAGCCGAGCTTTATGATGTTCCTACAGAGGCAGCACGCTTTCACATTCCTACACCTCAAAGCTGAATGACACGTTTTTGTTTTTTTTTTCGATGGGAAATGATCTCTTCTGGAAATCAGTGTGACACTGTGATATTGTCATCTGATGTGCCATTGTAGGATTCGTGTTCTTACATAGACCTGTGTATATAGTATCCTGTATATTGAGAAACAAGTGAGTTCTTCCAGCAGTTGATTGACATACCAACAAACTCCATTTGCAGACTGTTGAGACGCAGACTTCCTTTGAGTGGAGGCGAGGAAGAGGTAGAGGAGGGTCCGTATATCGACAGCAAGGATAAGCACAGATTTATCTGATGTCTTCTTAAAATAAAAGAAGTAACATCATCAAAACTGCCTTTATCCGTGCCTTTATAGACCAAACCTCCTCTCCACTGAGACGCACAGTTGAGCACACACACCATTGCGGTTAGGACATTAATTTCAAGTTGACTACACAGAAAACACTCCAGTTAAGCAGATCAAAAACATACAGCTCATATACAGTATGAGTACAGAGGAATGAAAGAGGACCAGTTGGGTTTTAAGGCACAACATGATGAAAAAAAAACAAAAAAAAAAACAATGTAGGTCAGCTGGAACAAACATCAAGAGGTACAATACATTATTAGCGTTTCATATATCTGTGTTTTGGCGGCATTCTTTTTAATTAGGCCCAAATAGCTCACACACAAAGGCATGATGAATCAGAGACAAAGTATTGTAGTGGTATTAATGACATTGATGGGTTTTTTTTTTCCGAACAAGCCCACATCAGTAGGTCACTTATTGAAACAGAGCCTTTTTGGGGTGTAACAGTACATACTGTATTTGTATTTAAGACCAACAAAGTTTATATGCACACATTTTCAATTCCACTGAGAGAGCACTGCACATTTACAATCACTTGCAAAGCAATAGCACGAAATACAATTGATCCCCTGCCTATATATATTTAGTCCAAATATTTATGGTCAACTTTCTTTGGAAGAATTTTAGACACAAGATAGCTGAGGAAATGTATCAAAGGAAGTTTTCTCGTAAAAACAACAGTCTCATGTGGAGACTGACCAATATGTGAAAAAAATATTAAATGAATCAAATGAGGAGGAGGTTTCCACCCGACAGCGATGACAAACAAGATTGGCACATGGCGTTTTATTATATGTAACAATCATTAAGTTTCATTATATGTGACAATCAGCCTTTTGGAGTGCTGTGGGTTGGCCTGCTTCTGGCATGTAATAAGATGGCATTGCACTCTAATTTGCAGGTTCTGTCTTAAGCTATGCTGATGAGAATGGCCGTTGAACCAATTTGAATAATAGTGTATGTACGATTACACCCCCTGGAACAAGAGCAAAGCGACACAAATGTTCATCTTCATAACACAGACAGGAGAACTAGGAATACATAGGTTAGCGGCAATACACGACAATTTACACTGCAGGTATAAGCTGCCTCCACACACTTTCAAAATATTGAATCCCAATTCCAGGTTATGGATTTTAGTTTTAGTCACTTTTAGACTCGATTCGGGAATAATGTATACAGGAAGTGATTAGAGGCAACTTTGACCGTTTAACAAAGAACAGCCATCCCTACCATGGTGACTCTGGGAGCGGACGGGCCAATGTTTTTCTCCTAGAACACAGAACCAAGCGGTTATCTATTAGATTATTCTGTTTGTATGATAATAAAACAATTAAAATCACAACAAACATTTAACGGCCAGTATTTATATTTAATAACAAGATTAAGGGCAAACAAAATAGCAAAACTGTGTTTCAAAATAATTAGATTTACATTTGATAAGGTGGGGAAAAAAATAGCCAATCACCAATGACATTTTTTTTTTTTTTTTTTTTTTTTAGAAATATTGAACATCTTCTGCCCCTTTGCAATCCTAGTTACATATAAAGTACATGTAGTCATAATGTGTAAAAAAGGTATATTGTGTAACTTTTTATTGATGCTTTGGTTGATGCCACTTGACACCATGAATAGAGCATCAAGTGGGCCATCCTTATCCATGAAACCAAAAGCACACTTTTGCCCCCACCCCCATCCAACCCACCAACCACACTCACACAGAAAGAAAAAGGAGGTGTTAAAGTGACTGACGTCCGTGCTTACTGACACAACAGGGCTCCAGCCATGCGGTACATTGATCAATCCTTATCGATTTGCCATAACGTTTTTCACCGCGCCAACCTCCCACGCAGAACGGAGGCGTTCCCCGACACCGGGTCTGAACAATACGAACGGTAGTGTTGACCTTAAACCCACTGACCAAATAAGCTGGTGTATTAATGATAAGAGGTAGGTGTGTTGAGCAATGAAAGTGGTGCTGCAAATAGTCTGATTAGCATGAATTTCAGTTTTTCCACATGAGCATACTAATAAGAGCGGAAGCTTTATGGAACCCCTTGTGAGAGAAACATTCAAACAGCACATGTCAGCCATTTCAATGCAAAGGTACACAATGGATTGGGACAGAGAGGTACTACTCTAGCGTAACTACGCAGTTTGTCTTCCTCCAATTCAGAAATGCACTTCTCCTCTTTATTTACAACCACCTAGGAAGCATAACTAGACAGTTGTACTGTACATCAAGGGAAAATAACGTAGTGAGTAACACTATTTACCATCCAACTTTAAAATAAACGGTTTAGCTCATAAAACCTAATCTATCATTTTCTTTCTCTTTTCTTCACTTCCTCTTGTCCTTCTTTAGTGTGGTACACGCCATGTAATGTAATTCTGTCACCACAGCGAATGTTTCTTTAAATTGCAGAGGAGTACCAACAATTTTACCCACCTGTGTCGATATGCAATTTCAGGTTTTGCTACTGTTTTTGTTTGAAGTGTTATTAATTTAGTGCTTGTTGATACACTTTCATGGTATGCGACGTCCTATAAAATATGCCGCAACCTCTAAAATCAAACACCCCTTAAGTTCTACGGTTTGGAATTCAAATATGCCTCATCATGTATCACATTGTGCGAGTTTATTATTATTTCTTATTTGTTTGTTTTTTCACGTATTTATTTTAGTTTATGATGTTGCTTTCTGTTAAGATAGATAAGACTACCAAAAAAATAAGGGTATTATTATTTCCTGGAATTAATTGCATTCAAACACAACAGAGTGCCTCTACACTTGACTGAGAGCTCCCAACAACATGCAAATGCATTTCTTTACGGTCTAACAGTTTACTTCAAATTTTGCATACTATCTTCACATCACTTCAACCCCTCCAAAAGATGAGTCTGCAACATGCATGATCAAAACACATTTGCACAATTCATGTAGTTGTATCATCTTTTATGTCCAAAGTGTATTAAGACTTAAATGACAGTAAAGTTCAAGTGGGTTTTGTTTCCACTTTATGATTTCATTTTGGCAATGAGTTGTCATAATTGCGCACTGATCAGTGTCTGCTAGTAATTACATACTGTAGTTCCGAATGGACAGTCTTTGCACATTCTACCCTAATAAAGAGAGCAGTACTGGAATAAACCACTTTCTGCTACTGGATGACATTGAATTTATTTCTGCCAATAATCAATCAATGCCTTGATATGATATGAACGACATGATTAATGTTAGACAAAGATGACAAGGATAAAGTATTGATGGTTGTAAAATGTTTCCCCAGAAGACACTGTGCCATTTCCTGCATTTTTGGCTTGCTCTGTCTTCAATGCTTGTAGCTTTATGAAAGGGAACAAAAGGGACAAGGAATTCCTGCAGGATAGGATATGATGTGTTACATAAAATATGCCAAGTTTAAGCAGACTGCCTGGCTTGCTGATCCATTTTGTGTCTTTTACATATTTTTTTTACCCTATTCCAGTATTTAATAGTGATGGGAATTTTGACTCTTTTCCGAGAGCCGATTTTTTTTTTTTAGGCTCGACTGTCTGAAAAGAGCTGACTTTTTCAACTTCCAAACGGCTCCGCAATGTTTCTCCTGTCTCAGTTAATTTCTCTCCAAGTTCAAATTAATTAGTAATTAAAAAAAATACATTACAGCGTATATGCATTATTTATATTGCTTTATTTATTCACATACTCCGAGTGCTACAAAAATAAACAGTAAAATACAAACACAAAGGACCAATTTAATATTTTTGTGTGTAGTTAAATAATTAAAGGAGGAGCAAAAAGTTGCAGTTCATTTGCTAGTCTTTTCTCCACTAACTGAAGGAAACTGTGAACAGTAGTGATGGACAAATGAAGCTTCATAAAACACTTGTGATCTTTTTTTTTTTTTATTCCTCTTGATGGCACTATCTAGAGAAGTAAAAAAATAGTGCTTCATTTTCCTATCACTAGTGAACAGTATGCATATGCCCAATGCAGGTTGTTTGTGAAGCCGGCTCGAGATCACATTTTCATCCTGCCAAGTCTGCACTCTTAGGGATCTATATTCATAGATAGCATAGCTGCGCTTGAGCGTAAAAACGGCCGTATCTTGATTTTCATGTCAATGCACTTGGGAATTTGGTTCATCTCTCTGCTCCATGCGTAGGCTACCAAAGGCGTTCGTTTCATTTGACATGTGCCACAGCTGTGGAGGGCAGTGTTGAGGGTTACACACGGGCACGTTTGGTCCGGGTAGAAGGCAGTCTCCAAGCGCCCATTTTACAGATCTGTGATTTTCCTTTCGACAACTTATATCATCCACCCGTGGAGGTCTGCTTTCAGTTCCTGATGAACGCACTTTGCACGCCCCGACCTGCCGCAGGACTCGAGCAAATCAGTGTCATCTTCTGCCATGTCAAGGACTATCAGCGCATTTCTCACATGCAGCATTTTAAGAGAATGAGAGGAGCCGCTTCAATTGATGGCCAAACAAGTCGGCTGTGTTCACACCCAAAATGGCGCAAAGCACCATTTTTAACTTTTTCAACAAAACATTGTCTATCCCAAATGTCCAAACTTTATCTCAATTTTGGAGGCTTGTTTTTTTTCCACCTTAGCTGCATGTAGTTTCTCACTATATAGCAGTGCTCTCTTTTCTCCTCCTTGCTCCATTTTGTGTGCTCAGAGTGCTCCGCTTTACCCCTTCTGCTTTGTGTGGACACACATCTTGACCAATCGCATGAGGCTTTCACAGAAAAAAAAAATCAAACCACACAAGTGTCGCTTCTAAGAACTAGATCTTTCGCAAAACCAACACATCTCTGTTATTTACAGTAGGCCTATATGAACCACTCATATTCTCCGATCTCAGTATTACACTGTATATTTGCAATGTGCGTTTCAGCAAATACTTCCTTGTTATTGAGGCATGCTGCAGGAAGATTCTGCATTTTACTTTCGTACTGCAGAAACAAACAATCTTCGCATTTCTACAGGACTGCCACGTGAAGCAGTCATTTATTTTGACATGTAATTTTCCAGAATGCCAGAGAGTAGAGATAAATCCATAGGTGACTGCAGAGGGATGAAATTCATAAAATTCAGACTTCTGAGGCTGGGCTACAAATGGCACACATTTTATTGGAGGCTCCACTGTAAACAAGACCGGTAGTGCTCCTTAATTGGAACAGCACTTTGATGTTACAGACACCTTCACATAGTGGGCTTGTTGCCTGAGCAGAGACACTCAGTGCCGCACAACAACAAGGGATAGACAAATGTAAGAGCAGCAAAGGAGTGAACCCTCCCTTCGCTCGACGCAAGCATTCTTGTCACTGAGGTTGCCATCAAAATAGAAAACATTAGCAAAGACATTCAGTCCAATTTTAAGGTACTGCGCACTTCCATCAATATTCACAAACCTCTCCCTCGCAAATGTTGCTTACATATTGAATCTACTAGCTAATTTCATCTATGTACCATTGCGCCAATCCATAGAGCATACAATTGTGCTGTCGTGTATGCGTGTTTGCTGAACCAGGAAATTCACCGGGCATTGATGTGGCTTTGGTTTACATCATGTGTTTGAATGGACAAGAAGTGTGATGAGCCTAACAGAGTTATTTCAACCTATATTGAAAGTAGAGGTCAACCCAATTTTTTTCTTTACAATGATTTGTTCTATGCAGCACCACTAGTCTAAAGGTGATAGTCTGATTAATATGGTGTTTATGGAATTTGAATTAAACAGAAAAATCCAGCTGTTTTCATCCATGTCAGAGGGAGGCCATTTTGTCACTTGCTGTCAACTGAAAATGACAGCAAGTGACAAAATGGCCGCCCCCTGAGATGGATAAAAGTGGCGATTTTGTTGCTGAATTCACGTTTCACAATCACAATATCAAGCAGAGTATTGAGTTTAGACTAGTGGGGCTGCATAGAACATATTACTGTTTAGAAAATGTTGGGATTGACTTTCGCTTAAAGTTGTATGCTTGGTTCTCAATTCAGAAACAATGTTGTGTTTGTTCAAATAGCTATGATGTTTATATGACAAAAACGTTTCATCCATGCTGTTTTTTCTTTGGAGGCTGCGTAATCATAAATGATGGTAATGAATGTGCACGTATATTTTGTGGTCACGGTCACTCATTCAAGCGCCTTTGGCAGATGTGGACGAACAGTACATCCTGACAGTATGTACTAGTATAGCTAAGCGCACGAACCGAAGCTTCTTCTTCGTTCTGCTACTGGGCACCGTTACATGCTGCAAAAGCTAACAACTGGCTCTATCAATTTGTTGCACCAACTTTTATGCCCAGCGTCATCTGTTTTTTTTTTTTTTACACCTTTTTCCAGTAAAGATATGCTCTCACCGTTATTCAATGATTTTTCTTTCCATCTTTGAAGATGTGCAGGTGGTCTATCTGACCACGACAAGACCAGTCGCACTCTGTCTCCGATTGGCTAGTGGCTCTTAATTTGATTTTAAGCACTTAAGCAAGACACGCATAGAGGGCGGCTCTTGTCCAAAATCCGTGATGCCGCTATACCGGGGATAAGGGGGGCTGACCCCATCGGAAATCTGTGTAGCCCGTTAAGCCCTTCCGGTATTTTATTTGATATCCTCAAATATATTTATAAATTGTCTCAGCCCCATTTTTGCCCCGGAAGAGAAAAAAATCCTGGAGCCACCCCTGTCCAAAATATCTTACCGTAAATCCGTCACAACGCCGGAGTGCTTTAAGCCATGTATTAGCGACCAGTAGTATCTTCTAACAGATTAAATCTACATATTTAGAGGGAAAGATGAATTCCAAATTTAAACATGACAGAGGAACATCCACGTTTTGCAGTATGTGAGTATTGTGTAAATTTTCTATTGTCTTTTTACTGCAGTGGAGGAAAGTTCTGATTCCCTAGAAGACAATTTATTTCTCACCCAGCTTTTTGATTTCTTTTAATCAACACCTCACTGAGCACAGATTTGCCGGCATTGTATGCTTCACTAATCACAGTGACATTAGCATTTTAACAAATCAATTGGCACGATGGAGTGAATCATTCTGTACCTGTGGTAAAATACTGGGTGTAATACTCAAATGTGTGATTTGTTTCACATCCCCAACACTGAGAGACGCGCACACACCATTGCTCCCCTGCTGGGTGTATTGGATTGCTATCAGTCCCTGAGAAAGCGGCTTACATAACCATACTGCCAGCAGCACCATCCCACGTCGGCCTCTATATTGGATGATAACATGGCTTTTTGACAATGGTGCTTCTCACTTGCGGTTCATGAGGGCGAGGACACTCATGAGGGCGTGTGAGTGAGTGAATGAGGGTATTTTTCTAGAAAAATATGTCAAAATGGATGTCGTGTCATGAAAATAAATTGTTCAGTCAATGTTAGTGGAACATTGGTAAAGCATCATATTAATTTATGCTGATCAGGTTCAGCAGTTGGCATTCTTAGACATGAAAGCCAATTGTGACGCAATCAACAAAGCCAGAGTGCAAAGTTGCCGTACATTTTTTTTCTTCTTGCAAGAAGGAAAGC
Organism: Filicampus tigris; assembly: GCF_054856515.1. NCBI lineage: Eukaryota > Metazoa > Chordata > Actinopteri > Syngnathiformes > Syngnathidae > Filicampus > Filicampus tigris. The sequence goes on along the minus strand of NC_141235.1, from coordinate 11,606,298 downwards.
TTTCTTCATTAACTCTTCATCGCAAAGAGCGATCCTCCAAGCACAGTTAAAGCAGCGTGCGCAGGACGAAGATTATAAGACCGAGTGCAAAGATTCGATAAAGAAGGGTGAGTCCTATTTCGGCGTTCCTTGGTACCATATGATCAAAGGGGCAAATGCTGTTTTAATTCCAAGAATCATATCTCATCTCCTGTGCACAAGCTTGTTATGGAAAATTGTGCTGTAGGACAGAGAAAGAGAGAGGATGAGGAAGAACTCAAATCAAATTACACTGCACAGTGGAGTGTAGTTTTCACAAAATTCAAAACACTTTTTACAAACAACCATGGGCAAAGTGGGACTCATTTTCAGTGCTGGAGTTTCATGGCTCAGACCAACCCACTTTAGTTCACGTTGTAATCAAGATATACTTAACTATATTCGCGATATTCTGGACGATTGTCCCCTTATTTTTGTATCAATGTAAAATATCTTACCATCAGAGGTGGACACTCCGTCAATACTGACGGACGCCCATTTTGCTGACGAATGACGAATAATGACAAAAACTGAGGGACTAAGCATGGAAGTGGGTTTTCATCCGTCATTGGAATCGTTACTAACCGGGTAAGCACCGGCGGACCTTCTCAGTCTGTCACTGATGGACTCCCGTTTCACTGATAGCTGACAGGAAAAACGCACCACGTATCTCATGTGTGTTTGTTGGTGGTAAATATTTACTGGGGTTGCTCCAAGCAGATTGCATTGACTATATGGAAACTTGTTGCGAGTAGCCAGACGGCAGGCAGGCCGGCCTTAAAATATTAACTAATCAAAAGTAAGGCAACATCGAGCTAGCAAGAAAGAAGCAATCCTTAACACGAGATGGCCAGGATTGGCACGGAAATACACTGGCCGTTCGGGAAAATGCACTTTCACGAAATTTCACGACGCGGCCAATGAAGTTCATATAAATGGCAATTCCTAAATATTATCTCTTTTTATTTTTAATGCTTTAAAGGGTAAATCAACTAAAACTTTTTTTTTTTTTTCAAGAATATGTTCCCAGAAGACCCACTATTAGAAACACGGCATTCTGATTAATTTTGCGTTTGTGGAATATGAGTTAAGCAGCAAAATCCACCTGTTTTTACCCATCTCTGGGGGCGGCCATTTTGTCATTTCTGTCGACCGAAAATGATATCACAACTACCCAGGGCTCAGGTAATGACTAATCACAGCTCACCTGTCTTCTAAAGCTGAGCCATGATTGGTCGTTATCTGAGCCCTAAGCAACTGTGATGTCATTTTCAGCCGATAGAAGTGACAAAATGGCCGCCCCCAGAGATGGCTAAAAATGAATGGATTAACTCTTACTCCACAAACGCAATATTTAACAGAATGCCTTTTTTTCAACTAGTAGGCTTGCATAGAACATATCCTTGGAAAAAAAATATGTTTGGGTGACTTCGCCTTTAAAGCTTAGTGAAACTACAAATGATGTGTACTTTGTAGAACAGTGAGCGATATTAAATGGATTTCGTCGTAACATTTAACAACATTATGTGTGTACACGTGTATACACACACACATACACATATATAATATATATATATATATATATATATATATATATATATATATAATAGAGACCAAAATGCACTGTACATTGTATGTGTGATAAATAAAAGTACATTTACTTTTAACTTGACGCCAGGTGAGACAAACTAAACTTGTGAGAGTATTAAGTATGTTTTTCTTTTATTTTGACAAATGACATGATGCAATGATGGCCATAAAACCATGAATGGAAATTATTACATAGATAGCTTATAGGACAAGGGATTGAAGCGGTGAACAAATATCAGTTCTGGTTGCTTAGTAGACTAGACTGGCCATAATAATAAAAGAAAAATGACCAGGATGTTCATCAGAAAGTGAGCTTTATATAGTCTTTATGTGAAGCAGTAAATTCGCTCAACACGTTCATTCACCCATCATCAAAGTTAAGGGCGTTTAACTTTGGCTTTCACTATTAAGATCCATGGATTTATTTTTTTTTTACTTCTGGGACAGTAAGAATGAAAAACTGCTGAAACATTGTGTGTCAGGTTAATAAAGGTTTTATGATGCCGACAGTTTGAATCTGGAAGAGATTCGTGCAATTTCCGTTATTCTGAGGGAAAATGCTTTTTTTTTATTTATTTTTTTTAATATAAATAAATCAGTGGCCCACCAGCATGCCGAATTGTAACGACCTTAAAGATTTCAATGTGTTTACAACTGTTTTATATTTGAAGGTAGCATTCCTTCGTTATCTAATATGTTCTGCAGTCGCAGAAGAATACAAGAAGTATTGCAACAAGACAGTGTGGATGCCAGTTACCTAGAAACATTGCATCAACTTCTTAGTCCAAATGGCTTGAGAAATGACGCATGATTATTCACTGCACTTCAATGCAAATGTGTGCTAATTTTACCTTTTATACAACTAAAACTAAAATAAGAGTGATGGTACATAGGATTGCAAGGAGAACAGTGCTCGCGTTGTTGCCGCAGCAACCATGGATCATCTACTAGCCATCTACATTTTTTTAAGCTGTCCATCCATTCATCCACTTTCTATACCGCTTGTCCTCATTAGGGTTCTGTTTGAGCAGGAGCCTCTCTTAGCTATTACTTTGGATAGCAGCTTCTTTAGCTCTGTCGTTTTCTATTAACTAATGTATGTTTACTTCTGTCAATTTTGGATTTACCATAGTGGCTTAAAAGTAAATTACTCGTTCAAACTATGAGGGGACCATCGACTTTAAAAAAAAAAAAAAAAAAACAATTGTTCCTTGCTGCCACTTTAAGTTCTTTATGTCCAATTAAATTAATTCTATCAGACTCAGTAGGGGCTCCAGCTGAAGACATTCTACAGCCCGTTAATTCAAAACTCATTAATAATGGAGCCATAACAATAAGGGGAATGTGTGGGTGGACTGCCTTCATGCAGAAATAGGAGAAAGAGAAATGCAGGTTTTCATTCAACTGTCACTCATTTACAAAGATAAAGGTTTCTTTAAATGCACATAGGGGAAAGAAGCTCACAGTTTCAATTCAATTATCATTTTACTAGAGTTTAACAAAGGAAAACATAAATTTGCAGTGTCATATGGAGGAATGGATTCATGAATCGAATTGTTTCAACACAAAGCAGAGAATTGAATTAAATGCTGACATATCACTCAATATTTCTCTGTCTTCTGGCCTCTTGGTTGAATGAGGAATAAAAAGACTAAATTATTTTGGGAGAAAATCAAACGGTGTTTTCTTGCGACCTTTCCTGTTTCCACTCACTTCTCCAACTACGTTTAAATGTTCTATTTAATGTTTCCAGCTGTATGCATATGAAAGAAAGGTTACGTTGCTATCAGTGGGGGGGGGGGGGGTAGGGGGGGGAACGTGGCAGGTAATTAATTTGTGACTGCCATTATATCCTGCTCAACATCAGCATTAAAGGCAGTGTCTACATCGGCACAAAAGCCTGCATGACTTGATGAGGTGTGCACAATTTGCTATACGTTTGAAATGAGTGCGAGACAAATCTGCATATTGATTCAACACACCCCTGCACCTATTGATATGTCAGTTATTATGTGAAAACTAGCAGAGCGTATTAGTGTCACAAGCTACGCAGAAGCCCATGGACGGTGTTTTTCTGTTGTGTTTTAATGGCTTTTGGCACCGTGTGCCATGACTCACGGTGATGAGCTAATGAAGTCATTGAGATTTAGTGAGCAGCCACAGGCTATGGACTTATTCAGTATAGCTTTATTAACATTTCACAAAAGCGCCACTGGTCGCATTAGCAGCAATGGTGATTAATTTTGCAGCCTGCCAGATCAGGCTGCAGGCAGCTTTAGGGTGTGTGAACGTGACGAACCTTTATCGTACCATATGTAGGCATTTAAATATATTTAAATATTTAGACCATATCACTTAAGGCTAATGCATTTTGCCATTGGTCTATGTATTTTAGATTAAGTTTGATTAGTGCTGATGCTAGTCCTTTTCACAAAACCCCATCGAGCCAGCTCAAATTTGGGTACAAAAGGTTAATCCACTTTGAAATTGGCCATTTCAAAATGGTACAATGTCGAAAGCTCACTGGAATTTTAAGAGTCTGCATTGAAGAAATGTGAGGAGCATATGCAAGGTTTTACGTACCATCTCTGTTCTGAATGGTGAGAAGTCACATTTAAGTCACAAGTCTGTTTGCTTTTGGGCATTTCTGTGTTAAATGTAAAAAAAAAAAAGTGTATATTCTAAACAAAAGCAGGTTAAAATATATATCTTACAATGGAAAATTCTCATGTAAATCCGTCTTTTTTACATGGCATACAATCACCCCACAACAATATAAACATTATATATACATTTTTTTGATTGTCCGTAGTGATGGACAAATGAAGCTTCATGAAGCACTTGTGATCATTTTTCACTCCTCTAGATGGCACTCTTGTTTTTTTTTTTTGTTTTTTTTTCATTTCCGTTGAACTAGGCTTTATATTTGAACCAAGACCACCACCTAAGGGGGTACAAAATATTACAAGTGCTTCATGAAGCTTCATTTTCCCAAAACTAATTGTTCAATGAATTATTTTTTTTTTCGTGGCCTAAAAGCACGCATTACAGTACAATTTGATTTACTCATTTTTCATGGCCAATACAGCACAAAATGATTGTAAAGAAATATGGAAAAAAAAAGCTTGACACTGTCTGGATAGTTTTTGCGTTTATCCAAACTTACCTCATTGATGCTTAAAGCCAAGTTAGTGTTAGCGTGTTTCCTTTTTTCACCTCTGTTGCGATTTGATTCCATTGACAAGGGCTTGACAAACTTAACTCGTATGCTTTACCAGAAATGATGTCAGGTTACTGGGTGATTGCAAGTTTCAGCTGCCGGTTAAAATCACATCAATGCAAATGTAACCGCAACAACACAAGTACTCTGGATTTGTAAAGAATGCCAAGGAATCCCTCCTCCTACAACTTGTAAAAAGATTAGTTACCCATGAACACCTACACACTGTTTCCTTGCAGAAGCGACAAATCAAACTTTTTGCCAAACAGTTTTTTTGCCGGTGTATAAGTGAGTCACAGATTCATATCATGTTGGATAACAAATTGAAAGATGAGTCAAGTGGAAAATAACTGCTGTAGTATATTGTAACTCTGTCTAAACCAGTGAAGCATGTTTTTTTGTAATTATGCACCGGAGCCATGCTTGAAATGTTCTCCCAGGGAAACGACTTGAAACGCACAACACGTACACGTCAATAGATGAAATACAATAGATGTTTACGGGTGTGTTTAATTATTGCATTCTGCGGTACCAGAGCCAACATGCTCCCACTGACTCTTACAAAATGTCATATTTCAAATCGGCATGCGTTTCAGTCAAATGAAAGCGAGGCAGGTTGCCGGATCGAGGGTGTGTAGAGATGATGCATTTCCCCTGCGATTGCTTTCATAGCCATTACTCACAGCATAGGGTGATTAGTCGGCCGGTGGCTGACACCTCTGCTTACGCCTGTGTGACGCAGACATCTCATAGGAGGGTCCAGTTACCAGCCGTAACACTGATCTCTCATTGCTGGGCTCAATCAATGAGCCAAAATAATGGATTATGCACATTCCCATCAATCAGCCTGTGAGCGGCATACAGCCTTGAAGGACAGACGGTAGCTGAGCTATTTATGACAGAGGCTAGAGGACTTTGAGAAATATCACTCAAATCTTGTCCCCTGGATGTCCCTGTGGCAAATCTGAAGGGTATTTTGGGAGAGACGCCTGTGCCAACTTTGAGGGGCACTTCCTGCAAGAAGATATAAACTGGACTAGGGTGGGGCGGTCTTTTCAAGCACATAAACTTGGATCCACAGGGAGACGTAATTAATAGTGATGGGAAAATGAAGCTTCATGAAGCACTTGGGATATTTTTTATGACCCTAGATGGTGCTGTTGGTAAAAAGATAAAGGCTAGTGCAATGGAAATTTATGACATTTCCACGGCATCTTTAAACCAAGAGTGCCATCTAGAGGAGTCAAAAATGATCACAAGTGCTTCATGAAGCTTCATTTGTTAGTAATATTCATTACTAATGAATGTGCTCTAAAGAGCCTTCTCCCATCTGAGGTGCTTTAGCCAATTGCAAACATACAGTACTCCTTAATCTTACGGCAATTTTCCTCCGATAACCTTGAAAGCACGTCTTTCAACATAAGATTGAAGTTTTATTGTTCAGTTCTGTTCTTAAAATATCATAAAATCAATTCATTCTTCTCTTTAACATTATCAATGAAGGAATCCTGCATATAGTTCATTATGCACATTGATGCATTCGCATTGGAAGATGATGAAATTTCGAAAAAATTATCTAGCACTGATGGTTTTGCTCAAGTTTTTCACCCAAGTAAGAAACTATTAAATTGAAATGGCATTTAAAACAAATTAGGTGCATTTGTCTCATTTCCGATTATGTGCAAAAGTCCCATTTGTCAATTGTCAGGCTGCTGCAACAAATCTTGTAGACGCTCAGTCCTCCTGGAGCCAGCACCTACTTGCAGATATTTTGACACAAACTTTTTCTTTTACACATTTGGCCCTGATAAAAGAAAAATAATAAGAATAAATATGTCAATATGTAAAAGTCAGACATGTACAATTTCTAGATTATAATTGATAAGCCACATTGCCTCCTTGACTGACTTTAAAATAAATATGGAGATATTTTCCCCTTGAACATTTGAACTCCTTAATCCCAGTTTTCATGTAGTTTGTCTTAGTTGTGTTGCCGCACCGCAGGTGCAGATATGGTTGCGACGGTAACATCTTCAAACACAGAAAGGCATGCCACAGCACAGTAGAAGAAGACATGCTGATTGAGGTAATGAAATGTTATTTTAAAATCCCAGCAAGATTATTTGGCCTTGACTATTGTGGGATATCCTTCTTGAAATCCTGCTTTTCATCTTTATTTTTCCCCATTTAAGAGTTATCTCTACTTGTATTATCCTACGGCGCTGTTTGAATAAAATTCAGAGGAATTGAACTTTATTTCATGTTATATCACACTCACATTCATGCAACGCATTCACCTGGTTAATTATTTTTGTCCTATCGAGCATTTTAAACCAGACATTATTTAACCCTTGATTTATTCTCTACTATTAAATTTTGAATTTGGGAATACTTGTGAGAGTAACTAAAAATCCATATTATGTGTGTATTTTGCACATTTGAAACCTATTCTGATATGGAAGTGCATAATCTACCACACAGACTAGATGAACACTGGTCAGAGTGGGAATCACATTTTCTCAATTTAGTTTTCTAAAAATATTATAGCCTGGATTTTTGCATTTGATCTGATCATTAGTTAGCTCAGCCACTATGCCATAAGAAAGAAGCCATGGCCTTGTTTGGTGACTTTTGCTCTCGTGGTTAAATAAACACAAAAAAGGACCGAAGAAATTCTGATGTCTTTCACGTGACCCTGCATGATAAACCGTTAAATCACTCATGATGTGTCGCAACAAGACATTTAGTGTTTTTAAGATCAGTTCTTTGGGCTTTTAACTAAAGTACGGCAGCGATAAAACCGAAGGGATTTCCCATGGACACGCATAAACTGTATGCATGCATCAACATGAATTCCAAATACTCTGCACGCCTGCCTTGTCTTCAATGCTTCCCTGCGCTTGGTTCCATCTTTCCCTACCACAACGAACCCCTCAATCGTGATACCCCCTATTGTGTCAAAAGCAAAATTCAAGACGGCTTGTTCACATATGGCAGCTCACAAAAGATTTACATGGTTGTGTGATTTCACGCTTGATGGGTTGGCAGGTGCAGGAGAGATGGAGTGATTTGTATGCAAGCACTTAAAAAGTCAATTTTTCATAATGTGTAAAATGAATGGACTTTTACTTCCTAATTATCAACAACATACTAAGTAGCAGCTTAGTAACTCATTCACTTTCAGACATTTTCACACCCTCTTTTACCCTAATGTTTGGAAAAACATTTGAAAAAAATATAAATAAATTCCTAGGATTTAATGGCTGGACTGTGAAAAGACAAGTCAATTTGTCAATGGCTGTGAATGAGTTAAAAGTATACTTGCTACTACTAAAGTAAATAAATACAATAAATTCATATTGAACACAATTGAGATGAGGGTGGTGTGGCCCTCAACAACTGTTCCAGTTTCTCATATGGCCCTTTGGAAAATTAATTGCCTACCTCTGCCCTATGCCCTGAAGCCAATAAGATGCTTTGAAATGCTGCGAAAACTCTTAAATTACAAGAGCTAGAAACTCGAAATGAATTTATTTAAATTTTAAAAAATGCAAAGTTTAAAATTTCATTTAATTATACTCTGTTCTCTTCTAACCCAAAATCAAACACCGAGCCCAAAAAGCCATGCATGCAAATATGTAAAAAAAAAAACTTCCACGCAAGGTTAATGAGTGAGCTAAAAGGCCTGACTGAAGTCAATGAGTTGCCAGCGCTGCAGATATCCCCCTCTTGAAACATGTTCCATTTACCAATATATTTCCTAGGAGGCATTGCTGAAACTGCAAAGCTAATTCCTTTTTGTTTCATTTAATATCTTCTTATTTGCTGTGTCTGCCACACAGTCCATTGTGGTGAAGGTAGAGTTGCAAGGGAACAATGAAGTCTGATTGAGTTTGGCTCAAAATCTTGCTTACTTCTCCATGGAGATTTTTTTTTTTTTTTTAAATGGTCCAAATGAAATTATAGTGAGTAAATATTTACTCATCCACACTTTTTAACATTCACTTTTCAAAATGGTCTAAACCTTACCGAAAAGACCAAAATATGATCAGAAAATGCTAATGATAAAATTATTCTGAGAGATAAGCATTCACATTGATATTATTGTGCCCTCAGCAGATTCAATTTCATCGACAGGACAAAATGTGTATTGCATTCGGGTTCAACTCGATTGCCTTTTTTTCACGCCTGAACATTTACTAGTTCACACAAAAGTGCATGTGGTGTAATGTTAGCAAATGTTCACTGGAGCCTCAAAGGCATTTAAAGGCAAGTTTATTTGCATAGCACATTTCAATTCCAAGACAATTCAAAGTGCTTTATATAAAACAGTTTAAGCATTTTTAAAACATCGACTGATGTGCAGACATTTGCATGGCGCAGTAGAACCCCAAGCAGTGAAGGTCCAAAGATACTCATGGATGATGTCAGCATACCAAGCAGGACTTGTGCGATTTAACAAAAGATTAAGTGATCAAGTGTGTGTTTTTTTTTTTTCTTTTTTGGTCTCGTGTGCAGTAATGCCACCACAGAGACGGACCACTGATGGCAAAGAGGAAAATTGCGTTAAAAAAGACATCGAAAATTGACTTGTTTGTAAATAAATAGTTGGAATATTTGCCTGTCCAACCCTCAATTGTGAAATTAATAAATATTTTTTCTGCCAATTTCTGAAAAATTGTCAATTAACAAACACAACAGCTTCCCTACACATGTTATAGTCAAGAGACAAAGTAATGGCTGCAGTCTGATGGACTACGCAGAAGCAATATCACATCAAAGCCAGACGGTAAGCAGAGCTGCAGCGGTAGCACAGATTAGTGTTATTTTACAGGGTTGCCAATGTTTAGCTTCTAATATCGCATGCTTAACCAGTAGTGAGTTTATTCAAGCAGCATTCATTTGCAGTCTGGATATGGAAGAGTGAACATGCGCTGGTGGGCGTCGTCTCTCAGAAGTCTCCAATAACTCACTAGATTTGTTGCTAAGTGCTTTTTTGAAAAATAGTCGCGATTGGGGTCGGAAAAGGCACTCAATATACTGTATGAAATATAAATTAAATTAGCTGTTTGACCTCGGACGTGAAAAAAGGCATACTTGGCATTTGCATTAGAAAGAAACAACTCCCCACCTCGCACCAAGTGACTTGAAACACGGTGTAATGAGGGGGTACTAAGTGTGCTGTAATTCTTTATCCTTTGTGTATTTTGACATATGAAAACCAGAGACCTTTTATGAAGTCACTGAGAGCCAGGATTTTACATTGTGAAAAATATCATAATGTCTCCGTTTCATTAACTATGTATGTTACTTAAAACATACATAGTTAATGAAACGGTTTTACTTCCACCCAAGAAATGTCAATTTCCTTAGTTTTCTACGGAAGTCTTTGTTTCAAAATGAAGATTACATCAGACTTCTGAAACAGATTGACCTTTAAAAGTTTGACTGTAGTTGCGGCCTATGTTGCATACTTGTTGTTATCCTTTCGGCTTTTCCCCTCAGGGGTCGCCACAGCGAATCACTATGGCATATTAACTAGTGATATAGTCCTCATGTAGTTTATTTCTATTCTATTCTATAAATTGTAGGCATTGATGCATTACACCATATAGTGCATATAAATAATATATAGTACTTGATACAATAAAACAAGGCTTCCAGAATTCTGCTCTATTCAGTCCAGAGCTATCGGCGATATTAGTTGCATGTAGAGCTCCCTGCTGAGGAAATAAAGACAAGCCTCCATTTTACGCTTCCCTTGATGGACTGCTAAAGAGTTCCGCACTGTTTAGACTGGACCTGATGCAATATTGATGACGCTGGCTAGGCTGGCAGAGACTGCCCGGAGCAGACGGATCAATGCCACATCGCAAGAATAAAGAGACTGAACTGAATGATTCACATTCACATTGTGTGCTTGAAAAAGGGAAAAAAAAGCAGCGCATATTAGGCTATGATATAAAGTGCGAGTGGAGCCCACCATAGGGAAGAGCATCTATGATTAGATCGGATAACATACCAGAGAATGCATGTAAAGGGATTTTATGTGACAATTGCGTTTTCAACAATAATTCACATTGATGTTATGTAGTTGTTGCGACCTAAAGGCGTTGTTGTAATATGCACGGGGGCTGTAGTTGGTGATGACACTTTCGGAAAAAAGCAAGGCACTGGAATCCTGCATGAAACTGCCATTTCATTACACTTTGTCAGCATATAAAATGTGCTAAATGATACATGTACTGAGTCTTTGGAGGAACAAATGCTTTATCAGTGTTTTTCAACTGTGTTATATTCCAAATTCTCCACTTTAAAACCCATTTTCTTAAAATGTTGAAAAGGTGAAGCAAAAATATTTCATCTATTTCAAAAATGTCCGTATGTATGTCAGGCTTTTTATGAATTTCCCAGCTGAAGGGGTAGTTTTCCTGTCTTGGAGTGCACTTAGCAAAACATCTTGCTTGCCATCATTCACACCGTAACAGAATAAAACACTTGAGCCATGAGTCAGTTTGCTGTCCATGCTGCCGTACTAAAAAAATAAAATAAATTGAAAAAAATTGCAGAAATTATCATATTGGACATTAAAGTACTCACTTCTGTGACAGTGTCATCAAGCCTGTCAGACCAGGAAAGTAGGGCATTTTTTTTAGAAAAGTAGAGCTTCCAATATATGCATGTATACTTTTTTATGTGATTTTTTTTTTTTTTTCATCGCACCTATAGTCTATAGCTGTAGCTACAATACACACTGACGGTAACATTGTATTACATTACAGTATAACTTCAGAAACATCTCAAAAATGTCTTTCCTGGGGGAATGCATGTACTTGCAACAAAATAGATCTGACAGTAAACAAAACCTTTAAATAGAGAGCCAGAGACTGAACTTGAATCTGCATTCTCTTTTTTGTTGTTTTGTTTTTATATGTGGTTTGGAGTTCTTTCAATTCGCTATACGGGCATACGGGAGTTCTCCGAGATAGACCCGCACTTTCTTCGGCTCTTCCTTAGGGATCTCAGGGCCCCCTCCACTGTCGCATCTGTCATCCTCGGCATGCTAGCTGGGGGCTTTCTCTCCATTGCGTTCTCCCCTGGCTTCTGTCACCAACCGCTGTCCGTCTCGGCTGAGCCCACCCCCTTATCTTCCCTATGGTGGCTGCTAGCTCTGCGGTGCTGCAACTGTGCCAAAAGTGAGGTAATTAAGACATGGAAACTGTTCCACTCAGCTGGGAAGAACAATAAAAGCTCCTGTCTGTCAGCAGTGGCAGCATGCGGCCAATTTGGCCTGATTTGAAACTTTTTTTTTTTTTATAAATATGTAACAATTACTTTGTGCATATCCAGTATTAATGACTTGTGAAACTTTGGACAAAAGGAAAAGTTTAATGAGAATCATTTTCTTCATTCTGCTCCCAAACCTTAAACTACCAGTGCCTTACAATGCAGCCTTTCAAAGTTTATAAATGTACTCTTTGTGGAAGTTCAAACTTCATAACCTGACACTATATTTTACTAAATTTTACCACATGACTAAAACTTACACATCTGAATACAAGTATTAAAGGATTTGGTTTCTTGTCATAATCCAAGCAAATGCATTATGACAAGCAAGGTAACGTCCCTCTTTTTGATTATTGGTCGCAAGAAAGTGAAGGTATAGTACAGTACAGGAAAGTTTACCTGTACAGGCAAGTGAGTCAAACACTAATAATAAACACAAATTTGACAAACTTTTTTGTCCATTTCGTTATGTTGACAATGTACCAGATGCATGTTAGCACTTTAGCATGTTACTCTAAAAACAGTTGGGTTAAAATAACACAATATTTGGTCAAAAATGGACCGATCCACAACTTGGGTCAATTTGACCCAACATTCTTTTCTGCAAAAACAACCCCAAAAATTGGTAGTTTCGTATAAAACAACGCAAGAAAGTGGGTCAAATTGACCCAATTTGTGTATCGGTCCACATGCTAAAGTGCTAACATGCTAACTGCTAACGTTCCAAACTAAAGATGTATTCTGTCAGTCACTGGTTTCATCCTTTTATTAACCCACCTTTATGCAATTTAAGGTCAGACTTGATTGGTTTATTTAGCAATTGAATCAGCTCATGGTCAGAATGATTATTCTCTCACCTAAGGTTTACCGTTTTTCCTGACCAAAGAAATCCCCACCAAGGGACAGAATTAAGTCCAGTCTAAACCTATAATAAATGAAGGTTGCTCACGTGAAAGCGCCACTAAAGGATCTACAGCACATCGATAGCAGTCTATCTAGGCCTAATATCACAGTTATCTCACACCTGGACCAGCTCCAGTTGATTTGCACTGAAGCTATTTGAGTGTCTCCCGTCCTGTGTTTTCACACCTGTAACATAGTCCCTCCAGGCCTTTCTCTGCAGGGTACTAACTGGCACCATTACTGTGCGAAAGATTCCCTTCTACAATCCGGCATGCTCCCATTCCAAACCACTAATGGCCCCTTGGGAAACGTCATTATTTATCACACTTGAAGGCACCTTTCAATTATACCCTGACCCATGGGCCGGTATTGTCGATGGAATACCTATAATCTCAATCAAAAATATTTCAAGGGATGGGTTCACTGAACCTGTAGTGGTAACAATGCGGAGGCAATTTGCAGCACAATTCATAACCGAGCTGGAGGTGCGGTGGGCAAAAGTGATTAAGTGACAGCAAAGAGGTGTAGACATGGCTGAGCGTTCTTGCTCACGGACTGGCTTCAGCAGCCCAGCAAAGCTCCGCTCAGCACGCCAAGTCTTTCACATCCCACGAGAATTTCCAAATTGGACCTTAATGGTACGCCTGACAAGGTGTTGATCTCTCATTCCTCAAGCTTGTGTGCTGCGTGAAAAACAGTGTGAAATGGAAGCCCAGGGAAGCAGCCACCTGCTTTATTGACAGGCACAGATAGACTCGGGATGTAGTTTAATATATTACGCTTTTAATCAAAAGACATTTTAAGGTTTAGTGAGGTCCGGATTCGGTGAATTGAATTATAGAACCATCCATTCACTGAGAACAACAAATGAAAAGTTTCTCACACCAGTTTATCATCTGTAAATGTGGAATTAGCAAATAAACGGGTGCTTAGTAAACAACTGCCCATTGTAAATTGGTAACGATTACAGATTACCACCACAGCAGGAGTCATTTATCAGCTACTACCCCATAAAATTATCTTGACTGGAGATGGAACTAATATTAGACACCCATGTTCCCTTGAAAGACTCGCCCCAGCCACTTTAAATTAGAGCAAAAGGCAAGGAGAGAAAATGTTGAACCCTTTTGAATTTTAATACTAGAATTAGATTAGTAGATAAATCCCAATCTACAGATGATTAATTTGACTTCCGTCTCTCGCATTCCTCATTATTTGCACAGTGCAATAGGCGCTCCTAAACCTTGTGCTCTGAATGGCAAGTCCACATTCAAATTCGCTACAGAATGCACCATTCCTAACACCCTACACAGAGAGGCAATTTTCCTATTTGTTTTCCCGCACAATGGCCCCTGGATAATAGTCACGCAGCTGGGGAAGCATGGAGCAAAAGTGACCAAGTTATCTGCCTTTGCCAGTCTTCGTCTGAGCCTCTTCGTTATGAATTATAGATTAGAGATGAGAGTGGGAGTTTGCCTTACAAGGCCGGTGGATAGAAAGCTGCTCGCGGTCAACACGGCCGAGCCAAGTTCAGTCTTTCGCCAGTCCCTCTAAAACACTTACAGAGGCATCCTCAAAATGCCTGCAGGACTATTTATAACAGATGATTTATCGCTCAAACCAACAAGGACGCGGCTGTTTAATATACAGTTTGACTTTTCAATATGATGAATTGCTTCAATGAATAGATTTTCCTCCGTAGTACAATGCAAAGGTTTTGACTTTCCTCTCAGAGCTTTGCCATCATTTTTGTTTGTATAGCGACTTACCTGGACAGTTTGTTTTCTCTGTGTATTTTCCCGTCATTCCAAGGTGCCAGTTTGTATGTGGTGGCTCTAATTTGAACTATATTCCTCTCTACAACACACGGTGGCTACATTTCCTTTCAGCTCGTTCAGCTGAGGGGCTTTTTCAGTTAGAACATTTTGGGTAGTTGATAACTGGTACTCAACAAGGTGCTTAAAGAGAGAGCTTTGCAACTTTATATATGGGTATATGTGGGAAAATCCATTTTATTTCAGAGTAGGTTAGGCCTGCTAAATTTTTCAGTAGCCATTTTTCGTTTTGGACGAATTGCTGGTAGGGTAAAGAGGGTTTTGGATGTAGTGGATTGAAAGATGTTACTTTTCTGATGAGATTTGTTCATTTGGGGGGGGGGGAAACTGGTGGACAAGCTCGATGTTCACATTGCTTGTTTCCGTTTATTCTGCGTTTAATAGGATGGCCCAATTTCTTTATCCTAAGCTTCATTTAACTCCAAAGTTGAAAAGCTGTTGGAAGATTTGACATCCTATATATTTCCATTAAACAGCTGCAGCTTTGCATAAGTTTGTTAATGCTTCAGCATGGAATGAATCCAAGAGTCGTCAGGAAAGCAGCCTCGATTCCAATTTATTAGTGTACAGAACCCTGCTGATCAAAGATGATAAATAACAAATCTAAATGTGGGAAATTAGCATGGAAAAAGTCCCTGCATTCCAGCCGATGCATAAAATAGCTGCACTTACTTTAATGAGAGGAGATAAAAGTTCCCATGCTGTGCGGCGGGAAGCAACTTGATTGATGCTCCACATTAGGAGCTTTCCACAGGCCCCAAACGGTACGCCACTTTTAAAGTATAGTCCCCCGTGTCATGCATGCAAGGAGGACTACCTCTTCTCTCACCTTTAAGCAGTCGAACCTCTAAAGCAAAACACCCGTAGATCATACGGTTTGGAAATCGCCCCAAATTTCTTGGAAATTTACACCTTCAAACTTCTATTAAATCTTTGTACTTAAACTAGAGGCTGACATTTTTTCAGGGATCCCATGAATCCAGTAGGATTCCTGCAGGAAGGGAGTCGACTTTACCTTTAATCACAGGATTGGGACGATATAGGATAACAAATTCATGGGACCGGACGGGAGCGGGTTTATTCAGTAACCTCAGAGAGTCAATGAGGAAGGTGGGGCGACACACTGTTTGTATTTTTTATTTTATTTTTTTTTATCTAGATGACCTCCAAAATCGATGGGAGTCGTTTTCACCCGGAGAGGACATGATCCGATTTTTATAATTTACTATGATCCGGGGCGGCACAGTACAGGATTTTTTTCTGTGGGAGTGGTAAAATTCACTCCCGTGTCACCCTCGAATTTAAACTGCCATCACACATAACTTTCGGTCATAGTTAAATCTTATGCAGTATGTGTACATTTCTTGCCAAACGCTTTGAAGATTCCCTCCGAAATATGCATTGAAACCGTGTCCACGACTCATTCTTATCAAACTGCAAAACAAATATATTATTTCCAAATGTATGTTACCAAATCCGACCGAATCGGCGGTCACACAGTTCCCTGAATAATTCTAACCTTATAGCTTCAACGGTACCTGCTTTTCTCATTCAGCTCGGTTGCTTTAAAGCAATCAGATATTCTTGGCTACGTTCCCACCTCGTCCCTTTACGAAGGGCCTCTTTGTCTTCCTTCCAGCGTGCATCCCCACAAATAACTCCTTATTTGAAAGTGGCCACTGCAGAAGGACAATGATAAGAGGGCTGTCTCCGAACTGTCATTTCCTCTGTCTTCCCACACATCTGACATCACTGTAATTGACTGGAGTGTGTCTGGAAGTGGTGTTGTTCCCCAGGATACCCAAGAGGCTTGTCAGGAATTGTGGGGTGACTTGTCATTCACTGACCTCCACGTTTGTGCTCTGTTAGCTTTAATAGAGAATGCTGCGAGGCTTGTGTTAATTTTGCAAGGCAGGGAAGTTGTCAAACTCAGTTCTCGGCTAAA
The DNA here is from genome assembly GCF_054856515.1 of Filicampus tigris. NCBI lineage: Eukaryota > Metazoa > Chordata > Actinopteri > Syngnathiformes > Syngnathidae > Filicampus > Filicampus tigris. The sequence goes on along the minus strand of NC_141235.1, from coordinate 11,589,500 downwards.
GGACGCCAAGGATTCCTTAATGAGCTGTGTGAATAAGGGTGAAGAAAAACAGCAAGTGGGTCTGTTGGGGTGGTTATTAAGGCCCACTTAGTCCACATAAACCTACTTGATATTTCCCACTCACAAGTGAACAGGCTGCATGCTTGGCAAGTAAAAAGTGCTTCTCCCATCCTTTTAACCTTCATCCTAATTGTTGATCTATCTTGCATATTCAGTAGCCGGACCAGAGAATCTTGTCTTTTCCTTAAAATGTTTGCTTTGGTAAAAACTGTCTTGACTTTTCATTTCTGTTAATGAATGCCATGGCCCTGGTTTGCTCTCAACGGGATCTTATTAGCAATTTCCTATTGGTTATTCCACAAAATGCTGAGCCAGCAGCTCACCAAGCCACATCCTCTGAACTCAGCCATCAATTTGTATGAGCAGTTACATTGTGCTCCATTGTAGCGCGCCGCCAGTCAAAAACAGCTACACAACCAAGTGCGACCTATGTTTCGGCACTTGCGACAGATTTTAGTATCCCTACGGCTCCCTGGCGCCAAAGCAGGTTTTCAAACTGTTTTAAGAAGAGGTTTGAGAATTGCTAACTGTGCTACTCCAAGCTTATGAAGGGAATCAGTGGAAAACCAGATAGCATCTATGTGCAACTTTCTAAAACATTGAAAACATTATTTATGGATGTCGAAACCACAAATGACGGTCCTTTCAGTGGATCAACTCCCACCTATTGTTCTAGCTGTAAGACGCTAAGGGTCATTAGTTGCTACCTAAGACTGACTAAATGTTACTGTTAAAAAGAATCATTAGGATTTTTTTTGTTCACTGGCTGGCCATTATATAATTCATGATTTATAAATTCAGTGAGCAGAATCACTTTCACCCGGTAAACCATAACTTTGTATCCATTACCACTTGAATAATGGCTATGTCTACATGGACAACAACACTACAGGTATTTTAATAACATAATCTGATCGAGACATACAGTAGGTCTACAGAGTGACACCTAAACTGTAAACATGGCCATAATCCAAATGTAAGCCATATCGGGAATGCTTATTTTAACGTCCTTCAACAGTTATGTTCTTGATGTGTTTGTTGTTCTTCTGTTTCATTTTTAGGTGTTTTTTAGATTTTTAGACTAACTCTGCATTAGGAAAAGGGGGGGTGACACATCAGATACCACAAATGGCAGTGTTTTTCTTTTATTTAAAATAAGTATTTCATAGTGAGTACAGATCAGTGGTTCAGTTGGGAAATGTTCTTATCGTGCATCTGTCTGACATGTTGTTCCTATGGGCTGTCATGTTCAGCGGCAAGACACTGTCATCGTCATTTGCCATTTGAACAGTCTTGAGAGAGTAACCGCTGTCTTATTTTTTCATTGCTTTAGGAAGCAGTTATGCTTGAGCCAAAGAAACAGACAAACTAAAAAAAATGTGTCACGTGATCAGAAGAAAGAAAGCAAGCAATTATGTCGGTCGGCATTGTTTGCATGATAGCAAAAAATATATATTCCGTTTGAATTAGCTGCGAATTATTTTGGTTTTCCCTGTTTGTGGTTGATCTATTTATGCGGTTTTCAAATGAAATGATGCAACACCGGCAGATGTTTTCATCTCCATTATACTGCATTGGACTTGCTGTTCAGCGGTACATGGCAGAAAAGGAAAACCCAAATAATCACGTTTTTCACCAACATTATAAACAAGAGGGGCAGAAGAGAAGGCGAACTGCTTGCATCCAAATTATCACCGAATGCTAAAATTGCACAGTAAACTAATTCTGCCCATTCAAAAACAATAAGTAACCAGGTAAAAAGTTGGCCTCACCAAGGCAATGAAGTGTGGAACATGCCAAGTGAAGGACAATAGCTTTTATCTAATCACGTCTCCGAGTGCAAAGACTTGCCACTGTTCCCCTATCAACAAGACTGACACATGGAAAATTAATGAAAATGGACACATTCAAGCAATAGCAGCTGGCAAGTGGAATATTTAAACACACATTTGCATGCTGGCTGTCAACCCACTCTGCACTGTGTGTCCAAGGTAGAAACATTTGATCAATAGGGGCATGCGAGTTGGAAACTAACAACATCCGTCATAAGAATTCTCTCTCCATCCATCTGCACACACAGCTTTGCTCTCTTTAAACACTCTGCAGGGCAGAGAAATATGTGTGCAAATGTGACAGTGATTTACAGTGCAGAGTTTCTCTTTGTGACAGTGAGTGAATGCAAAAGTACATCAAACTTCCTCTGTGGCACTAACAATTAATTTAATCTGGCTATTGGGCTTTAGTTTGCATATGTACGAAGCAATAATCTGGGGGAGTATTTGCACTGCAAACAAGGATGCCATAAACCGGGGATTTACATTTATGTAGTTTTCCCAAAGACGCGGCTGTAAGATTTTTTTATTTTTGCTTTTAAACATGAAAAGTGCAACCAGTTGCGTCATATGTTTATTTATTATTATTGGGTGGGAAGTGGACAGTTTGAAAATCAGATCTCCTTGGTTTGAAGTATTGCCTCACTAAGGTAACTTAATTTACCATAATTACGCCGGGATGCGGCCCAAATTGTAATAAGTCCAAATAATCACAATAATGTGTTCTAATCATTTAATGGATCAGACATGAGCAGCGAGATTAATGGAATTGTGAGCCAGTCGGTATATTTTTATTTTGAAGCGCACACATCTTTTATTATAGCTATAGTAAGAATATAATATTTGCGGTTGACAACAAAGTGAGTGTGATGTTCTAGACGCTGAAAATCTCTGATTCAACGCAGTTATCTTGACAGGATGGTTTTTATCGTCTGTGGTTTTGGCTGGTGTTTGAGGAGGCGGGATGAATGCCTTTTGGCATTATCCTCGCGACAGCAAGTGACACACTGCTGGCTAGCAAAGTATGCAGCTGTAAATGCAAAATCAAGCTCATTGTACAATAGGGCAAGTAGCAAGCAACCTTATTAAAAACAAATCAGTTAAATAGATAAATAAAAAGCCCCGCCAAAAGCATTTCACACTACCCGGTAGCAGGTGGCTTTGAAAGGCGTCATGCAGCTAACATCTCTGCTGAAGATTTATGACAGCAGCCATGAAATATCTCAGTTCAGATCAAAGGTAAACTGTGTGTTGTATATAACTTTCAGCAATATATGCAGTTTGTGCTCCCGCAATTACAAATTGTCACCAAAAATGGTTTCCATAAACTAACACATGCAATAACCGTTCCATTGTGTCTAAACAATTTGACAGCATTTCTGCACATCAAATTTGAGAAAGTTACAATATAGTGTTTTGCAATTGCAATAGTCAATCCAAATTTTAACTTTTTTTTTTTTTCTAAACTATTCTGCAACTTCCGAAACCTATGCTATACTCTATAGCAGGGGTCTTCAATCCTGTTCCTCGAGGGCCGGTGTCCTGCCTCTTTACCATCTGCAACACACACCTGATTCAAATGATCAGGATCGTTATCCAGTTTCTGGTGACCTTTGGTGAATATCTGTAGTAGGGAGATTATGGAAAACAGGCAGGACATCGGCCCTCGAGGAATAGGATTGAAGACTCCTGCTCTATACTCAGAGGTGGGCATTCCATCAGGCTGACGGAAGCCCGTTTTGCTGACGAATGACGGGAAACTTTTTTTAAAAATGGACTTTATGCATGTTCAATGTCAAGGCTGCGATGGACTAACTTCAATAGCAAAAGTGTATAAAAACTAACTAACAATCACCAAAATGTAATTCTAATTTAACAACTACAATGTCCAATTAATTTATAACGCCACTCAGAGTATTAATACACAGAGGCAAGTGAGGTTTGTACCATATCGTCGCTGTCCTGTGTTTTCAATTTTCTTATTTTTACGTGAATGGTGTTTGCACGTTACAGACATCGCATTAAGGTGAAAATTAAAAAATGTTCCCAAATTGGACATAAGTGTTTTTCACAGGACAGCGATGATATGCTGCAGCGGCAAAGTGTTTGTGATATAGCATATGAAGAAAACATCTTTGAAAACAGCAAACGTTTTGAAGTAGAATAAGCGGAATAAGCTTGCAGGAAGGCTGACGTCAGCTGAGGCAGCACTCTGATTTCAAATTGGAATTCATTTTTTCCTCACCAGCATTCGTTCGTATTTTTTCTCCGTGCAAGTTTGTTTTGCATATCAGCAAGCGGATGTGAAGCATCCAGCTGTCATGATGCTTCGGGAACACTCACTGACCTCACCTGTCCTCCCTGAGGGTTATCTAGCCTCACACACACACACGTTCTCTATCAGCCTGTATAATTTAACACACCAAACATGCAAAAGCCAGAAGACGACATCATGAGTACAAAAGCTGATTCTGTAAGTGTGGCAAATATGAACACCGGAACGTGCTAAAAAAAAAAAGGAAGGAAAAAAATCGGACGAAGCAGAAGTTGTTTCTGATTCTGTTGAATGTGTATTTGCTTTTTGGCCTTTCCAGCTTTGTTACCCTCAGCCAGCGGAAAAACAAAGCTGTGTAAACCTCTTCAAAAAATAATGAAGCTCCACTATGATTTATATGCAACCTGACTGCTTACTTAGTGTTCACCTCATTCTGTTTTCATCTCTTACTGACTGCTCACGTCAGCCCACATCGACAGGACAGATGTATGATAGAATTCGTCTACCTCATCCGGATTAAAAAAAAAAAAAAAAATGGGTAAAACAAGCGACAGATCAAGTCATTTATAGACAATTTCTAAATCATAAAACCCAGATAGATAACTGACTTGATTTTGATAAGACAGTCACAGGGTGATTATGATAAAGAAATAAAACGTATTTCCCTCAACCAGCATGTAACGATAGTGAAAGAGATGCAAACATGAGAAGGTTTTTTTTTCGTTTAGGATTCAATTCCGCCATACCTGCCTTGAGGCACAAGATTCTACGAAGAGTCAAAGAGCTGAAAGCTGTCACTAATGATTTACACCCTTTTAATGCAACAGAAGATGCAATATTACCATATTTTTATATCATTTTCCTGAAGCAGAATTAAAGGCTACCAGCAGATTTCACTTCACATGAGCTAAATGTTAAACAAGCACACAGAGGGCTGCTTTTGTCTTATGTGTACCGAGGGAAGAATTTGTTTATAACAAACATGATTCGTGCAGCATAATAATTTTCTTGTGTGTGTTATTGTTCATTCCTGGTAGAGGGGATAGAGTACAAAGAACAACAACAGGCTTTTTTTTCTGCTTCTTTTATTGCCTGCGTAAGTATGAGAAGGAACTGATTTCATATGAAAATAGGGTTAAGCCCCAATGAATCATACCTAATTTGAAACTGTGTGAAAGTGGGTTTTTTTATATTTTTAGTTGAATGGATACCATTCGGCTGGAAATAACAAACAAAAGTAGCAAAAGATTGGAGAGAGTGCATTTTATGATTAAAGTAATTGGCGATTTTGTCGTGTTTATATTTGGGAAATGACTGATGTCCCTGACGGTTTTGACAAAATAAGAGTCCTTCAAGCATTTTCTAGAGCAGCGCTTCTCAAAATCTTTGAGACAACATACATATTGTTGCTATCCTGTGAAGAACACATATTTTCCATATTGTCTTTTTTTTTTTTTTTTTTTAAATCACATTAATAGGATGTCTAACGGGGAATCCCTATTAAATTGAAAAAAAAATAGACATAAGTTCCTTTCACAGTACTGTATTGCAGACGATATAAAATATAGTAACTAGTAGGCCTAAGTGTTCATCAAATTGAGGCAGACGTTTTATACGTAAAAAGGGTTATGGTTAGGGTTAGTCCTTGAACTTCTTTTTGTAATTTCAACTCACTTTACTAAATTAAAAAACAATTACATTCGGAATTCGTCCAGTGTGTGTGTGTGTGTGTGTATATATATATATATATATATATATATATATATATATATATATATATATATATATATATATATATATATATGGTTTGTTTATCCAACTGTGCTTTGGAGAGCAAGAACGCATATTTTGGAAAAGTGGTCTCAAAGTGGAGACAAACACATGCAGAAGTACATCACAATCACTCTCAAGATAATGAGCTTGATAACACTTGTGGTTACTGTGACCAGTGGTGTAAAGTATTAAAAAAGACACTTCTGAATACAAGCGGGTGGGAAGGTAAACATCCCCATGTCAGAATTTACAGGTACACTAAACAAGTGACCTATCGGATATCACGGTTTGCATTTCCTGATCATACTTAATGGTCAATGTATTCACTGTTGAATTTGTATTCACCTCTATAGGTGATCTGTTCATTTATACTGCAGTCGCACTGGTAGTGTTCTGATTCATATCAGTTTTGAAGGAGGCATGATTCCAATTAAAAGATAGGCGATTCCATGTGGGGTTTTTTTCCATCTTTATCTCGCCTGAACCATAAAAATTGAATGTATGTTGCCTTTTTCCCTCAAATATCTATATGTTGCTAAATGGCATTATTATCTCTCACAGTCCAGTATTAATACACAAGCATCAGATGTCAATACTGTTGCTGTCCAATATCCAAAATAACGGTACTTGCACACTTAGAAGATGAATTTAAATGACAGATAAAAGCATGTTTTACAACATCGACTTACGAGCATTGGGGAAGCAACTTCACTATTTGAGTAAACATAACCTTGATTTTCAGAAGATGAGGAAAAGGAATACTTGTGGTGCATGTGTGCATTCTGAAATCCACAATTTCTGTACTGATGACTTAGCATATCTATCTGAAGCTTGAAATCAAAGATCCAAAGTTAGCGGAGGCATGGCTTTGGTAATAGACCCGGTGATCGTTTGCAGATGTTTATGGTAAACTGCACGTCATAAATTACAGCCAATCAATTACAGCAACTACACATCATCAGCTGCTGTAATTGTAGAGATGAACAGGAAATCAGGAGGTTTGATAACTAGGAGTCAGATTAGAAAAAGAATCGTGCTTGAATTATGTGCAGACGATCCTTTTTTTTTTCTTTTTTCTTTTTTTAAATACCAATACCAATCAGCCCCATTCAAACAATACCTGCAGTCTTACTGTGGCACAAACCTTTCCAAATAAACAGGACCAAGCCAAGGAGCCGTTGCCTTGCAATCCCCCATGTGGTGACACACAGGGCATCTGATTTGTGCAGCCAAAATGGATGGGAATAAATCAGAGCTTGGCCAACATGGGTGAATACTAATCAATGTATTACCCAAGGGATAACTGTGGTCCCTCACTAATGGCTGTGTGCGGAAAGGATGTCCAGCACTTCACGTCAGCTTCCCTCCCATCGGTTGTGTGTATTGTGTTAACATTGCATTTAATTGCAAAACAGTGGCAGCAATTCATGGGGATTATTCTGGAGGGAAATTGAATCGGGAGACATTTCACCTACCATTATTGTTTCGCCGTTGATTGCCTATGTCACAAAGTGGAGAGCCGCGCTGGTCTCGTAACCATTCAGTTGGTACATACATTCCGAAAGCATGCGACGTATTCTGGGTCCGGTTTAACAAAAGATTAAAAAAATAATAATAATATATGTTACCTTTCTGAGGACCTCGCCCCAATGTCACAAAGCCGGAAGAGATGAAGTTGTGAAGGTCCGCACCACCACTGCTCCGCACACTCTCCTTCCCATAGTGACCTGTTTGTACACAGATTGTGGAACCATTTAGAGTACATACACACCTTAAAAACTCAATCTGATGACCTACAGTAGGTGCTAGTCATTTGGTGTGTTTTGGAAATATGACAGTTGAAAGTATTTAATAATTACAGTGGTCCCCGGCATGATTGGTCGTGAGGCATGATTGGTCCAGTTTAATATTATTTTTGTTATTGAATTAAAATATTAATGAGTAACATTTTGGTTTAACCATTTCAGCTCGGCACATGTGCGCCAAAATGTTCGATCTGCCACTTCAAAATTATTTTGGAGAAAACAGTTATTGTGCTGTGAGCCAAAGTCATGTGCTTAGCCTCTTTTCACGTAGTCATAACAGAGTAATCAACCAATTTGCCACCCTTAAAAAAACGACGGCATTATTGGATGCGTTCACTCACCGAGTAGCTGGCGATTACAGATGTTAATTTGATTTTGATTACATTGCTAACTCCTAGAAGGTAATGTTTTCTCTAATACTTTTGTTAATTCAAAATGATGGGCTTGGCTTACTGTGTGAGAACATAGTGACTGACTCTTTTTTCTGCGTGAACTGTAACAACAAATTCCAAAACAAACAAAAAAATGAAATATCTCAAAAACCTGATGTGCTACAAAATAGATATATATTTTTTAAATCAGTACCAAAAATAAATTACATTTAGTGACACATAAAGCCATCTCTGATTTAAATTTGCTGTTGGGGGCTATTGGATAAAATGTCATTTTGCATTAAAGTCTATTAAAAACCCTTTTTTCCCCGGATTAGTATTATTAACTTAATTCATTGTTTATTTGGTATTGTGTAGTGATTAACAAAATCAAGCAATATTTCAGAGGGATTGATGTACTCACCAACCTTTTTGAAACGGATTCAGTTAGTGGTTCGATCATTGCTTTCCAAAGTAAAAGCAGATGATTGCAATAGTCTTATTTTGTTTGATGTGGAAGTCAACCCAAACATAATTTTTTCAAGAATATGTTCCCAGCAGGCCCACTAGTTGAAACACAGCATTCTGGTTAATTTTGCGTTTGTGGAATATAAGTTAAGTAGAAAATGCACTCGTTTTTAGCCATCTCTGGGGGCGGCCATTTTGTCTTCTGTCGACTAAAAATGACATCACAACTGCTCACAACGACCAATAACGGCTGAACTATTTTATGAATCTGAGCCATGATTGGTCGTTGTGATGTCATTTTCAGTCGACAAAAGACAATCTGTCCGGCCCCAGAGATGTCTAAAAATGAGTGCATTTTGCTGCTTAATTTACAATACACAAATGCAAAATTAGAATCAGAATGCTGTGTTTCAACTAGTGGGCCTGCTGGGAACATGTTCTTGAATAAAATATGTTTGGGTTGAATTCCGCTTTAAACAGATGCACTACAGAAATCAGGGAATAATTACTTAAGTTAAACAACACCTCTAAACTATTAGTCGATTGATAAAATAGTTGTCGATTCATTTGATAATCGATTAGTTGTCGGTGAATCGATGAATTTCATCGCACCTTTTATTTGTCATTGTGCAGGTCTTTATCGTGAGCAGCAAGTGTCTGTCTAGAATACCATATTTTGGGTGGAAAAGTAGATATGCATGTTTTTGTTTTTGATATGTGTAACAACTTGCAAATTCATGCACTTAAGCACAAGCTTACCACCCACTACACTACTCCATAAAAAAAAAGTAGGACTATTAAATCCTCTGACACAATTCACAAACAAAAAAATATCTATGCTACGCTGTACATTTTGCCAAGCGGAATTGCGTGGCATCCACCTCCCAAGCAATTAGTTTCACCCACCCACATAGCCGTGCACTTTGAACTCAAATCTTCCGACCACAGTTTTAATGCAAAGGCTTTAAAATGTCAGTCTGCAGCTCTTTTCCCTTGTGAGATGCTGGTTGTCATTGGCGTTTGTCACCCGAGTCATTGGTAAGCTATTCCATGGTCCGCTTCGACAACCCTTGAATCTGAAAGACCCATCAAAAGGAATGCCCCTCATCCCACTATGCGTATTCTCATTTTAAGGTGAGGCTGCTTGGTTTGCCTGCGGCAAAAAGGGCTACACACCATGAATTCAATATCCTTGCTACAAAGGAAATCACGATTTTCACCTCAATAATGCCATGAAATTGAGCATGCAGTGCATGAAGTGGGTGCTCTGTGGTTTCATATAGTAATACTTAATCTGAATTCCACACAGGACACCCGCTGCTCCGTAATACCTTTGAGAGAGTAAAAATGTGAGTGATGATATAATTTGTTTTTACAAACCCTGCTAGTTGGGCTACTGTGTGGCTGGCATTGGGGAGGTACACCCAACTCCAAGGTCGATTTAAGATCGAACACAGCCATGCGGGAATACTACACTGTACACGGATTACTGATTTTAGAGCTGGGACGGACATGAAGGCATGCACATCGTGTTGACTAATCTTAAAGTTTTGCAACATTGACAGAAGCCCACCCTGCTATCGTTTTCCAACGAAAATAATGCCGCACATGCACACTCAGCGGGGCTAAGGTTTCAGATGTATAATAAAGGCCAATAATGAGATTTAGGAAAGGAAACAAATTAGTGGAGGCCTCTCAGGGTGCGTACTCTAGTTAGTTTTACCCCCTAGTGCTTTTCAGGTGGACAGGCGTGAACACAGCAAAGCAACGTGCAAGGGATGATCTCGGCGTGGTTCCAAACGTACTGCAGTTTGCAGGGTTTTTTTTTTTTTTTTTTTTTTTTTAAACACACGAGTGCATTAATGAGCCTTCTGTGATGTAGCATGTGCAACAACATTAGTGATAGCATGAGCAGCTAACATGTTGAAGTGAGGTGTTATTGATATGCTTCCACCATGCTTGAAAATCATTACGGTGACATAACTATGAATGTCATGTCAATAGATTAGACTGTTAACTTAATGGACACATTTCGACTTAGCATGTGTGCAGTTTGCACCTGTGTATATGCTCAATAGAGTATTTGCTGCATGGTTTTGTTTGAATGTCTGATTGTAGAACAATGAGGATTACGTGCAGTTGTGCTTTTAAAGTTTAGCCTGCTCTCGTGTTCATATATAAAGTGGAACCTCAATTTAACAGACCCAGAAACAATGGACTCCAGTCCACTCAAAACGCCCCCTTATAAAGTAACTGTTCGAGTCTATTAGTTCCAAAGTAGGCCGCAATTTGCCGCAGCGCCAGTAAATAGTAAAGGACAGAGACTGGTGATGTGTTTCTGGGTTGTACTGCTCTTTTCTTAGATAAACAGACTAACAGTAGACTAGAGCAGGCTAAAACACACATCAATGTGGAGGCCATGTTGGCAGTCACGATGTTACGATCAAAGGCAGTATTTTGACATGGTTAGGTGGCGGCTGTGGCACGTAATGGAAAGCATGGACATTAGGTTAAAATTGCCGTAAGCATGCTGCTCAAAGGGGCGTGTCCTGTGTACCTATCTATGACACGTTTCTCAAAACATGTTCAGAACACAGAGGGGACAAAATGAAGCACTAACATTGTGGCTCATGAATGTAACAAGATTCATGCCATTATCCTCCCCCAAGTACCAAAAAGGTCAGTTTTGATGAGCGTTTTTTAAAAATTGAGTTTCAAGCCTATGTGATATTTACAATAATTTTGTACTGTACTTTGCATTTTTAGGTTACCAAAAAATGTGCTTTGATGTGATGGACAGTGGACCCCTTGCCCCAATCAGTGCATCAAATCGTTATTATTTTTATTTATTTATTTATTCATTCAAATTTATCAATGAACACCAAGTTGCTTCATTTTGTGTTGCTTAATTCGCTCATCACTAGCTAGCTTTCTTCCTTTTTGTTGTTTTGTGGCCAATAAAAGAAGAGATTGGCGACACGTGGTTTCTGGTGACACGTTTGGGTGCGGTTACTGTGACACGAACCAAACCTGAGGCGACAGAGACGTTTTTTGCAACTGTTTCAGACCAGAGAAAATGAACTACACGTGTGAAGGCACCCACACATGCTGTCGCTTAACACAGGTGCTCTCACGACGGAGCTTTTAATAAATATGATAATGCTTTGGAAATGTTGTTTTTAACATGAGAGTGATGATTATATTGACAAGTGGGAGTCAGTGATGTCACGGTGGTAAGCCCGCACGCTGTATTAATTGCAGGGTGGCTACAGCCATGGGTGTGGGTGTTTAAGAGTGTGTTATGATAATTACCTCTGACTGAAGAGGTTATAGTCTCACCCACGTCTGTTGTTTTGTCTCTCTCAGCACGATTGTCATGAAACTTTGCAAAGGGGGCCTAACATAGGCCAAGGTCCAGCTAATTATAAACTCAAGGACAAATCCATTAAATGTAGGGAAAAATTAAAATTAATAGACTTAACGCAGACCTGAACTGTTCAAGTGGCGCCTTTTTATTGTTATGTAAAGGTAAGTGCTGGCCAGGCACCGACTTGCATTAACCTCAACGTGGAGTCTCAGTCATCATATATTGATCGGTCTATCTGTCAACAACTAGAGAGGAGCAATTAGCTCAATGCAATTCAACGACTTTGTGATGTATGCGTGTGTGACTTAGCGCATTAAAAAGTTTGGAAAGTGCAGCTGATTTATTTTCTGCAAAATAGAAAAAGGGACAACAAAACCACGTCAACCTAAAGGTCATCGAAGCTGGTGGAAAAAAAGAAACAACAACAACTAAAGGTGCAAAGCTATTATCGCAATCACTGATTGTCTCCAAAAAACTGACCTTTAAGATGATAAGAGCACATACACTCGAAAGAATTTCAAAGTATATTGCAACCATTTTTAAAGGCTGAAGAAATAGTTTATGAACATTCGACAAACCATGCGAACAGGATTGAAAAGTAACAGATCATAAGAGATGGGCATTCCGTCCCAGGGACAGAACGGTCCGTCCCGGATGGATACCCGTTTTGGGTATGGAGGACGAGAAGTTTTTTTTAAAAAGGATGGACTAAGCAAGGACAGAAGTTGGTTTTCGTACATTCCTGTAATCGTCCCAAAGTGGGTCAAGTACCGACTGACGTTTTGTGTTGGGTTCTTTTTAGTGCTGTCAATTGATAAAAAATTTTAACTAAATCTCCAAATTTTACAAAATTGATTGCGATTAATCACATTTTTCAACTACACTTTTCTACAAAGCTTGGAACAGATATTTACTTGAGTAAAACCTTCAAATTAATGTGGGGGGGAAAATTAAAGTATATTTAGATTCAGAGAATGTTCTTTCTAATTTTTTTGTGTCCATGTAAACGTAGCCGATGACTCTTGATCCAACTCGTATTGAACATCTGTGGAAGGAGCTGAAACATGCTGTATGGAAAAAGCGCCCTTCAAACCTGAGGCAATGTCATGGTTTGCTTATGGAGAGAGGGCCAAAATATGTGATGAGAGGTGCAGAAATCTCATTGAAAGTGACAAAAGTCATTTGATTGCATTAATTGCCTCATAAGGTTGTGCAACAAAATATTAAGTTAAGGGTACCATTTTTTTCTAGGTCTGTTTCAGGAAAAAAAAAAAAAAAAAAGTCTGTTCAACCACAATCCAAAAGCAATATCTGATTTTAATTGGTTAATTTTCTTTATTTGTGTTTATTATTACTCTTATTTTTATTTATTTCTTTAACGAAGGGGTACCAACAACCTCCACGTATGTAGATGCCTTGCTCTGATCTGGTACTCTGTACAGTTAAGTAGATGAACATCCCTTGCCACTATATGATGAAAGATAGTAATCATTCTTCTTACATTATAACGCTAACGCTTCTTTTTCTTCTGGCAAAGCCATGGGAAAAAAATGTTATCTGCGTGTTACTTTTTGCAAGCTGCTATGTAAGACTAATTGTGTTTTTTTTTTCTTTCGTACATGGTGAGTAATATGAAAGTACTTCACACTTCCAGTGCTAGCAAACTATACATTCCATCTCTTTGCATATGAAGAAGGAAAACCAATTGAGGCAAAAGGAAAGGGAGAGGGGGAAAAAAGAGGTAAATCATTGCCTCTAGAATGCACTAAATAAATCAAATTCAGTTCAGAGATCTGCCGGCAAAACTGCATTACTCAGAGAAGCGATTATTGTTTATTTTAACTGAAGGCAAAGTCCTGTAAAGGTATCTGCTCCTCACGTTCAAGGTCTAGTCCTTGTTGTGGCTGCAGGGTGTGCAGTGTTTACACTCAGATCTAAACAGATGCAACAGGGAAATATGTATATATATATATATATATATATATATATATATATATATATATATATATATATATAAAACAACACTTCCAACGATGCTCTCATATTATGCTGTCTGCACATATTTTGCTTCTGGCGCAGTCTTTTTTAAACACATGATGCTGTTCCAAAAACAGAGGGAATTTTGCAGTGCACCAAGGGTAGTACAATGTCGTCACAGGATCGTAATGTGAAAATAAGTCAGAATATGCCTCAAGACTGAAATAGAGCTCTGACTTTTGGAATAACATAGCAGCGATGCATCATTATATATTAATGCTCTTACAATTAAATAAAGCTGAGGCTTTTGACAGAAGTTAGTGAGGTACTTGGCTACCTTTTTTTGTGGGTCTCTACACTTGTCTGTAGCACAAAATAAAACGCCTGAAGCGTCAACTTCAGTTGAGAGTATTCGCTTTGTGCATGTGGATGCACATGAATGTTCTCTGAGTGCAAGTGGGTGCCACATAGCCCCTTGTAGTGCTCTCAATTTTTATACGTTGTTAGTTCCAGCCATGCGTTGCAAAAGATCGATGAATAAAATGATGGCCGGCCTTTAATTAATCCAAATCATTGGTCACCAAGCTTTTTGAATCTGAGAGCTGGTGTTGATTAATGCAGAGGGCTACCAGCTTGATACACACTATTGAAATAAGAAATTTGCTCAAATTACCTTTTGTTATGTTATGATTATTATCTAATGATATTCATCTATGTGAAGACACGGATGATGTTAATGATTTCGCAACAAGCTTAGGTAGGTACCATAACCCAACGCTTTATTTCCCTAAATCTTTGCAAGTGTGTTTTCAAATGATCACTCCTTCAACATTCCTAGGAAATCGTAATTTCTCATCACAATTGAGATCATGTTGCGGGTGTGGGCGACCTAGTGCTCGCACCATGTTGGTGAGCCCTGGTCTAAATGCTTGCCAGGTCAGATAGAAGACAGTTGCATATCGGTTTGGATGTTTGAGGACTGACGGAAGAACTGGACCAAGGCAGCGGATAAGAGAAGGAAGCGCAAAATGAAGGAAAGAATGCAGACTACATTCACAACAAGCAGAATGAAAATGCTAGAAGCAGATGTCTGACAGATGGCAATGTGGCAGAAAGAGGACAAGCCTACATGAAATACACGCCAAAACCAAAATATAATGAAAATATGCATGACGGCACATGTTTCTGTCCTATCCAGGTGATGTCAATGAAATGCAGTTTTGTGTTGTGACAAAACTTCTTTGGCCCTCATTTGGCTTTTACAAATGTTTCAATCAAATGAATTTAAAGTATGCAATAAAAGAATTTAGTTGAAAAGCATCCAAAAATGTGTTTTAAGATAAGTTTTAAAGATGGTCAGAGAGGAAGCTTTCCTAACGTTTAACGGAAGCTCATTCCAAATTCAGCCTTCCGAGCCTCCGCTTCGGTATCTCCAGTAGCGTCTGGTCCGCTGACCAGATGCACCGGGAAAGTACGTAGAAGTGGAGAAGCTCAGGGAGGTTAGACTGGGAGAGACCATATAAAGATTTGGGGGTTAAGATCAGGGGATGTCGTTAATATTGGGAAGCCCTTTGAGACTTTCTTGTGAATAAGGGCTATGTAAATAAATTTGACTTGACAAAGACAAATAAAACAAATCTTATATTGAACTCTAAAATGTACAGGGAGCCAGTGAAGGGAGGCCAGATTTGGTGTTATGTGCTCCCTCCTATGGGCTCCAGGAGCGAGCAGCAGCATTTTGGACCAACTGGAGACACTTGCTGGCTGACTCCAAAATAAAGTGCATTACGGGAATGCAGCCAAGATTTAAGGAAGGTCACGGATTATTGTTTCTAAATGCTGTTGGGAAAGGAGAGGCTTTACTTTCTGCCTAAGATTTAAAAATAAATAAATAAAAACAGCAATAATTTGCCGGTCCAATTTAAAATCACATACAAACGTTATTTTCAGTCACTTGTATACACACACATTGTAACTATTTATCACGTGCATTTGTTGAGCCATTCACATACAAAAATAATGTAAATGTCAATGCGTCCATTCATGTACACGCCGGCACATAAACACCAGTCTGAGGGAGAAAACAATTATCCTGGTCCTTACAGCTGGCTATGGCTATAATTGAAATGACTGTTTTCCCCACACTAACAACCGCCGCTTTTTCACCTGTGCTTTTAAAGCAAATGCTCTCCAAATGTACGGATTTACCCGCCACCCGCTTTCTGAATAGTTCCACATAATCACACATTGTTAGCGACTCCTTCACCCACCGTGTGCCTGTGAGGTCACAACTTCCACCCAGTCCAACACTGCGGGGCTGCGTTACCTTGCCAGCCTGCAATTATCTTCTCTTGCCGACTCGCTTTCCCTCTGTTGCGCTCTCCCTCACACTCTATTGCTCAAATGCGATGATTACAGGATGTTACCATTGGAGATTATTCATCTGAAAGGTTGAGCACCGTGGGTGCTCTTTGGGGGCGGCGGCGGGGGGGGGGGGGGGGGGCAGGGGGAAGTGAAAGTATCCCAATGTCGGAAGGGAAGGAGGCAAATGACGTACTAGTGGAATCTGCCTCCCGACTGTATTTGACCAACAGCTATACTTATAAACTAGTGGATGCTTGTGAGAGTTTTAGTGTATCGGAGTGGATGAAAAGGAGAGCTCTTACCGTGGTTGGATTTAGAGGCAGGAACAGGAGTGTAGTGGTTCTTGGATGAGGTTCTGACTGGCGTGTTGTCTTTGGACGAGCCGTTCATCGCTGCAAAGTTCTCGCAGTCATACTGAGAAATGGGAATGGGCCCCTGTTGCCTCAGGATGTCAGCAAGGGCCCTGAGAATTAAAAGTCAAGTGCAAATGTTATTATACTCGAAGCATCCCCGCATGCTGATTTGAAATGAGGCAATAATGCGTCTGTTTCCTGCACGCCGAATAGCGCCTAATTGTTCAGACGTTGTTGTGCTATTATGGATAATT
Source organism: Filicampus tigris (assembly GCF_054856515.1). Taxonomy (NCBI): domain Eukaryota; kingdom Metazoa; phylum Chordata; class Actinopteri; order Syngnathiformes; family Syngnathidae; genus Filicampus; species Filicampus tigris. The sequence continues at coordinate 11,572,601 of NC_141235.1, read as the reverse complement.
CGGGGCTTCTCTGTTTTGTGTGTGTTTTTTTTTTTTTTTAAGTCTGGGAAGATGATGAATGGGAAACAACATCACATGTGTGAGCATCTCATCTAATTAGGTTGAATCGGAATGATTTTTTTTTTTTTTTTAGACCGCGCCAGGTGCACATGAAACCCTCGAGGGAGCGAGGACGAGAGGCAGAGGCAAAACCGCGATGAAAGAAAGTTCAAAAAGTGTTTGTTTGCTTTTTCTGGCATCGCTTTTAAAAGGGAAATCAAACTACTTTTGCACGGGCGCACCAGCGCAAAGCTCTCGTATATCAAATATAACGTTGGGGGGGAAACCTTTTGCTTTTAAAATGAATATTTCCGCTCCCCTTGTCTTCCGGTTCTTGATTCAATGTGCAGTGGTGCATGCGTGTCACATGACCTTGGTACAACCCCAACATTAACAGTATCCATTATTCACAGTCTTAAGACTGCTCGGGCGTTGAATAATGCATAAATCCGTCCAATCTTGAGGAATTGAGCGTCAGCATTTGTTTCCAGATGTGGGCGCAGTCTGCAGCCCACTCATGTATGATAACTCTCACATGGAAAAGCCGCAGGAGGAAGCAGGAGCCAGCTGAGGGGATCAAACGTGGTCACTCGCCATCTACGTATCTCGGCTCTGTTAAGCATCCTTGCCAATTGCACACCTAAACGCACCGCACGTCATATGCGGGTCGTTTAAGTAGGAAAGGGTAGCGGGAGCGTGGGAGTGAGTTCAAGGTGTGACTTATGGCAGCTGGTTTGCCACTTGAGCCAAATATGTGGCCTATTATTGGCGGAAATGCAGCACGATTTTTTGACTGCAGTGTAAACTATCAGTGAGAGTTCCTACACAAACGCACATGCGCACGCACGCACACACTCATTCAAAGAGAACTGTCTGAGTAATGAGCTTCTTTTGATGCTGTAATTATTTCAGGCTTCCATTCTGACACACTTCTTTTTGGAGGGAACATCTGCTAATCGAATCTGATGTGAAAGGCGCACATCATTTGGCTCAGGAATCAATCAGTCAATCACTTTTCATCCATTTCAAGATTTGATATTTGATTGCGGCACACTAAATAGTCATCATTTAACTGGACTTTTCTTAACATAACATTTCAATATTATGCATATTGTTGTAAATCTACAATGGCATTACTTTTGTACCTTTTGACTTTTTTTTCCCTTACAAAATAAAAGCATATCTCTCTACTATTTTGGCTGTGGAAAACGTACAGAATTTACCTTAGGAGCCAACAATTAGTGTTAAGGAATATATTACTAAAGGGACCAAAATCAAGCCCGACTGTAACCCCATTTATGACATGTCCAGTTTGAACTTATTTTATTTTTAATGGTGAAAATATGTTCTTCGAGATATAACAAAAAATGATGACCACTATCAAACAAGAGGCAATAAAAGTAAAAGAGTATATGAAGATGACAAACTATGAAGATGAAAGAAATATTTTTTTTTCTCTGAATGGCTGCTATCAGAGGTGACAATCAAATTAATTTTGTTTTGGTGGCCCTAATTTGCAGTGATGTCGAAATATACTGCAGCACACTCAGAGTCGTGTCTAACATAAACTAATAACCCCGAGACCTTCTTTAGGTACAAGAAAACGCCACACGTTAAAACCGTCCCCCAGCGTGATGGAATGCAGTTCACACCACTGCGGACTACAGCCACGAAAGTGGACTACTATTTATGCGACAAAATATAGGCAAATGTCCGCGTTGAACAGTGTTCCTTACCTGTGTATGTTCATCTCTTGTGGCGGCTCTGTGGCTTTGTCATAAGCAACTTTGGCCGACACTCCCATGACGATGATGAAGGCTATGATCCCACAGGTGATGTAGACCGCCGTGTTGGTCTGGTCCATGCCCTCAAAAGTCTCCCCCGTCGGTACTGGAGACGGGGCGGCCGTCTGCACCCACACCGGCGATTGGTAGTTCTTGCAGGCTTTTTGATCCAGTCTGTCTTTCTTATACTCGCAGCAGAAGCGCAGGTAGCAAGTCCCGCAGCAGTAGCGATGGTCCGTGTTGTTGCATTCGAACATTTTGTCATACTGCCCGCTGACGTCGTAATAACCCAGGCAGGTGTCGTGGTTGCTGGCCGGAGCGGGCTGCGGTGTCTTCGGCAGCGGGGCCACCGTGGGCGCCGCTGTGGCTTTGGGAACCTTCCTGCTCGTCTGTTTGGGTTTTTTCCCACCCGTGGCCGCGCTCAGAACGCTCAGTGGATCCAGATAAATGAGAAGTAGCAGAAGGTGCTTTATCCCCATGGTGCGCGGAACAAAACGAGACTACGAATTTGGTAAAGGCAACTCTGATTAAGCTTCGCAGAAGATTCAGTCCTACGTAAGTTTCGCCATCGAGTGTTCTCCTACTCGCTCGGTCCCGTGTGCAGCCTTCATGCTGAATGCAACTCTGGGGTAGATTGCCGTCAAGGGCATATCTCAGCTGTCATTGCTCATGAAGTGAACTAAAGCCCGCTGCAGCCCATGATGATGCGAGGGCGGGGGGACGAGCGCATATCCAGAGCGAGAGTCACGCCTGTGGGCGCCCGGACTAGGGAGAGCCCTTCCCGTTTTTTTGGTGCCGGTTCGCTGTCCAAGGTGCTGGCGGCTGGGGCTCAGGTTCGTTCTGCTCAAATCGAAGTTAGACTGGAAACATAAGTAGAGCTCATTTGGTATGATCACCGCGTCAGCGACACGTCATGAATTAATTATTACATGATTCTATAAATGCAGGCATCTAACTAACTTGCTGCAATTGTGGCTCGTTCCTTACTAACGCTCCATCTAACACGCACATAAAACACTTTTTTCGTTATGTGTTTGATAGTGTCCACGTGGTTAGTACTGATATTCTCAATCATTTCTGTAAATTTTGTCAAATTGATTTAAAACTATTGAATTTGAGCCGCACATTTATAAACGGTGGGTGTGGAAAGCCAGCCTATATCTGCTATTAAAAAAAATATATTAAAAAAAAAAAAGACCCGCTGGACTTCTCTGCATGTCTGGGTCCGCGAAAGTAAAGCGGACCGCCAGAGCTGTGAAGCAGACCACCTCTCTTTCTCTCTACATGTCTCTTCTCCCTCCCCCCCAGTCTCTTACATCACTGCGCTGGCGTCAGAACTCAGTCAAGTGTCGGCAAATTGCACACAACCACCTCATTTAGCCCCCCACCATTCTGCAACAAAGCACCACCATCCATTCTAGCGAGCCGGCTTATTTGCATTGGCACTTCCAAATGAAATGGCCAGACAGGTTGTTGACTGTCCGCTGCAAAGCCTACTTTGCATAGTACCACATGCATGTTTATTTCCATTTGCAATCTTCCTCCACCTTTTTTAAAAGATAGCCATCATTATCACTCAGCTCAACGCCTCTATACATGCATCATTTGCAGGATGAATCCATAATCGACCGTGCTCACTATGTCTGGTCTGCAGCCAAATCAGAGCAGCCGTAGTATTGTGTAGAAATGATGGGGCAATTCTCAAGTGAATTTCAGTACCGCTGCACTTATAAAACACAGTGGGTCCCATTTTCGTGCCCAGCATAAATCTAGCGCAAAGTGCAGTCTAACTCCGCATGGGTGGTGTTTTCTTTCTTTGGTATTTTCATAGACAGGCGCATGTAGAAAGGTGTGTTTGCGCCGTTGTGGGAGAGAATACTTACTCAATGACCAATGAAAGCGGCTCCGGTCATTCCCTTTGAATTTAGCGCAGGGGAGGGCACGCACACAGTCTTAGACGTTGCAGAGGCAGAAATAGACTTGAGTCAATGCAGAAGATTAAAAGAAAAGGCAAACGAGGTACTTTAATTCATCAAATGAAGAAATGTTCTTATTTCTTTTATTCTTATTATTTGCACAAATTATGATAGTAATTAACCATCTGCATGCTGTTTTTGTGTGATTAGGATAATTTCATAAGGAAGCAGTTCCAAACAACAAAAACAAGTATTTTGGTCTTTGCATCATCATACCAGGGTATATTGATAAAATAATTGCTAAGTCTGTTGCTCTGGGTTCAAATCTAGACTGGAGCGTTTTGAGTTAATTGCAAGCCCTCCTCATTTGAAGATTGTTTAAAAAAAAAAACGGGTGTGGATCTTGCGTGTATTTGACCTTACACCTTTTAAGCTTTGAAGCTCTGAAGCCAAGTAAACAAAATGGAGAACAACAAGGGACTTCTGTACTGATTTCAGCATATGAGAGAGCAAAAAGCGAGTGTTTCTAAAAAAAACAAAAAAACAGAAAAGGCCTTGCTTTGGCAGATGAAAAAAATACAGCTTCATTGCATGGGACTGCAACACCAGTAGATGAAGAGTAAGTTCAGTACAACCATTTGATTTGCAATCATCACTTTGAGAAGGAAACACACTAAGGGCGTCTGGCTGTCAGCACTTAGAACCTGAGTAGTGTGCAAGATGCAGGGTCAGAGTGGAAAAATACAAGCTGAAACAGTTCAGTATTGTAAAGAAGGGACCCAGCAGAGAAAATATTGAATATCTAAAGTCTATACCTGCCATGGGTGGGCAATGTACTTTGTACTTTGTGGAAAGGTATTGATAATTTGATCGTTTTTTTTTTTTTAATTATCTTTAATGGAAATGAACACACTGTCTGAATATTCTGAATTTCCTGTTTCAATGTCATTGTTGTCTTGGGCCGAATAATGCAGCATAGAGAGGATTTTGCATTGTGATGGAAGTATTGTAGCTCAACATAGACCAGGGATGGGCAACCGGCGGCCAACTGTTTGATTTAATGTTTTGTTTTTTTACAAACCCAAAAATATATATATATATATTCTTTTTTTTTTTTTTCTTTTTTTTTTTTTTTTTTTTTTTTTTTAAACGAAAACAGAAAAAATTCTGCAAATATATTTGCACTTATTTTGTCCTTTTTGAAAATAGCATTTCTGTCCTAGATTGGTTAGGAAGTGTTCCCGCTGTGGCACTGATGAAAACTCGTGGCCCCCTCCAGCATTTAAGTAGCCTATCCCTGACGTAGCCGATATAGACGGTGTTTTTCTTAAATTTTCAATGAGTTAATCGATTAAAATACTCATGGCGACGATCACCATGACTTTTGTGTAAAGTTGTTTGTATATTTATGATCTTATACAGTACATCTTTTTCTCTTCATCTTTATTTTTATTTTCAATTTTGACCTAATTTGCATTATAATGTTCTGATGCATGTAATTTTAGTCATTTACAATATTACAGATTCCAGTAAATAAATAAATATGCAAAGAAAAAAAGTTATGAGACACAAATGCCCCCCCCCCCGAGCCTGAATTTTGACACCCAAAATATATTTATTTTATATCTTAACATTTTCAATGTGAAAGCAGAAAGGACGGACATTGTACCAATAATAAGCCCCCCCCCCCAAAAATAAAATAAAATAAAAGAAGTTTACTTTGTTAAAGCATGTGTTCAGCCTGTTTGTAGCGTTTTGACATTAAAGAAAAAACTGTATCCTCTCCACAGCAGACCCCATTTGGGATTCAGGCTTGCCTGGAGTGCTGACTAACCGACTGTGTTCTCAGTAGAGACGTTTGCTGTTTGACAAAGTAAGGTCAGTGCGATCATTACAAAAATGCAGCAATCAGTTGTTTTGTTTTTGTTTTTAACATTTGTGAAGCTGCCTCTGGAAAGTGTTAAAGCTTCATGGTGAATTGGAAAAAAAATGTCACATCTCTTTGCATTTCCCATGGCTCAGTTGTGCTTTATTTTTTATGGCGTCTAATTTTAAGGTTGAAAAACTCTCAAAGCTCTATTTAACCTGCAGCAGCAGGATGGTTTTAGACATGTTTTCCGGTCGGATGCAAACAAAAGAAAGCATAAACTAGGCACACAAAAATAATACATTTAGTCTAGTAAGGATACGAATTTTACAAGAATACAGTAAAGTAATCTTTTAACTTCCATTTACCAAGCTTCAAGATATAATTGAGCAAATGATGACCCAACAAGTGAGCATTCTTTCACTTTTTCTGGAGCCAAATACCATATTTAGTCATATTTGTTGAAATGTATGTATGTCTTTTTTTTATGTGACAGCCACTTGGTTACTGATTGTTTAAGCTCTGTGGTACCGTCTGTTTGTCCACACTAAACAGAAGGGGAAGGGCAAGGTTACAGACACACAGCACAGTGAACGCAAACTGGAATGAGGGACCTTGTATATAGTGAGAGACTGGCTAGGGTGAAAAAATGACTGTCAAAAAAAACATTTGGGCATGCGAAGAATGAGGAGGCACTTGGCACCTTTTTTTTTTTTTTTCCTTTCTTCAAGCTTTATTACAGCATGTGGTCTCATTGAGATCAAGGTCTGTTTTACAAGAGAAAATTGGGAACAAGAAACATTTACAACAGCAGACACAGAACTTAATGAGAACAGAAATAAACTGAAAATTAGCAGCAACAAATACAAGAAGCGGTGTTTAAAAAAAAAAAGCTAATAGCGATTTAATTTCTCCAGGATCAATGACTGAGTCAAGTTTGAGGGCAGATTGTAATTTGTTCGATTTGAATGGAGCATAATAACTACAGCTGGATCTAACAATGTTGGTGAGCATAGGCGGGATGTCTAATGTTAGATAGCTACAAGATCATTTTCTGTACTACTTCAATTTTGGTGAGAGAAGTAAAGTAATTTGGTAGTATATTAAGAAGTGCCTTGTAGATGAATAATATAAGATGATTTTTTTTCTCCTGGATTGCGGAGAGAGCCAACCAACATTTTGATACAGTGTGCCATGATGTGTGTGAAAGTTGTCTGGGTTCACTGCTTAATTGGTACTATGATAATACAAGATATCACCTTAATCAAGGATAGACAAAAAGGATGATTGTATGACAATTCTAGGGTTTGAGGGGAACAGACTGCTTTAATTCTGTGTAAATCATCAGTTTTAATTTTGAAGCAGTCTGAAGATGAGTCAGGGCTTATAAATTGTAGTCATAAGCAAAAAAAAGATGGACATTAGCTCATTCTATCCCAATGGCATATTTATGTCATTTCACAGAGGGTCTGAAAAAGTCTGGTACTGAATGAGTTAAAGTACTGAAAGTTTAGGTTAGGTAAAAATATCTATCAGGTAAACAGCATTGGTCCAAGGGTAGATCCTTGCGGCACACCATTTGTGATTGTAAAGCGGACTTCATTGAGTATACCATCAGCAATAACAGCCTGACTTTTGTCAATCTAGTATGAGTAAAGCAGTTCGGATGAAGTATTGTACTGTATTAAGGGGGACACAAACTCAATATCGATCAGAATGCCGTTTTTAGACGAGTGGGCCTGCATAGAACTATCCTTGAAAAAAATATGTTTGTGTTCACTTTCCCTTTATTTTTTTAATTATAAGTGCGTGCAACAGGCAGAATGTGACAAAAATGGTCAAGCTTGAAAACCATTTAGGCCTGCTAAGACATTAGCATGTTTACTTATGATTATCAGAATTGTAACATTTCTCAGTTGACAGAAAATCAAAGTACAGAACTGAAAAAATATGAGTACTTATTTGTTGCTTGTCTAACAAATACAATGTAGTTTACTCTTCATGTTTATCTGATTAGCCCAAAAATATATCAACAGAGATTCAATTCAATCTCTTTCCATTTATAAACATGTTTTTGTAAGTTTGTCAAAAATCGATAATAAAGATAAACAGTGCCTTCATCTGTTAAAAATCTGTATTGTACTTTCATGGGCTCTGGTTTGGGATTATCAACAGGATTATGGAAGGACATGACAAGAGCACCCTTCCTGAAACACAAATATGTTTTCCTGCTCGGAGCCGTTTGCCCACTTTAAACATTACATAACCACAATGTGCATGGCAACTAGTCTAGACTCATAACCACTGAGTCATTTTTTGCCTAAAAGCATAGCAGTTGTTGTGTCTGTGTTGTTGCCGAGGAAATTGGTACCTTTCCATAGTCTGGTATACTATGAAAAACGACTAAAAATAGCCATGTTTTTGTTTTATTTTTTTTCTCATATTTGTATATATTCTGCCTTTCCTGAACATGCGGTGTTTTAGTTTGACCGATAGCTTAAAGTTCTTCAAACGACGGGCAAAATGTTCTATCTTCAAACTGTTTATTTGTCATGAATGTTCATTCAAAGCACTTTCAACACATCATCACTGTCGTTACCGTTACATGAAATTAAGTTCTCTGATAGACGGGCCAACAGAGTTTAGCATCACTATTCATTTTCATATCATTTTAAACCATCAACCAACTGCTATTTTAAAATTAATGCATACAAATAGAACATCCAAAAATTCTCTGATTTGTGGAAACAATTAGTATCACTGGAATTTATCTTTAGCCTTTATTTAGTTTGCTGACTGCCGATTTCTTCTTGACATTGTAAATCAACTCTGCCTATGTTCACATGTAGTATGTGTGCCTTATAAGACACTGTGCTCAATGAATTGTATGTTAAAACAAATGAGTAGAACAGGTTACCGGTAACCTAAAAGTATTACCGTAAGTCACCGTTTCATTTGTGTAAGTTTTGCCAAACTTTTGAAACCTTTCCTCATCATTTTTTAATTATGATTTTGTTGTTAATGTTCTTCGGTGATTGGTTGGGAGGAATCGCAGGGTTCTACCGCCTTGCAATGAAACCTGTGGTATTCATTTGGAGTTTTTCATAATATCTTATTTGACACTGATTTTCTGCCAAATTGGCACAGGTGTAACACTGCAGCTGACATTTAAACTCGCCAAAGTGGGAAATTCCTGCTCCTGTCATGCACATTCACTCAGTTGATGCTGACCAGATAATTAGATGTGTGGCAACATTAGCATTAGCGTCTGAATACAGGCATACAAATAAGGCCCAAAATGTCACGGTCAGTGAGTCTTTGATATGAATATCCATATACTCCTCCCGTAGCCATCAAAATTTACCTGGATCCTCCTCCATTAGCAACTCTGATCAAGTTTACCTCCTGCACATGGAGGCTGCTCAGCTGCTGTCTTGCAATCATTTGACTTTGTTTGACAGGCAAATCTCCAACCCATTTAGGATTTTCCTCGTGAGTCTTTAGTACATTGTTGCCGTTACCACTTCTATCTCCCTGCAGAGGAAATACTATTGTGTGGAGAAAGTCCGTTTCCATTATAAAAGTGATTTCAAAAGCTCCCTGACAGGAACAGTTGAGAGAAAATAGTTTGCATAAGCATCTTTCTTTTCACTTCCACCAGTCGGATAACTGCTTTGTTTGGGGTCCTCCTTCAATGTCAAATCTGCTCTTATAAAATTTACCTGAAGGCCTTATACTGTGTACCTTAGCACTTAGCACTTGAGGCTGAGGTTGATAGACCAACTTTGTAAAGGGATTCGTCTCTCAGTAGATTACATTGAAATACTTTTTGATCAAAGGTATGTCCCACCTCCCAACAATTAAATACGTATCAAATTAATTCACTTGGACTGGATCGTGCATACTGAGTGACATGCTGAGCAGCTAAAGAGAGCGTGATGATATTTGTGTCTGAATCGCAAGCCAACAACGATGCTGGTTGGGAAGCTGAGGAGCAGTTGCTTGGTTACCACGTTTTACGATGTTATCCCTACTCGTTGTAATGAAAAATTTAAACTCATGACAGAACCATTCTCAGGAATTGGACCATGAGATATGGATGTGCTTGGGGACATCTGGATCAGGGCTGGAGGGAAAACATCAAACTATAGCACACATACAACAGAAAAAAATATATGTAAAGGATGTCACTCCTCAACAATTTATGAGGAAGTTACAGGATCGACAAGAAAGTGGGTACACAACCACTCAAAATGATAAGGTAGATGCATTTTTGTTTGGTCAGAATTGCCCACATCAGGGTTCAGTTTGAAACCAACGGGGAAGATGTGCCATAAATGTTTGAGACACATTGATGTCCTTGCAATCAAAGATGATGCATTCTGAATGTTTTCTTTTTCTCTTCTGGGTTCACCATCACTGCCATCATTATTCAAGGCATTCTCGGTATCTTCAGTTCTGCCACCTCCAGCTCTGTCTCCTGACTTCTGGTCATTGCTATCATCTCCAAACCATACCACATGACTGGTCTCATTACCGCCCAATAAATCTTTGCTTTCACTTTAGCTTTTGCTCTTCAATTGCAGATCACCCCTGACACTTTCCCCCACCTGCTCCATCCTTCCAGTCCAGTATTCTTTTCCACATTCCCTATTGTTCCCAGTAGTTGATCCCAAGTACTTCAACTACTTGCACACCACTGAGATCACTTTTGTTCATGCCCGTAAAATGATTGGCTAAGTTTATATGGATACATGTAAACGGGAAAATATGTGAAATAACGCTAACGTTTAAAGTAGAAATGGACGCAACGATGTTTTGTTGACACGGAAGTCGCTGCGGCTTCTTCTTCTACTAGTACTTCCGGTATATTTGCTCAATCTGCCATGTCAAAATAATTTGTTCTAATCAAAAGTGTGATGCATGTATATTTTTAGTGTCCATGAAAACAGTGCATCCAATCATAATTTTAATCGAAACTCTGATTGGATAAAAGAAATTTGGTCCCTGTAAAGGTAACCAGTGTCAAGCCGCATCTGACCTTTCTTCCTTGTCTCTCCAGTGCATCTCGGTTCACTTCCACCTGCTCACGTTGTCAGCAAACATCATAGTCCACAAGCATCTGACCTCATCTGTCAATCTATCCATCCAGAAAACAAGAAGAGTCTAAGAGCCAGTTCATGCAGTCCCACCTCCATCTTGAACTCTTCTTTCACCAGCGGTACACCTTACCACCGTCTTACTCTTCTCGTACATATCCTGGACTAGTCTAACATCCTTCTCCAGATTTCATCATGCATACCACAGCTGCTCCCTTGGCACCCTGTCATATACTTTTTCCAACTCCGCAAATACACAATGAGCTCCTTCTGACCTTTCCCTGTACTTTTCCATCAACACTCTCCGGGCAAATATGTCATCTATGGTGCTCTTTCTAGGCATGAAACCATACTGCGACTCACAAATCTCCTCTTATTGTCGCAACCCGACCACAACTACTCTTTCCTAAGTTTTCATAGTATGACTCATCAACGTACTTGCACTGTATTTACGACTCCACACATAACAATCTTGTCAATAATAAAATCGACTGCCATCTCTCCGAGGCACTTCCATACCTCTGCAGCTATGTCGTCTAATCCAGCCAACCTGCTGTTTCATAGTTTCTCCCTCTTTTGTACTCCTCTCTGTTTCAATGTCCTCATTTATGAACTCTTCAAAGTTCTCCTTCCATCTATTCAGCAACCTTTTCTCACTTATCAGTACATTTCCATCTCTGTCTCTGTCGTCCCCCTTGCCGGCCGCAAATCCTTCCCAGCTCGGTCCATCTGTCTTTGCTCTTTTGTGTCCAACTCATCGTGCTCTTTCTGTCTTGGCCTTTGCCATCTCTCTCTCTTCACCGCCCGTGCCCTCTCCTTATACGCCAGTCTGCTCTCGTCAGTTCTCTCGCTATCCCATGTCTTCTTCGCAACTTTTTTCTTTGCTGAATCCCCTCATTCCACCACCAAGTCTCTATATCTTTTTTTTGTCTGCCCAGAGGACACACCAAGTACTTTCCTACCTGATCACTGTGGCTGTATTTATCTGTCCATCAGCCGGTTCCTCAGGGCTTTTCTCAACTCCTTCTTGAAGTTCTCACAACATTCCTCTTTCTTAACTTCCACATTCAGTCCTTTGTTATGCCTTCTCTATCTCTTTTTTTCTTCCTTTTTTTACCTCAATAGTCATCTGCCATCTGATGCTGTCTGGCTACACTCTCCTGTCACCACCTTATGGTCTCCAAGCTCTCTAGGTTGCGTCGTCTACATCATATTGCCCATGTCTGTGCACCTGTCTCCCCTCTTGTAGTATGTCACCCTGTCTTCCACTCCTTTTTAGAAATAAGTGTTTACCCCAGCCGTTTTCTTCCTCTTTGCAAAATCCACCACCATCTGTGTTTCCAAATTCCTCCTTAGCACCAAACCTGCCCATCAGCTCCTCAATTCTTACATTCAATGTTCCAACTCTCAGTACAACACCCCTATACTTCCTCGTCTCTCTCTCTCTCTCCTACCCAACTTACCCGCTTTACTTCATGTACAGTCAAGAGTAGCCCAGTTTCCACCAGCACCCTGCAGGTCACCAGCACTGCTGGCAGTCTGGTATGGAGCATAAATTTGTGATTTGCATATTTTATTTGGACATTGTTTTGTGCTGGATGCTCTTCCCCTCAGGACCGGCACTAGAAACACACTGGCTTGTGACCCCTTGTGGGTGGTTGTCACGCTGGATACTGTAAATATTTAATTTAACTCAATTGAATTTGGTTCCTTTAAATTAAAGGTCATGAATATTTAGGATGTTCAAAATGTAAATAATGTCCATGGCATTTATAGGGGTCCACGTTACTTTTTTAAATTTGCCGTTAGCGTAACGAAAAATGTCTTCCTTGTGAGGAGTTCCTGGAGGCAAATTGGATTTTCAAAGATGATTTCCAGTTCATTTCAGAACAATTCTTCAAAATGCATTTCAAAGTTGAACATTTTTTGTGTTTTTGTTAAGTAACATTGTTGTACTCTTTCTGCCATATAAATCTAAGTGCATGTTAATCTCAGTGCTGGCATTCTTGGCTACATGGTGGCATCAAAAACACACGGTGGTCTTAAATTTTAAAAGTAAGAAGACTCCCCCTTTTTATTAGCAATATTAGCAATATTGTATTAAGCCACCAGGACAGAGACACTTCCGCAGTATGTCCATTTCTTGCAAAGTTTGTGATACTTCTCTTTGCTCTTTGACATCACTAAAAACCTTTAGTATCAACAAGAATCCTTTCTACTTAGATGCTACCTAAAATCAAGTCTCATGGCACACAACTTTCACCCTCTGAGATTATGTTCATAATGTTACATTTGTGTGCATATAATTTTTCTTTAGAGGCACTAATTATACATTTTCTCACATTTCCCGATACTGTCCACTTGCATTGAGACCAAGTGGGGCACTTGCCTATTAGTTAAAGCTGCGGTGAAAAGGCTTGCTGCAAGTTGCAGCTGGAACTGTCTTTTTCTATTGTGTTAATCATGTAAGGCTATTTTGCTTTCAGAATCCATCCATTATTTTCAATTATGAGCTTCTGGGCAACAAGAACACTGTCGTGTGTCTTGTGTGGCTTTATAGCGCTTAGCAGCTGTCCTGTGTAATCCCAACTGGTGTTATTTTTTTTTATATACTGTAGTGTTATACATTATCGCTAACTATTTGTTCACTGTTAGCAAATTGGGCGAATGGATGGGGTAATTATATTGTCTTGGGTGTGCCAACTATTGTAGTGATGTATTTAAAAGATAAGTTTATCATTAAGAAGTAACATTCAAAGAAAGCACTACAAAAAGTTTCAGCCCTTGTGTTTGTGGGGCCATTAGCGCAGCTTTGTGGTGACCGGTTGAGCAGAATAAAGGCTTTTAACAAAATTTTGAGTGCCTTAGAACTTTATTTCCCACCCTCTTAGCAATTTTAAGCAAGCAATCATAACAAGTCATGCAGAATAAAGGCTGTGGAGACATTTTCACAGTGCTTTTCTATTTCCATATGACCACCAGAAAAAGCACTGGCGCTCATAATCATTAAGGCTAGAGGAAACGTCAAGCTTGTTATTATGCATATACGGGCAGAAAATGCTTCATGTTTGGAGCGTTTTGGTGAAGTTATGTGACCTACAGGGCACAGTTTGCAAATTAAATGGCTTTATATTAGTTATGTGGCCAAATGTGACCCTGAGATGATACGCATTACCTGAATGAGAGGGGACTCAAGGCAGGAAAAACACTTTGCTGTAACAGCACTGACAAAGCAAATGAAGTGGGCCCCGTCTGAGCAGGCCACCATTGTTCTTGACTCCTTTTGCTCTCTCTCCAGGGGCCAATCCTTTATACATGCCGTGTTCTGCCATTACCATGACCCAATTTCTTTTGAAAACTGTGCTTCCCAAATTGCAGAAAGAGCTCTGACTGGTACAAGAGCTTTTAACAGAAACTGCCCCCTTGAGTTAACTATGCGTGCTGCTGAGTCCTCTCCATAAAGTGCTTTGTCAAGAATTTCTGATAATGCTTTGTTTTTTTGCCTACAGGGCTACAAGTTAAAGCCGATGGCTCTGAGCAGGCAGGCCGTGAAAGAAAACACACACAGCTTTTCTTAACATGGAAAAGGGGACAAGATGAAGTGGTGCTTCTTGATCATAGTTAATGCAGCCATTCTCTTTTTCTGCATGGTGCGCTAGTGCCAAATGTACCTGAACGCTCTACATCAAAACATTTTAATCCAGCTTTCCGCTCGATGCTCTATGTGTGCCAGCTGCATCCTTAAAATGAATAGTAATATCAGGGCTGGGGGTAATTGTACTTGTCAACTTGTCATCATTTTCCTTAACTGGCTTCTTCGCTGGAAATCCAGTCCCACTTCCTGTGCGTGGAACCGACAACGAGACACCACAATGTCTCTGTAATTTACAGCCAGACTTTGAAATGAATGAGTCTGTTTGAAGATCCCGGTTGCCTTTTGATCAGGTTATATATTCCGAGTACACCACGGCTGAGATTATGAATGATTCTTACTGTAGTGAACAGCCGCTTTGTAGAATAGAATGATTTGCTGTGGATGTGTAGTGTAAGCATCGGATGGATGTTACACACTTATTGAAATTGAAAGGTTCCTTGCAATGCCATGCAATCATTGATAGATTATGATAATCTTCTTTGAATTGTGATCACTCTTGAGATGCACACTTCATAATTTCATTCCATATGAATAGGTCATTTAACACGTCTGATGCGTGAACATCATTAAGAGGTTTTTGAAGGAACCAGAAACCTGACATGAACATACAGTGGTACACTAATGAACTAATTGGCACATATTTCTTCAGAGGAGACACTGATCCTTCCTGATATGTGACAAAGGTTGATTAACAATATCTTGTATTGATTCAAATTATGGAAATGGAGCGGTAACAGTTGTAAATGCTTAGCTTTTTTGTTAGAACTTGATTGGCTACACATAAATACAAGGTGCACCGTCCAGAAGCCCAAATAGTCGATAGTTTATCCATCCGTCAATCCTACTTTCAGCATCACTTGTTGACTTTAAAATATTGACCACATAATGGCAACTAGTCTCTTTCCACATGTTTTTGTCTTGAGGAACAGGTAGAGCTGCTGGCAGCATCAGAGGAGAGCACCGAATGACATCACTCTGTCACCTTAATTGATTTAAATTGTCTTCTATTTCTGAATGTTT
The DNA here is from genome assembly GCF_054856515.1 of Filicampus tigris. NCBI lineage: Eukaryota > Metazoa > Chordata > Actinopteri > Syngnathiformes > Syngnathidae > Filicampus > Filicampus tigris. The sequence continues at coordinate 11,557,221 of NC_141235.1, read as the reverse complement.
AGCTCTGGTTTGTGAGGTAGAACCACTAAAGGGTGGGAAAAATCAGCCTCAAGACGGATATTTGGCCAGCAATCTCAAAAGTGGGGAATCATCCCACTGCACATGATGAGGTGCATGATTATTTGCCAATGCCGCAAATTCCCCAATTGCCCACCACAGCAGCGGCTTCTGCATAGTGGGCCAAAAACAAGGAGAGGTTACACCATTTGGCCAAGTTGTACAAACCTTACCTGGATGTCCCAGATGCCTATGTCGATATTTGTTTTAAAGAAAAGTTTTTTCATGTAAGTATATCAGATTTATGTGATGATATGTCACAATCATGTAGATTTCACATAGATTAAGGAGGCGTAATAGTTTTTGTTTGCTTTATTGGTGTGCCATGTCCCATGTGTAGATATGCTTTTTTTAAAATGATACAACACAAGTTCTTTCAAATTATTTTGCCGGCCCCCAAGCTACATGTCATGGAACCCCAATGGTCGAGGGACCATCGTTTGAAAATTATTGGTAGAGACAATTTTGACTTCTATTAAAATGCATGTTTTGGGAATGTTGGATGAAGCGGAAGTCATCAGCAAAAACCCAAATAAGCCTGGAGAGCACATGCAAACTCTTCACCAAAAGCCCATCTGAGATCTGAATTCAGTTTGTTTTGATTGTCAGGCAAACACACTGAGCAAATGCACCCACCTTTCCACTAAACATGTTTTCTTTCATTTTTGAAATGGTACTTGACCTCGAAAATGGTGTGATAAGTATTGATGTGAGGAGGGTGGATTTGAAGAAAATGTCACCATAATGACCAAGCATGGATTGCAAGTGAGGATGGATACCGTAAAAGTTTTCATAATAGCTATATTTTTAGGCCAGGCCCAGGAACTTTTCAATCCCCACAGAACTTGGAAGCAGTAGAGATTTACAGAACAGATTTGACAGCAGCAGAAATGGACGTTATGGCATTCTGGAGGGTAGTTATATAACGCCTAGAGCTAAGATGGATGTGCCTCCGTACTTTATGCTCTATAACAAGCGAACATGATTATGACTTGAATGTTACGGTACTATATAGGCAAACGCCATGATGGAATTGTTTATTTTTTGAGTTTTGATGTTTAGATTAGTTTGTCTCATGTCATGTCTTGTTTTCTTGTGGTTCATGTCTTGTCCCGCTTGTTAGCTTTTTCGTTTCCGCCTGTGCGCATCAATCCGGCCCCATGTGTCTTCTACTCAGCTCCCCCAACCACTCGAGTCTTGTCCAGGTGTTGCACATTGTCTTGTCAGTTCGCTTGTATTTAGTTCTGTAGTTTCTTTGTCTTTGTTGGTCCACATGAGGTAATTGGTTCGAGAAAGGGTTAATCTATGTGTAGATGGTAGTACGATATGATTTGGCAGGTTGTATAATGTTTTCCTGTCACGTTCAGTAAATGGTTTGGTTTTAAGGAGGCAGAGGACAGTGAAAGTGCATCTGGAACCGAGAAGGGGGCAGAGAATATTCTTGCATAATTTGGACACAATAACACTTGCGGACAATACAAGAAAGCAAGGCTGATACCCCTTAGATGGCTATGACTATGCCGGACTTGGACTTTTTAAACTGTTAACAAAGTTTTCCGTTGTTATATCTGAAAATTGTGGATAACCTTTGTCAGATGTGGGCATTTTACTACATTTTGCTGGTCTGTCGTTCGTCATCCGTCAGCGGCCAGGGTACCCGTCCATTATTTGTCAGTCCATCATTTTTCGGGACAAACCCAATTATAATCGTCAGTTAATTCTGTCAGTCCGAAATCCGTCTGTCCGTCAGACTGTCCCCCCACGTCCCCCACGTCAACGACGGACTGACGAAGCGTCACTGATGGACACGGTTAGTGTTGATTACTCTGACTGATGAAAATCCACTTCCATCAGTGCTTTGTCCGTCATTTTTTTAAAAAGTGTCCCTTCAATCGTCAGTAAAACCATCATCCGCCAGTGACGGATTGACATTCTGACAGAATGTCCACCTCTTCCTTCTGTCATCCATGTATGATTTTTATGACTTATTACATAAAAACATATTGTCTGATTGCAGTAGTTGAAGTCTACACTTTTGCTAGAGAAGCGTTATCAAACTCAAATTCAATCAATTTTGAGCACTTTAGAGACGAACAAATTCTTTCTGCTCTTTGTTTGAATTAAAATGTCGAGTTTTTTGTCTGCCTGGTGTTGTCTATAACCCATGTTTGGATCCACTAACTTCCAAACAGCTACACCTTTGCTACTTAATTGCGTTTTCTTCAAACAACAGCCACTATTTAAACTGATTGCCTCATTTCGAGTCAGAGCTTGTAAATGTAATTGAACAACTGTTCCTTTGACTAAAGTACAGGCTCTGTGTTTCAGTCTCAACAGACAGCTGGATTGATCCCGGTTGTCCTTGATAAACTCACCATCTGATAGGGTCTTTTCTTCTGCATTATGAATAACACTATTTAATTGCATTGGCTTATGAGTGCACCGTTGGTTGTTTTACATTAGAGACTAAACAGAGTTGCTACTCGCATCACATCATTAGCTATAATTATAATTAAAAAAATTTAAAAAGTGCAGTGCCTCAATCTGGGACACCAAGTAACAATGGCAAACTACATCCAGTATACAGTTTGATGACATTCGCCCGTTCATTTCATGACAGTGAAATTAATGTTCCCTCTTCATCCTGAGGAAACGCTTAAACCATAGTTAAACATTTAATGTTCAATTATTTCTAAATTGCACACGTGTCTCCTTACGTTACCGTAAAGTACATTCTTGAGTTCTTTATGCAGGTATGTTTATGCAGTTGAACAATTACAAGTGCAGCCATCAGTTACCACAAGGCAGTCACAAAGTAAAGTGGTGCACTACCAAAGCTAGGGGGAACACAGTAAGCCCCCGCAAATCATGTCAATGCTTCCCAGAGGACGACTTTTCCAGATGCCACTGTTTTTCCTCTTCACTGAGGCTTTAGCACATTGTGGGTGTGTGGACATATGTGTGCTCATATCATACAGTATCTGAAGTATAAATGTGTAAAAGTGGGTCACAGCTGCCTATAGGAGACCATTTTCACAAACCAAAGGCCTTTTCTCGGATGCCGAGGAGAAATTAACTGAGTGTACCAAACTTGAGCCTCTTCTCAAAAAGCATGTTCTTTCCTATGAAATGGAGAACAACATGGAGAAAACACTACAACGTAAATTTTCCAAATAGGCTGTCATATCGATATGTGCCTATTCCCCTCCTCCTCTTCCACCTTTAGAGGCCTTACAACCAACATTTCATTTCTCTCTGATATCTTTTCAGTCTCCCAAAGATGAGGAAAGCTTGTTACTCATGCCGACCTTATCTTTGTTGTGCGGAAAAATCCATTTTAGAGACTTGTATTTTCATTTTCAGCAAGGTTGGGCCCCCAAATAATTCTTGTGAGTTTTTTGTTTTTTTTCGAAGACACACAAATACACGCACACAAAACCCATTGTATAGTTATTATTGGGCGGGGCTTTAATTTGACAAATTATTAATTTTTACCGCTGGAGTATTCCTTGCCCGGTCAACAGTAAAACACAGAGCACATGTGGACAAACAACAATCAGAATCGCATGCACACAAGCATGAGGAGTGGCAGTAATGTTTTGTGACCGACAATATCATCCATGTGTTCGACGCAACAGGCCCAGATTAGACGGTGAGCAAGTCAAACCGAAATGAGCTGATTATTTCAGTATTCTTACTTTTTGTGACATTTGCGTTGGTGCGCCGTGGGATTTTAAAAGCTTGGATAACACTGGACGAGATCAGCGCAATTCAGAAACATGAATGTCAGCATGGGGAGAGAATCCACAAAATGAAGATTGCGTCTCACGTGTTATTTATCAAGCGTGACGCACTCGCATTGGTTCAAGGAACGGTGGTCAACATTAGTTCAGTATTAGTTTTCCAGCTCATTACCCGGAGTTCCTTGAATCCATGTCTCTCTCCTGAGAGACGTTCTGCTCTCGCCACAGAAAAAGCCATCACATGAATTTAGCAACATTGTGGACAAAGGGAAAACAAACCGTGGCTAATGCCTAAAGCAAAAAAGCTGTGTGTTATGCTTTGTACAGTAGTAATGAGTACTCCAGGCTCTCAATTTCTGCATCATCCATATGTGCAGGGCCATAGGCACATGGTAAATCTGCCTCAGAAACTGTATTTCTCATTTCTGGCTTCTATCTCACTACTGTGGTAAATGAAATATGCCTGAGGCTCCCCTGAAAAGCACAGCTTGTATGAAAAGCTTTATGGCGTCCATCCGAGGTGGTCGGGCAAATAAATCTATCAGGAGTGGCTCATCTGAATGTTGATGTCTGTCTTATTATAAGCGTTATCTGAAATAATAATAATGTGAAATGATGTCGTACTTGCTGTGTGTGATCTGCTGGATCGGTGAAGTGTTTCTCTTTACATTCTACCATGCTTCATGGTGGCCCCAAATATGGGCGGCAATAGATAGTGATTCAAAAGCCCCAAGCCACTGGCTACGTTTACATGAAAAGCATTAACCCAACCATTGACCTTGTTTTCAATAAGACCAGCAGGCAGGCAGGCACACTGAAGCAAAGAAAAGAAATAAAGACAACGTAGCAAACAAGATATCATCAGTTAGGAGATGCAGAGAAACAAAATCGTTTACAGATTGAATCAATGAACCCGTGGCTATTTTTATATGGAGATCTTACTCTGAATTACATTATAATTTTGAAGATGTTTCAATTAATTCATTTCAAAATATTCATCCACAAATTCCATAATAAATTTCATCGTAATAAATTTCGGTTCGACAGTGTAAGAAATGCCTGTTTAAGACAACTACAGAAATCTTGATAACGCTACAGAACACGGTACAGGCATCACGATACCACAAAAAATATACAAAGTACAAATTCAGCTATGGAAAATATGGAAACAGACTATTGAATTGCTTACCAGTATTTACTGTGTTTTCCGGACTTTAAGCCACTACTTTTTCCCCACGTTTTTTAACCCTGTGGCTTTTAATGTGGCACTTGTATTTTCTGTCATATGCCACTGCCTACAGATTTACTCAAAAGACTACACTGATCTGTGGTATTTTAAAAGCTGCAGGAATGCTGAGCAGAGTATGGAGTTAATGATACTTGTTAAAGGGAGAAGCTCGCTCGGAATGGTGTCTAATATACAAGGCAAGGAGGGGGTCTAATATTTAAGTGGAAGACTTAATCCTGCTAATTGGTTCACTAATGGTGTCCACTGACAGCATGTTAAAGGAAGATATTTTTGATAAAGGCCCACAGACTGGGCGATCTCAGAGACTGTGATTAACAGTATTTACTAACAGGCTGCGATAGATCGAGGTTTTTGTGAAAGTGTTTAGTCATTCACATCAAGAGTGATACCAATCGAATAAAGCACTTCCAGATCATTGTGGTTGTCTGCAATAATCTTCGACTGCTGCCTTATACTGTGTTCTTCTAAATGTCAAAATGAATCGTTACTTTTCCTCATTAATTCAGTGCTCCCCAAAAGATTTTTAACACTGAGCATTAGTTCTCTTTGTTGCTTTGGGTATTGTTTGAGCAGGAGAAAATATACCTAATAAGAAATTTGTCAGTGGTCATGTTATTGTCATGATCCACTCTCAGATGTTGTTTGTTTTTTGTTTTTTTTTTACTGTCAGTTAGCTCTTTCTGTGTTTTTCTTAGTTTCCTGTAAGTGGCGTAGGAAGGAGTTGAGCAGGGATGCATGCACCTGGGAGTGATTATAACCAGCCCCCAGACGTGAACTCTGTAGCCACACTAGATCGTTCTTTTGTCTTCTCTCTTTGCTGTGCTTCATTCTGTCTCTGTCCAATATTGAACACTGTGGCGCTATTTGGATTTTTTTGTGGTCCTGTATTTTATGCTTCTTGCTCAATTATTTCTTAATTTCATTGCTGTTTGTTCAAACTTGTTCATTGCTATTTTCACTACTTGTTAGGAGCACTTTGTTTATTAGTCATTTATTTTTGTACTACAGTTAAATCCCGTGCGTACTTTTTTCCCCCAAAAAACGATCCCAAATCGGTGGGGAGTATTATACACAGGTGTTAATATGACACTTTTTTTTTTTTTTAACCTTGTTAGATGTTTACCAGACAGTACTTAGGCACCGCAGCAACAATAGTTCATGCTATGTATCACGCCACCAATAAGGTAAGAAATACAACTTCAAAATAAACCTTACACAACCAAATAATATGTGGACATAAATGCCCAGGTACGCTTTTATTTTGAAGTTTGAGGCATTGCCGTCACAAACTGTTGCGATTTGCTTCCAATTTTAACAACAACAATGGTGTCCTGAAATAACGTTCAATTGCTGATTAAGGGCGCTAAAAAAAACGACTTAATTATGCTGACACAGCGCCTACATTGCCTGTTGCCAGCGTTTAGCAGCCGCCGCACTACAACTAGCAGCGCTGGCAAGAGCTGTCGAATTACTTTTTAAAGGCAGTTTATTAGACTTTAATGGCTGCACTATTTGATGCTTACAGCCTGACACAGTTGATGACACAGATAATAATGGATAACAGCAAATCAAGTTACCGTATTATATAGGGTACCGTATTATACATGGATATAGAGGGAAAAAAATTTTTAAGGTTGATTTGGGGGAGGGATTTTATAGGCAGGTGCATATAATACACAGGATTTTATGGTATGTTTAAAATAGATCTCCCTAGTGTGAGTAGCTCTTTCTGCTTTGTGTGAATCTACTATGTCTGCTTATCAGCTGCATCTTTTTTATTTGAACTTTATTGGAATATAGACATTATATAGACCAGTGTTTCTCAAACTTATTTGCGTCAAGGCACATTTATTTCATTGAAAAAATCCAGCGACGCACATTTGAACAGTATAAGTGTTATATTGTTTATATAAGCATAATAATAACATTGAAGAATGACGTTATACTATAACGTCTTGGATAGGAATTAAATAAACACAAAGAAAAATGTATTTTATAATGTTTCATATTGATACTTAGTGTGAAACATGGGCCAGTTTGGATTCACTTGCGTCACTAATTCGCTTGTCGCTAAACAAAGACAATTAACTACCTGCTGCTGCCACCTGCTGGTATGGAAGAGTACTACAATGTAGTAAAGACATGATTACGCTGCCGGGCGCTAGACGGCACAGGCACACAAATTAGATAATTTCCCACGGCACACCTGACAATATCTCATCGGTGTGCCACGGCGCACAGTTTGAAAAACACTGATATAGACATACGGACTCACTATTTCTACACTATTTGTCTGCGTTGTGGCCTAACCAGTTGCATATGGTTTAGAACAATCCGGCCATAAAATGGAGCCAGCAGAATCTGATTCTTATGCCGGGCTCTCCAATCACGGCCATCTGATTGGCGATCACACTTTGCTACACTTTGCTTTCGTCTATAATGTTACAACCAAGAGTAGCTTCACCACAACATGGAGCCGGCCACTTTCCACTCAGCTATCAATGCATGCTGGAGGAGATATGGAGAAAGGTAATATAGAGCGGCCAATAAGGTAAACGAGAGCGAGGACTAGATGCTACAGATTTGAACCGTTTCTTCTGTGCGCGTGATACTCACCAACAGACGGACTATCGGCTGCTAGAAAATTCCAGTCGTTTTCTTACATTTAAATTTGAGCTCTCGCAGCCAACACGAGTTACCTCATACATGCTGTGATTGCATGATTACAATTTCACCATCCCGGTGCCCTCATGCTGGTCTTTGGAGACTTCAATCATGTTCCTCTGTCTCATCGTCAAACAACTTCACACAACATGTAGGCTGTGCAACAAAAGATAAAAAAAAACACTCTGGACCGACCCTATTCCAAATGCCAAGTGAAGGAAGTACTCCTTGTATATTTAATGATCATTATTGTAATGTTATCCTTTCACCCATTATTCGAACGGCTTATCCTCACGAGGGTCGCGGGTGTGCTGTTGTAATTATTCTATTTCTTGTAGAATGTTTTATGTTCAATCTCATCTACAGCGTGTTGTTACAGCTGTAATTGTTGTTATAAAGTGCCCTAAAAATACTCTTTAAAATAAGTTTTCTTCACTTTTTGGTTAGAAACCGGTGTTTCTGGTAAAACCAGCTCGTTGTACTGCTGATTTCTAAAGAACTTCTAGTGTCTCGGCATGGCAAGCCATCTTTATTTGTATAGCGCATTTCATACACAAGATGAAATGTGCTGCACATGGTTAAAAATATAACATTCAAAGGCATTACAAATAAAATAATTTAAAAGCAAAAGGGGGAGACCAAAAGAATTTAAGCCATTTAAAAGGAATGTAAAGAAATAAGTAGTTTAATAAAATGTATAAAAGAGCATACAGTACAAGAACAATATGTTGGGAAAATTCATCTTAAACATGCTTTCCAAAACCTTAATCAAAGGTGAGGGCGGGGGTAATTTGATTTTTTTTTTTTTTTTTACCTGGATTTAAAAGCATTTAACACTTGGGGCTAACTTGAGTTCTGTTAAATCAAAATGTTGTAAAACAGCTACCAATCTGGGAAAATTCTCTCATGGTCTGTGTTTTGTGGATTTTGATTAGATTTTAGTTTTGTCATGTTTTCCTTGTGTCTCTTTTGTCAATGTCTGTCTCATTAATGAGTTTTGTGTCCACCTGTGCTTGTCAACCAATCAACTACCTCAGCCACCTCTCTCTTGTCCAGGTGTTCCTCGTTTTCTCTTCAATTTGTTTGTATTTAGTTCCCTGCTTCGTTTGAGTCCTTTGTTTATTGTCCCAGTCACGTCTTTTTTCTGTTGTTTGCTGTCTTGGTCCACCTCAAGTCAAGAATTTTTTTTCTTCCTACTTTTTGTTTTAGTGCTTGAACTTTATTATTTTGGACTTCTGTTTACTTTTGTGTTTTTTTTAACCCAAGTACCTTGTTTGTAGTGAAGGGTTGATGATACCTCATGGAGTGTATTGACACAGTACACGAACTGTGTTGACACTGTATTGATACTGTGTTGGTCAGTCAACATTGACCTCTACTGTACATGAAAAATCATTGCAGGTCACATTATGTAAAAAAGGATAAACTTGCATGCTGACTCAACATTAGCTTGTGAAATAATATTACATCTTCATTCAATTGCTAGTTTTGTACTTAAAATGTGATCTTTTTAAATTGCATTTGCTCCATTTGTTTGCTGAGTTCAAAATCTGCTTGTTTGTGTAAAGGCTCAAATGAGCATGTAATATATGAATAATTGTATCTAATAAAATTTAGAGATAACGTGTAACTTATGTATGTTAACCAAAGTGTTCAATCTCCATCCAACAAACCCACAACATGTTGATACAGTTTGTTTCCTTATAAACACGATTTGACACGGCACAGCCAAACGACACACTTCCTGTATTGGTTACATGATTATTTGTTAAAGCGATACACGCACCAATATGGGGTTTCACACTTGAGATCTCGGAACATTGCTGTTGCTCGTCCCATCACTACTTGTTTGCCTTTTTGTTCTCTTTAAATTGAATAACTTTTTGGAGAGCAAACCTGCCTCGCCTCCCCGCTTCCCTCCAATTCGGCCCTCATCCATGCCAATCCAATTGGACGCAGCGGGAAGTACACGGCGGCGTACCGCATGGTGCCGTTCTGCCTGCTTCCGCACCTCAGCCAGGTGACCACCCCTATCCTCCTTGTGGAAGTGCTCTCTGTTTCCATTTCACCTGCGTGCTCTAAGTTTTACAATTTCATCTATTATTGTACCTTCCTATGTTTTCCTAAATTGAGATTTTTCAGATTGCAAAATTGGCCTTGATTTAAATACCTCTTTTCCAATTCTAATTTTTGACACTGACTTAGATTTTCCCAATGGTGTTTGTACCCCCAGTCAGTTTTTGTCGTGTTTCTTTATTATCTTTATTTTTTTTTATGATCCCAATGAGTCCACACACACATGTTTTCCATCTGTTTTTACTTGGGTACCCGTTTGGGCAGTGCCAGAATCATAGCCTGGCTTCCGTTCCGACGGGCCACATCCTGCAGATGCCACCAGTCCCGCTTCGAGGGCACAAGGTCAGGCGATAATATAATGGTGGTGCAGAAAAAATAAGATGGGCAAGGTGCAGCCAAATGTGCATAGTTGACAGATGTTTCAATGGAGGAAGGCGGGTTAAGGTAAAGATGCTGCTGAGGCAGGATCCAGCGTCATAATGAAAGTCAGCTGAAGAAGCATGGCAAAATATTATACCCAACAGGCCATGCATTTGTTATGCAGGTTTTGTAACGTTTAGAAAAAATAAATAAATAAATTATTAAATACTTTAGTCATTATCTATTGCACGATTGGTTCGTTTTTGTTCACCATCAGAAAATGAAGTCTCTGTGACCTGACTTCATTGGGTAACAATGCACTTTAAGAAGTTAAGTGATACTTAAATATTTGAGATGCGAACCAACGAGCTGGATTTACTCTGACATTAGAAAGCGTAAACAGTCAAAGAGGTGCGTGCATGTGCGTGCGCGCTTTTTGCTCAACTGCACTCGAAACCTAGAACCGTCTCGCCAGCCACTTGAGGACTCAACAATCATATGGCAGAAAGGCGCACACTAGCTGGGCGAGATCCAGCCCACAGGTCATAAATGTACCAAATGTGAGACATTTGGCCGTCGGCCCAGCGGTATATAAAACAAGCTTATTTCAGCAAGACGAGGAATATGGGGTATTATGTATGCTATTATTCTTGATCCTTCGGGTGTTTTGATGAAAGCAGTCCAAAGATACTTTATATGAGAACACAAGGGAATGCTTTAAATTGGGCAAAAAAATGTCTCCTTTCAAAAAAGATTTAGTTGTTGTGTGCTATAGGGGGTTTGTCATTTCGCACCGCACAGCGGGGCACCATTACGTTGTGGTTTGTGGCTACTCCACAAGAAAAGCTTTTCATTTGGTCCCCAGATACACTGCTACTGTTTTGGTTTTTTTTAAATGTCAAGGACATAAAAAGCATCAAGTCATCCTAAGTAATGATCAATTCTTTAAAAGACAAAACAACCCAGAGATTAATAGAAAATGTTCCCATTCCAATGACAAACATAAATAAACAGCCATCTCAACATTCTTCCAGATCTCAGATCAAGTCATTGGTATGTAAGGGATGCTGTTCTACCCTCGGCTCTGCACACTTTGTAAGCCTCAAGGCATCGTCTTTGTCAAACTGGATCAATGGAATGAAAAGTACCATTATAAATGGGAGGTTCCTCTCAATCATTGCATGACTCTTTGGGAGATTAATATCCTGAATATCAATTATTTGACATCATAAATTGTATCCAGTCTTAAAACCTGTTTCAGACTATACAGCATTATATACACTACAGTAAAGTTTACATGTGTATATATTTATTGTAAAGTAATTTGAGTCTTGCTTTTTTTTACTCCTTTCACCCTATTTTTTATAAATACGATTTATTCATCATGATTGTTTGCTAATTATATATTTAGATGAATGTAGAGATTTTTTAAAATCATAATTTTGCATTCTATTGAGGTCTGTGCCTGATATTTTGCTCTTCTCATATAGATAATCAAGGTAACCAAAGTTCTAGATACGCCTCTTATTTGTTGCAGTGCTGTTTGACATCAATGTTTCAACCACGATTGCGTATGAGTATTATCTTTGCATACTTAGCGATAATACCAATGTTTATAATATTCTATTGTGTGTTGCTCTGCAATTCACACCCCTGCTGTATATCGGTCCGCTAGAGTGCTGTGTTCAACTGAATTGCATTGATAGAGATCTGTAAATACAGTAGCTGTATTGCATTAATTAATTTTCTTTAAGCCTATTGACTCTTCTGTTGTAAGCAGACTGCCCCTTGTAAATGTACTATACTTGACTTCGACGCCGGCCATTGGCAGATATGGGAGTAAGTCACGTATTGTTCTGTATGTGAGAGTCCCAAGTATCAAGTCTTAAGTTTCAAGCAAGTCCCAAGTTACTGTGGCAAAACTCAAGCTAGTCAAGTACCCACTACATTTCAAACAAGCTGAGTCAAGTCATCACTTGGGTTAAGAGAGTCATCAAGTAATTCAATTTTGGGTAGTGACTACATACTGTATGTTGTTTTCTATGTGTACAAAAGGCCTGTTTTAGAAATCAGTTTAAATTTGTTAGTAAACACATCTTTGATAAGAAACGATCCACCTCACACATGTGGCATATCAACATACTGATTTGTAGGCTTTAGCGATCAGGGTTTTTAGGGTCGATCGGCGATCAGAAGGTTTGGAAGAAACTTTACTCGAGCATTGAGTTGATCAGAAGATGGAGCAATATATACATTTAAAACAACTTGCGTATTTGCTCTACATTTGACCTCCACCATGGTGAAAATGCATTGGAAAAAGTTTTTTTAAACCCCCCAAATTTTCAGTACCTCCAAATGGGCCCATTGCAGATCATGTATAAATAACCCAAACCTCCATATCAGGCATCTTCACCTCCATGATCGTCTGAGACCAGCCACTGGGACAGCTTCTGCAACACCATAAATATATGAACAAACTGTCAAACCTCAGGGAAGCTCATCGGTGTCGCTACCTGATTGCAATTTGTCGTCATACCTAACTTGAGTGCTTGAATTTGTGTGTTCTAAGTCAAGTCGAGTCACTAGAATACAAGGTTGAGTCTTTTGTAAGTTCTAGCCAAAGCAAGTCCTAAAATCAGCGGCTCAAACCTGACTGCAGTCAAGTTATGTGATTCGAGTCACCCACCTGTCATTTACCGCCTTCTACAGCTGGTGTTGTTGTTAGCCTGCAGTTAAAATTGACAATGTCAAGAGCTTGAAATTAGTCAATCAAATCTCCCAGGGATCATAGTGCCACCTATCACAGTAATACACTATCGGAATGTGTTATCTGCTCACAGTATCTCTCTCCAACTATGCCCCGAGCTTGGATCAGATCCCGGAGCAAAGTGATTGAGAGAATCAGGTATGGGGTAATTGAGTTGGACCTGTAACATGATAGAAGCACCTGGCATGGTAGTCTCTGGAGATGGGATTCTTTATTGACGGAAATAATGATAGAGGAAGAACCTGAAAATGATTTAAGATGATGGAATGAGCTATTTGTGGAATGACAGTAACAGCGATACGTCTTTCAATACTAATCCTTCCCTCATACGGTGTCGGACTAAACTCATTTCAACACGAACATACAGTATACGTTCACATGGCATAGCCCTTGTCTAATATTTCATACCGCTCCCGAGCAAGCTACCCCTTGTGAATATAATGCAGGGCCGTATAATAACCTGCGCCCGCAACAGTGATAGTAATAACACCAAGCCTATGGACTGAGACAAGTAGACATTTTATAATAAGGGATAGAATCACTCAGCTATACAGCACCACTCTTCCTGTTAGGATCCTTAAATTACAGAAGCAAACCATGCGTGCAGTACATTCTCACCCCAACATATCCAGGGCCATACCTTTCTCTTAGTCGAATCTAGTCAACTCTGATCTGCTTCACTGAATCTACTCGGCTCATGGAATAGGGAAAATGACTTGCTTGGAACTGTATCAATGATCCATTTCCAGGAGAGAAAAGCAGTGGAGTGCCTTGTATTCCATTATGATCAACCTTATGGCTCAAAAGCTTGGTGAGTTTGTGCGGAGTGTGAAAACTCCATTTCAAATGTCACCACACACTGTCAAACTCAATACTGTGACCACCTCTAAAATGAGACAAAGTGCTGATGGTCGCTGTCATAATTGACATGCCTAAAGCCTCAAAGTGAAAAAAAAAATATAAACTACAGTATAAAAGGACCAAAAAATGCTTGCAGTGGCGATTGAGGCAGCTGGACGGCACAAGGATTTATTGGAAAAAAAAAAGAAAAAAAAACGTCCCCGAACCAGAAACAATGAAGACGGCTACTTTAAAAATTGTTCCCATCAAAGGGGAAATCAATATGCTCTATGCCCCTTCACTAGTCTAAACACGGCATTCTGATTAATATGGAGTTTGTGGAATGAGTTAAGCCTCAAAATCCACCCATTTTTAACCATCTCAGGATGCGGCCATTTTGTTACTTCTGTCGACTGAAAATAACATCACAGTTGCTCAGGTAATGACCATGTTTTCTGAAGCTGAGCCATGATCGGTCGTTATCTGAGTCCTGAGTAAGCGTGATGTCATTTTTGGTTGACAGTGACAAAATGGCCACCCCCTGATATGACTAAAAACGAGTGGATTGACTCTTATCCCACAAACGCTTAATTTGAATGCCTTGTTTCAACTAGCGAGCCTGTAGTGAACATATTCTTGAAAAAACTGTTTTGTTTGACTTCCCTTTAAATTCTGGTGAGGATCCAGACGTTATTGGAATCAGGGAAAATTGAAAAACAGCTCCTAGTAGAGTGCAAACGCTGACAAGGCCAAACTGAACTGAAGAACTGAAGTTTAGAGAATAAGTGAACACTCATTTGTGGAGCATTGTTTATTTGTTCATCTTTTTGTTAGTAGGATGTCTACATCCATGTTCAAGGAAAATGACTATAAAGGTGTACAGTGGCTTTATGACTGTATTGCTGACAGTGAATTGTTTGTTTTTTGTAAGTGAAGAACAACAGTCACTCTAATTTGTCTGTTTGTCCGCACTTGCTCAAAGCAGAGGACGAATTGTCGTTTTAAAAGCATGTTTTGGGTTATACACTGTGGAGTTCACTCCATCGACACACCCGGCACTATTGAGGAAAAGGATCTTGCTTGTCTTTCACGAACACAAACAGTCACTGCTGAGTGGGAAAAATCTACAGGCAGGTGAACTAATGGAAAGTCTCTCAGCCATGCACCATAAACTTTGCAGGCTCAAACAAGGGAAAATGAGGGTGGAAAGAAGATAAATTAGGTATAAAGACACGTTGGAAGAATGGGGGGGGATTTGGTGTCAGCATAAACATGAGTTATTCATCATTAAATGTGAAGTTTATTTAGTCGTAGGATATACTCCAACAGCTCGGCTCTGTACCTGACAACTTTGACTCCTCTGTGATTAAACCAGGAGTAAGAACTGCCAGCAGGAGCTCACAAATTGGCTGCCATGCGGACATATGGATTATAAGGGAATTTGCATCTGTTAATGATGCTTGTTGGAAATTATATAAATAACAATTGGCAATTGCTGAGGCTGAAACTAATTACCCACATTCTTTATTAAGCGCCGTTTCGTAATCCCTCTAAGGATTCTCCGCAGTGGCATCTTTCCAACCCTCGCCCCTGCAGTTGGCTCGGCATGCGTACTTCCACAACTCATCATAGTCCTATAGGTAATTTGGCCAGATATTCCATCAATTGAAAGTGTATGGAGTGTATTTTATATGCCCGACATTTGGACAGATAAGAAACACTTACACAAGAAATTCCCTTTTGGTGTTGGTAGATTTCATGCGCTTGAGCTGATCAAGAAACGGCAATTCCAATAAAAAAAATAACCTTAAATTTTAAAATGCTAAATTGATTTTTTTCTTTTTTCTTTTTTTTTTTTGACTTGTTTTTGCCTAATGGCACCGTTTATTGCGGTATGATTACAGAACTATTGGGATTTTTTTGGTTGTGAAGACCTTGTTGAGTACTGTCGATTGATGTAAGAACTTTTCCCTGCTACTGAACTTAAGTCGGAGTTCAAGATGAATCAGTCATTAAGGCATGAAAAGAAAATCTGCCTCCAGCAGACGATGAAGAAAAACCGACTGAGTGCGCTAGAAGGAGACAAAAGTCAGGAGGGACATCAAGAGAAACCCGTCAGTATTGGCCAGTTCTGCACTTTTAACCCAGCTACCTTGTTGCTTTGGAACAAGTAGACTGCTTTCTGTGATATAGTCAGGTCAAGGTGTGTTTTTCCAAATTCAATTAAATCCTAATAAAAGGCGGCATGATTTTGAACGTGTTCAATGTGAGACTTTGACAACCGTTATATTTGATGGCCGCGTTCAAAAAGAGCAATTTCACGTTCGACCTCGCGTGGATTCAAGGGTTTATTGTTACATCTTTTAGTGCAGGTGTAGGAAAAATAGTGTCTCCATGCCCCTTTGACAGTACATTAGAAAAGCAACGCAATCAATCAAATAGACAGTGTTCAGAGCAACACAGGTGGTTATGTTGCACATTAAGGCGGAGCACAACAGCAGTGAAATTGCACATTCTGATGGCAGCATGAGGCATTGTTATAGTATGGTATTGCACTGTGTATGCTGGCCTCAGAGGTCACAGTGTCTGCCCGCTCCCTGTGAATGCTCACAATGAAAATAGGATTCCCAAAATCACATATGAGATCAACATTTACACTTGTAAATAAGATGAAGAATGAACATGTATGAGGAAAAATGCATAGCCTATACAATAGAGTATTTCTAGAATGTGACATTTAGCGTGATTATTAGATCAATATAATAATGTCAAGACAAGAGACTGCATTTTAACGAGAGTGTAGTCGTTTGAGGCTGGTGGAATCCTGTACTAGTATCCAAATAGGGCTGGACACTTCTTGGGTTTCTTCAATGCAAAATGGCATTTAGCGCTAGCATTATTTTGTCTTCGTAGTCCACAGTGAATTCGCAATGAAACAATGTTTATGGAAGGCTATCGTTTCAGAACTTTAACGGAAATATAGCAAGCATTGCATTTTCATTTCGTTTTTCTTTGTATTTATTTATTTACTGTACTCATTATAATCCCTTGTACCACGACCCTCCGATCACAGAGCCCAAGTTCATACAGATGAGCTACTGCCGCTCCTTTATGGCTCCGTTACTTCCAAAAGCGGCTTATTTGTGGGATGACTTTGTCTCCCACCAATTCCATGTCAGTGGCGCTTAACAATGAGAGTAACAGAAAAAAGGCAGACAAATCCGGGCTTTAGCTGGTGGTATGAAAGTCGAGCATGCCTTGTTTATTTCACTTTGGCTTTGGATAACATAACTGAGATTTTGCAAGGTGACTCACTTTATTTCATCACAATGGTACACAACAGCAGTTTTCTAAGTGTGAGCCGTGCCCCCTGCGTCTTGCTAGAAAACATCGGCAGAGGTGCAAAAACAAAAAGAGGATAAAAAGAAAAATGGGTCAGTTGATTATTTTTTTTTTTTTTTTTTCCCCCTGTTGTGAGAGTCAACGCACAAGCTCGGGAGAGTAGAAAATAAAGACAGTGTTACCATGATTATTACCAAAATTTTGATTTTTGTGAACTGGTGACATCAGGTCCCAATGTGTTACATATAAACGATTGCTAGCTAATGAGACCAAACACCACATAGACGTTAGTTGACAAAGTTATGGGAGTTAGAAGTTATTGATACATTTTGTGGAAGTGAAAAATCAGGACCATTTGGTGTTATAGGTATGCTTTAATATTACTTTTGTATCCAGAGTTCAATTTTTTTTTTTCTCAAACAGGAAAGTAAAAGGTTCTGCTGAGCTAAGAAATACTTTATAGACTTCACATTGGAACTTCTGCTGAGACAAGGATCTGTTTAACATCAAGGATCCTTCGTGCCAGCCCATGAAAGCAAGCATAATTTAGGAGAATTTAATGCAAAGCCACTCAGTGCTTGATGAGCTAGCAAGAAATGCAATGGTGCAACTGGGTCTCTGAGGGCAATCAACAATCTGAGCTAACAACCCACCGCAGGCAACATGCAGCGTAAATAAACACGGGCAGATCAAATGAAAACAGACATTTCATGCAAGGATGTTGCTTGCGTTTCACTGACACACACACACACACACACACGCAGTTTAAAGAGTAAATGTGTTTGTATGATGGCATGAAAGTCATGCATACGATTATTTAAATCAACGGCATCTTGTGCTTGGGTGCGACTGTAATTTTCAACACTGAGGTGTCTGCATTGCATCTCTTGGTGGAACCGTCCCCTCAAAAGCATTTTAGGAAGTGCCGTGTAGCAGGCCGATCCTCTTTAAAAGAAGCTTAATTTGTTATTTAAACTTGCAGTCAGTTTAGGTAATTGCTAGCATGTATTCTGTCAGCTGTGTGAACATTTTGGGCTTGTTTCATTGGAAAATGAGGCAAAACAACATTAAGAGCACTGAGCAAGAATCTTCACACACTGAGCCCTCTTTGGGAGTCCGTCCCCATGTGTGAATCATCATGACTTATATCCGTGAATGTACAATTTGCATAGCTACAGTTACAACCACCAGGGAAATTCTGGCTTTCTCTCAACTAAGTTCCATCTTTTTTTTTTTGTCTTGTCATTCCAATCGTCGCCAAGGGAAATAACAATCTCAGCACTCGAAGCAAGGTTCAGATATGAAGATATTTTATCTAAGTAGCAAGCGATGAGTTGAGAGGGTATTATAGGATTTATGTTGCGCTCCTTGATTGATTCTATTGGACGGTGATGGTACAGCTTGTGTTCCACTATTTTGCATCTATCAGACCTTGCGCATTCAGTGACGGTTATCAGCAGTCTGCTTCCTGTGTCGTTTATATCCGAACATCTCTACAGACGAGGCAATGCTTAAACAAACCATATTTAGAATGTTGGGAAGGTTCACATTGAGGTTTGAAGGACATGGGATTTATCAAGTGGACAGGTGCAACTCTTGCTGCTACAGGCCAAGGAAGCATTGCCAAAACTAGTTTTAATATTCTTCTTTCTCCACCCTCAAATTAGAAGAGATGGAGGGGTTTGGCACTATTTCTTGGCTGAACCCTTCATTTGAATGAAACCCCTATTTTTTTTTATTTTTTGCTTTATTTAGAGTATGTGTGAACCGTCTGATTAGGTTTTGGAAATACTCAATGAAGCTTTGACATCCTCACCAACAGTGTAGACAAGATACAGTGGAATCTCCCAAGCAGATGGTCACTGCACAAGTTAGAATTTGACCAACAGCTTTTTCGAAATACATGTCTCAAAACTTGTAAATAAAGCAAAACATCGTCAGCGTATCTTCATGTTGGTCAAAATGTATTGCAATGATTCTCTGTTGATTTCTCACACTTAAAGTGAAGTCAACAAAAAAATAATATTTGCATCAATATGTTCCTTCACTAGTCAAAACACGTTTGTGGAATACGAGTTAAAGCAACACTAGAGAACTTCCAATTTTCGTTGATTATGCGGCACCATATGGACGAGCGGTAGTGTTTTCTTTTCCCTTTTAACTGTGGTTTTAACGCTACTGAATATTATAATCATGTGGATTTTATCGACATTTTACTGCACTTTCAACATGCCGGATGAGATAGCAGGACCTGCGTGCATTGTTGTCCGATCTGGCAGGCGGTGGAGGCACTCTGGAGAAAAACAAAAGCGGGGCCGCCCAGATGTAAAGAACGACAACTTTATTGCACGCTTCCGACCCTGGTGAGGATAAGTGGTTCAGAAAATAGATGGATGGGTGGATAGCAAACGCTATGACACTGCACTGTGAAGTTATGGTCATAGTTTATACTTGTTGGAATATTAACGGCCACGGCTCGTTGAAGTGCAGTTATGGTAAGTGATATTTTTAATCATCTGTTTTATTTGGTCATGTGAAATCGACCATTAGCACTAATGTAAATACTGTACACTTGTACGCAGTGTGGTTGGATGTGTGGCCCGCTGCAGCTACACACTGACAAAAATGAAATATCTATTATGACACCGGTGGGATTCTCTTCCATCAGGCTAAGCAAATTTTCTGGGGGAAACATGGCTGATCTTTCCACAGTAGTTTCTTACTGTATATATTTTACCCAAACTGTGTATTTGCGGTTTGCAGTCATCACATTGTTTTTTTCTTCATACAGTACTGTTGACTTTGTTGCGTGGTTGGTCGTGTCAGTGTGGAATAGCGGACTATCAAGCTGATGGGTATTTATTACCAGCATGCAAATTTCCGGTAGCTAACATTAATATTATCATTTTGATTTGAGCATGAAAGCTAGACTAGTCCAGCAGGAACAGAGCCAATGCAGCGTCGGTAAAAAAATATCCCTCCTTGTCTTTGAGTTCACGCCAGCGAGTGAAAGTTGAGTGAATGTTGATCTTTTATGCGGTGGACTCCTTTTTTTTCTCTCTTCAGACAAAACCTTTTATGTTTCTTTGGTTGTTTTGCAGCTTCTACCTTGACACCAGTAATTGCACGTAGACGTGAGAATCGACTACATTCTTTCTAACCAATGGGGAACGAGGCGAAGTGACGTATGCCGTAAACCAAGTCAGCACATTTGTAGTTTTTTTGTGTGGTAGGGTTCCTACCCCCTCCTTAAAGTTGCTAGTGCCAGTAAAAGCAATACAGACCCCCTCAGGCCATGACAAATGTATTATTCAACCAGTTGTAAGTCGATTTTTCATCAGAAGAGTTATGAAAATATGTTATTAAGGTCGAAAACCTACCTAGTGTTGCTTTCAGCAGACAATTTCACCCGTTTTTAGTCATCTCAGAGGGTGGTCATTTTGTCACTTCTATCGACTGAAAATGACATCACAGTTGTTCAGGGCCCAGGTGATGACCAATCACGGCTCGCCTGTTTTCTGAAGCTGAGATTTTGGGTTCGAGACTGACTTTTGCCATTTGTTCAAATTAGTTTGCCTGTACCGTGAAATAAACTGCTTTAATCAGCTAATAGTCAACTTTGTAGCAAACCACAATGCTCCCTACAAGACTATGTTACGATTGCCGTTAACCCGAGATTGGTAGTGACAGGGCATGTGCGGCCACGTTTCCCCGTTACTCTTGGTAGTGCACTTTCTAATCCCGTAATTGATAGAGAGTGAGAGAGCGAGGGGCAGATAGAGATAAAGACTGGAAGGAGAGCACACTGAGAGAATTCCCCTTCCGGTCTCTCTCCAATTAGAGGTATTATACAAAGAGCCCTTGGAGAGGATAGATTGCATCCCATCTAGAGTCTGAGATTACTCATGTCGGAGTGGCCCACTGAGAAAACTCAATGTTGTGCAATGTGCCAGAATGGAAATTAAGTCTTCAACCGAACTACTTTTTTTAAAAGAACCTATTGCGGTTTGTTGACATCACTGGCACCTTAGATGAGGTGGAGGGGTTTGAGTGTCTCAATGATCATACAAGCTAAATTATTTGGTGCTCTATGCCCTTGGTAGGGTCACCTGGGGCAAACAGGTCCATGGTGAGGGATCAGACAAAGCACGTCTTAGAACACTCAATGAAAAAAATGCAGCATGTTTTTCCTCACCTGGGTCACTGGGGCCCCCCTTGGAGCCCCTTTTCCATGCGCTATCCACCTCTGGGAGGGGCCAAGGGCATCACATGAAGAGAGAGCTGCGCGATGGCCAAAGACCTTGGCGGTCCGATCCCTGGCACTGGAGCTGGCTCTAGTAATGTGGAACGTTACCTCTCTAGCACGGAAGGAGCCACGTATGACAAAATGTAATCAGGCTCGCCTCAACACACGGACTGGCCTCGGAAACCAGTCCTCTTGAGAGGGCTTTTAACTGTCTCGTTCTGTGCCTCCTTATGGTGATTGCTCATTAGACCTGATGGTAAGACCAGTTGGTGAAACCCAAATTTAGGGATTCCGTTAAGATGAAAAAGGAGTTCTATTGGGCCTTTTTGGCCATTGGCGTCTGATGAGGAGCAGGTGGCAAAGCAGGATGCAGTTTTGGCCGTCCGTGAGGCTGGCTGTTGGGGGTGGAGATTCCCCCCCGCAACACCCTTTGTCCCCCATCTTTTCTCCTCTCTTCAGGCACATCTGCATGTCCTCAATTCAAGCTGGTCACTTGCGGGCTGTTGGCTTCAACTTTGAACACTATTTGACTAACGTGCGCTATTTGTTAATTCACTAATAAAGCTCCGTAGACCTGCTTATAGGATTTAGTTTCTTGCTGAGGAGCCACTCACAATGACACAGCATTTCCGATTACATTAACTCTCCAGACTGTTGTCTCTTTTTGCACTTAGCCTTAGGTTTTTGCGCACCGCCTATCTACCGGTACTCCCACCACACACTGGTAGCACTGCCTGGCTTACTGCTGCAGTATTGTCCTGCCCTGCCCTGCCCAAATGCCATCTTTTGTTTTTCTTCATTTATTTTCTGCTATCTCATTTCTTTCTTTCTGTCCCTTCACAAACCTTGTTCTGTCTAGCTGCATATCCAATGTCACAATGCAAAACAACCACAGAGGAAGTATTTTAAACTTCCGTGTTAAAAAGGCATACAGATCATACAGCAGCTAAACAGGACAATAAGAAGAAAAGGGTATGCTACTGTATTCATAAAGTATAGAGGTGGAAGCATGTAATTGTGCCATTTTATAACACAACTTCGGCCACCTCGAGTAATATCGAGTTTCCATCAATCCAACCCACACCCCCTAAAAATGAGTGCAAAACTACAACATTTGAAGTCATTTCCTTACAAGTTGCATTTGAAAAATATAAAATTTGAAAGGGTCTTGTCTGGGACTGACGCGATATGTGGCCTGATGATCCACCATGGAACACCCTCTATAAAGTTTGAAATTAATGAAAATATTCATACCGTGCCGTTTTTTGTTTTTTTAAAATAATACCCAAGCCAAGTCAACCCCAAAATGTTCTTCCCAACAATATGTTCTATGCAGGCCCACTAGTCGAAAAAAGGCATTCTGATTAATATTGCATTTGGGGAATATGAATTAAGCAGTAAAATCAAACCAACAAGAGGTCAGAACTGCTTTTAAACCTTTCAACGAGAAGCAGTAGTTGGTTGCGGACAAATAGGTAAACAAAAAGCGCCTCGGGGAATATCTATAACCAACGCAGCTCCGTGGGAATCCATGGTGACTCTCTTGAAAACACAAGTCGCGCAAATGACGTCGGAGCATTTTTGTCGCATAGTGACGACGTAAACTGACTGCCCACAGCCAAAACGCGGGTCAGAAGATATCTGCAAACCGCCACTGTGGCCAGAATTTTATGTTTCAATGAAAAAACTCCGGAGACGTGTGGATGATTGGGCTAACCGCAGGTAGTAATAGCTGCCTTTTGCAAAAACCTCGGGTACATGTAGACAAGGCCTTAGTCAGCTGGGACAGTGGATGTGTACAGTATCAAAGGCATTTGACTTCAAAGGTTTCAGCGCACTTTTGCTGCATGTCAAAGTGAGCACATAAAAAGGAGCCAAGTATATTTCTTTATTCTTTGTATCATTCTTTTTTGCCCAGAAAACCCTTAGAAACGCTTCACTTATGTTCTCATCTGGTGATGTCATCCCCTGCCTTCAAACTCCTTCACCAGCAAGGTCAGGAGGCTCTCAACGCTGGGCACAGTGCTACTGCAGTCAGCTAGAGATAATGAGGAAATTTCGGGGAGTTGACTTTCAGCATAACCCCGGGGAGGAGGATGACAGAAAAGCTGAAAAAGTCTACTCGGTAGCCATTTCTGATCCAAATACTACAGGAAAAAAAGCCCCATTCCAAATGAAAGCAAGAGATGGTGCCGACTCATGGGGCTGCATTCTGCAAAGACCTGGGGGGAAAGGCATAAACAAGACGCGCACACGCCCACCACCTTAGGAGCTCAATCGCAAAATCAGTCTTTCACACCTTTATTTTTCTCAGTTTCACCGTGTTATGTTGCTTTGTGCATATGAGCTGCAATTCACAACCTTTCTTTGATAAATTCTTCACATCTTCATATTCTGTCATCGACATTTTCAGGGTGCCACTGATGACACATACAGTACATAACGCAATGACAAAATACATCTCATACATTGGACACTGGAACAAATGTTTCATAATGCTCATTGAAACTGCCTTCCACATCTAGTTCTGTTTATAATTCACGCATTTTCTGTATTTTGGTAGCCCTTTTTATATGTATACATTGAATATTCCAGCATGATGTTTGGAGTAAAAAGTTTGCAACCAAAAATGGCCACCAAGTGCTTTCCTATCATCAGGCAGTATTGTTTGACAGCCTGCTCTGAAAAACATTTTTGTTGAAATCCATTAGTGTGCTTTGTATCCCTCAGTACCCCCACTGTGGGGCCTATAAACCAATATGCATGCATAGAAGTAACAAACATACAATCTACTACTTAGTCCACCCCATGATATACAGATAAACACAATGGGGGGGTTGGCACAGGAAGGTCAGAAAAAAAATGTGCATCCTCATCTAGTCCTTTGAGTTATTGTGGCAGTGAGTTTGACCTCGCTTCCCTGAAAGCACAGCTTTGTTGGTGGTAGCCCTGACAGTAATACATCATGCCATCACTGGAGCACCACTTTACCAGATCATACAGACTAGCATGGGATGATCAGATGGCTCGCACAAAAATCAAATGCTTCTCAAATGTCCTACTTGTGTCGGCTATCTTGGTGAGGCCACCTGATAAGTTGTGAAATATGGGTAACAGTCCATCTAAGGGAGGTAGCATTTTCCTAGGGGGGGGGGCGTAATTCACTGTATGGTACATAGCTTTATCTAAAATGACAGCATGACTGCTGAATAAATCTAATAACAATGGGCAGTAGAAATTCTTCCCATGTTTTGATCTAGTCTATATCATTTCAGACAGCTGTTATATATTCAATGTCGCAAACATGCTGAAACAACTGTTCTACGATGCTAGTTGCAATTTGTATTGTAAGCCAGGCAATGGGTTACAGAAATATATCATGCATGCATGCTGTGCATGCATTGTCATCGTTCTAGGTTGCATAATGCTCGATGGTCGTAGGAGGCAGGTGTGTGACTCACATTGATGGGCGGTACAGCCAGTAAATAATCATGATAACATAATGACTTGCTTTTCTATAGCGTAAATGATTTCCCCCCCACTGATACCTCAAGCAGGACACGCGCATAATGATAATCGGGCCTTACTTGACTCTGATTCCACCTTCTCGATCAAAGTCAATCGGAAATGTTAAACATGCTCAAAATGCAAATTTGTATGTGTGCTCAACACCAAGGTCGGTCCATCTATGGACTTTGTGACCGTGAAATGAAACAGAATTATTGCCAATAAGGAAGTGACCTGATGGAAGTGATGCTGTTGAACTTATAGAGGAGAGGAGAAACTAGTTTTGTTGCGTGTTTGTGAATGTCTCCCAAGACATGCACCATAATAAAAATGACAAACAGAAGAGTTTGCAATCATAATGTAAACACCAGATAAGCTAATAGTTAGCCTACCTTCTTCTGTAACTACTCTTTCCTTTTTTTTGTTTTTTATTTTATTTTTGGGGGTGCATTCTGGGTGTGCATCATGCTGTCTCTCACAGTTTAGAACTGGTTCTAGTCAAACATCTGCTTTGGGGAAGAAGACTCACGATTGTTGTGTGGGTATCATAAAAATCAGTTAAGATGTCAAAAATTGGTATGTATGTTCCCGACTTAAAGCGGAAAGCAACCCAAACATATTTTTTTCAAGAATATGTTCCGAGCAGGCCCACGAGTTGAAACAAGGCATTCTGATTAATATTGTGTTTGTGGATAATGAGTTAAGCAGCAAAATCCACCCGTTTTTAGCCATCTAAGGGGGCGGCCATTTTGTCATTTCTGTCAACTGAAAATGACTGCTCATGACTGCTGACGGTTCAGCTTCAGAAAACAGGTGAGCTGTGATTGGTCGTTATCGGAGCCCTGAGCAGTTGTGATGTCATTTTCAGTCGACAGAAGTGACAAAATGAGATGGCTAAAAACGGGTGGGTTAACGCTATTTTCCACAAATGCAATATTTATCAGAATGCCTTGTTTAAACTAGTGTGCTTGCATAGAAAATATTCTTAAAAAAATATGTTCAGGTTGACTTCCCCTTTAATTGTGGTGTTTACTGTTTCTTTCTGTCCAGTGCAGCCACTGGGCTTTTTACTTCCATTTTATATTTATTTTTACTGGGTAGCAATTCGCAAGATGGCTTTTGACATTGTCTGAGAACAAAAGTATATTTCTTGGGGACCACTATTGCATGTGATGCACTTTTCTGTAAGCTTTGCTTCAGGTTACAATGACTCAAAAACAAGTACACCATCCCGAGAGACGCACTTAAATCGACGAGAGGCTGTTTTGTTGCTTTTCCAGTCTGATAAAGCCGTTAAAGGTCTTTGTGTGAGTCATCTGAACACTTGTATTTATCACTGTTGCGAAAAAGTAATCCCTCAGGTAGGACAGCGGGGAGTTGTGACTTTCCTGACAGTCTGTAGAGTAGTAAATAGTTTCTAATTTCTCACGTAATGTGCTCATGTAACGTTAGTGAGTGAACAATGACTAAGTTTTGTCTTAAGGTCGACAACCATTCAGCAATGCTGCTGACTAATGCAATTTTGAGTCTATGAGTGTAGCAATCGCTGGCATTGAGCAGACTCGCATCTTCAAAATCGGTACTTTTCAGGGAAACAAAAAAATGCTTAAGCCATTAAAATTGTATCGTCCGAGTATCAGCAAGCCATTTTAGATTTACAGTACCTGTATTTCGTAAAAGTAATCGACCAACGTCTGGACTGACTAGAAATAGTATTAGTCATTCTATTTTCGTTCCTCGTGCAAGGCTAGTGCAAAGCACTAACTGTGCGCATGGGTGGAATTCTATTCATTTGGTATTTTTGTAGACAGGCGCAGGTGGGAGGGAACCCTGCTAACTTGTTTTGCATGTAA
Organism: Filicampus tigris; assembly: GCF_054856515.1. NCBI lineage: Eukaryota > Metazoa > Chordata > Actinopteri > Syngnathiformes > Syngnathidae > Filicampus > Filicampus tigris. Next base: position 11,530,517 of record NC_141235.1, on the reverse strand, counting down.
TGAAAATATGATGACATCCACCACAGCCATTCGCGGAGCTCAGAATCTGTCTGCCTGCGCCCTGATCAAATCCATCAAAATCACGTTACACCACCTGTGCCACAATTTGGACCTGCTTTTAGCCGGTGCCCTTTAAAGCAAAAAGTAAAAACGCATGATCACAAACACATTTTGCAGTGACACTTTGGTTTCACCTGGTCTAAAATGTAGTCTACTTTCAGTCATCAAATTGTCAAGTGTGTTCTGGGCGGTCTAAAAGAAAACGGCTTCAGTCTGCCAGAACACCCAACATGGCACAGCACGGTCAGCCAAATTGTAGAATCTTATTCAATATCAATCCTTATTTTATGTTGATAAATGTTTTTCCTACAATAGCAACATTCATCATCAATGCCAACATTTAATTACAATGTCCGTAAGTGACTACATACAAACATGGCTGGTAAAAAAAAAAATACATAGGCCTATGCAGTACATTTCGCTCCTATTTCCTTTCGCCCCGGACAGCCCCAACACATCAATCCCAGGATTACACCAATCCTTGTTACTCACTGGTGACTGTAGCAAGAAGTGCACATGTTTGTGTGGCTAGTACTTAACCGGAATCCCCAGCAAGAGGATCAGAGATTCATGAAAATAGATTCAAGGGATTTATCCAGTTATCAAGCCACTGCAGACAATCTCTGTTAAATGATAGCGGGCACCATTGCAAATGGACCACCCCGCTTGATCTACTGAGCGACCCTTCTGTGTCGGGCCTGCACTGGGGCTCAACAACTCTAACTATAGATTCAATTAAACTGGAAAAAGGATTAGTGATGAAATTCTGCAGTTTAGCAGTGTTGACGTCTCCACTCTGACTCCGTTTTCACTTTGAGCTTTCAATGAGGACTTTCATCATGGTACTGTGATACTCTGTCGACACAGTGGTATTTCTGCTTGATGGAACTTGAGCAATGACAACACAGCTGACTGATTACTATTTGACATTGTAGTCCCCGCAAAGAAAAGAAACTATGCATTAGAGTAGGCTGTGGAGAGCCACATCCATATAATGGCAAGTGAGCTTTCACGTCAGCATGTTACACAGTTCAGGGATTATTTCACCATGTCAACAACAAGCAATTACATTGATTACATCCATGAGCAAAGCACTAAATTGTTTTCATTATATTATTAGCATAGCATACCACATGGAAAATAATAAACTTGTGTTTTTTGTGGAGGAGTGTGGCATGAGCAAGAGTATTTGTCCCATTTTTAAAATTTTTTATATTTATCACAATTAATGTTTTGGGTAATCAAAGACAATCCAAAAAATAAAACGTACCGTTTCAAAATTTCTATTTTATTTATTAAGCAGGAAAAAGTTCCGTACTTACGATTTTCCTTTTTTTTTTTTTCACTGAGTCCGAATCTGTCCTCATTTTTTCTCTAGCACATCAAGGCTAGCTGTGCCTTTCATAATAGCAATAATAATTATTATTATTATTATTGTTATTATTATTATTATTAGTTACTGCTACCTGCATGACTGCTTGACAGATTGTGAATAGAGAGCTGACCAAAGCAACATTTTCTTAGATTTGTAAAATACACTCTCCTGAGCATGTAATGAGATCCAAAATGCAATTACAATTACAATACAGTTACATCAAAAATCTGCATTTACTACGTTAATGAGGCTCAAGGCTCAGTGTTCAAATAAAATTTGAATTCCACATTATGCTTCTTGTGTGGTTTAAGTTTGGCACTGGTGTAGCAAAGTAAATATTAGTTAACCAGTGTAAAACAATGTAAACGACCTTTCTTCTCTTTACCTGAAATGTTTATTGTCTGAACAAAACAACTCTCACATAGCAATAGGACATGGTATGTCATTTATTGGGTGGTAATTTACATTGGTAAGTCTACTGTATCAGCAAGAATGGAAAAAGTAACCCAGTTGTAGTTTTCTCATATGTAGCGTGCTATTCATAAATGTTCTTTCATATCAATTCTCTGGCTGGATGATGGCTATTGCCATCTAGGGAAAAAAAGCCAAAACAAAGGCTGATTTATAGCTCTTGTAGTAGCTGGATTGAAAATAACAAAGAATGCAGCATGTCATGTTTTCTCCTCGTTTTATTTTCAGATCTCTTCTGACATCTGACTTTGTGTTTTTGTATCTACTGTAAATAATAACTGTTGAAAATATACTCACTTCTACAACAGTTTGTGTGTGTTGTTAGAAAAAGAACCCCAAATTATGTTTTGCTTTTATACACAGTGTTGTAAGTCACGCAATTGGAGTATTGATTGCATGTTTTGTTTTTTTTTTTTACAACAGTAATTAGCGGTAATGCAAATCATTACAAAAATAATTTCGGTGATTTTTCTGAAGACGTATTCATTTTTTTTGTGACCTAAAAAACACTTACAAATCAATGATTCCGTTAATTCAATCGGGTCAGTCGCAACTGAACTAGATGTAATTTTGCTGCACGTTTAAGGATGTCCAGTGGAAAAGTCAGGTCGCGTAACCGTTTCCGCTGTCAATATGTTTCAAGCTGCTTGGCCGCCATCTGATGGAAAAATCACCTCTGTGGTTAAATGTGTGATAATCTGATTTTGTGTAATATTCAATATTTTAGTGCTGGTACTTTGAGGTCAAAATGGTATCAAAGGTTTTTACTTTTTAAAGATGAGGAGATAGCTTCTCAAGCCAATACTCCGACACCACGTTTAGCTATACAACTCTTTGATTTTTAACAAGTTTCACAGAGACCCACAACTATAAAGGAGATGGAAATTTGATATTCTATCTTTAATGTTTCAAATGATTTGAACTAGTGATTTGTGAATGAATCTTTGAAGTAACTTACCAAAAACTGTTGGCATGACTTTGAATATTCAATGTTATCATTTCTCAGCTTCTGTTTTATTCCTTGAATAATTTAACAATAGTCACAGAAACAAATTAATTTGATTGGTTTCATGCGTGTTGTAAAAAAATATCCTCATTGTGACTTGGATTATGAATCATTTTTTGATCATCTTTGCATGTAACTATTATATTTTATAATTAACTCGTTAGTTGCCCTAATACACAGTTTGACACTGATCATTATTTTTTGTCAGCACAACACAAGGGCATCTTACCTACACACAGATAGAGGAAAGAATGACCAGACAATTTTCAGTGTGGCCTAGCACTCAGTAAAGCATAATAAAATTGAAATATTTTCCTCCACAAGAGCTGTGTTGTCTTTGTGGCGCCAGAGCGACAGAGAGAAAAAGGAGAATAGATAATGAAATCAAGAACAGACAAAAAGAGGGTGAGAGAGAACGGAGAGAGTGACAATGTAATTAGAGGTTGTAGAAAACAAGCAGTTGTTAAAGCTGCATGCAGTCACTGAGCAGGCAGTTATTATGTCTATAACCCCAAAGGAGGAAGGGTGTGAACCTTGATAATACATTGGAACCTCTGAGGTTGAACATTCAGGGACTCTAGTCGACCTCCCATTTGTTATCATTTTGAAACTATTTTCCTCTTCGAAATTACATTGTTCCGACTGTTGCCTTTAAAAAAAATTGAATGCAATATCGTTGTTGTTTTTTTACATTTTCTAAATATACAAAAATGTAAATAAGGTAAAGACCTTGTAAAATAAAAAAATGTCAATCTTAGATGTGAAACACCACCAAGAAGAGTCTGCCAATTTTGAATGAATTAAAAAGAAAATTGGCATGGGTATGAAATGAGGCTCCAAAATTATAGAAAATAGTCCTCGCACCTCCCCGTTGTCGGACGCCATTGGCATGTCCGCTGAATTTGCTAAAAACATGTCACGCTCAACTTTCACCTGTCAATCAAATACTGTATGTTTGTTGCCTGTAGCTCACAAAATGTCTGTAGTGTGATCCACAGGTTGAATAATGTGAGCTGTTGTGTTTAATAAACAGTGCACTTTCTCTGAAGTGTCTCTATTATGTGGACCCACACACTGATAACACCGCATGAGGCGATGACGTATTGGACAAGCATGTCGTCAGTCCCCTCCTTAGCTCCCGAGCGGGCTAGCTTGCTTGCTTACTTGTTGGCTAGCAAGCTAGTCCGATGGTGAGTTGGCTAGCAAACGTGATGAACAGTAAACTTTCCTTGAAATGTATCACTGTTGTGTGGATCCAAGTGTGGCACACAGAGCGAGGCGGTAGCGAACTGGATACCGGCCCACGAGCCAGCTAGTAAGCTAGTGTTCGCTAGCCGGACCGGCAAATTAGACCAAACACGTACCACTTCAGGAAATATGCATATTTTTAACATAGATTGCTAGATAACTGCATGCTGTAGTGGCAGGAATTGTCCAAGTTATTGTTATGAAACAACTCTTGAAACAATTGCTGCGGGAAGCCATTGATGGAATTACAGATTTGGGGGGGGGGGGGTGTTGGGGGTCTGTACTTTGGCTTAGATTTAACCACGGCAAAAGATCTGGACAAATGAAATGGGGAGAAAAAAGAGTTTAACCCTATTTTCTATTTTCCTCCTACAAGTCTAGTGCAAGGAAAGGTCAAAGTCTGCACAGGGGCAGGCTAGACTGGGTTTTTGTATTTTCATAGACTCACGCAGGTTGACGCAGTTAAAAACTGGCATTTTGTGGTATTGCACCCGTTAAAAAAAAAGCTGATTTGATTACCATCCTCTCATCCCTAACACCCGCATCAAGTAGTGTATGTCGCTGACGGTTTTAACAGAAACATGTCCTTAACTAGCATTCTGGAATTCATTTTGGAGGGTCTGTTCCTCCTTGCACTAAGGAGCAGATAGCGGACCTGCAGCTGTGTCGTTGTCCTCAGATGTCAACCGGTGTACTGGTCTGTCGCCTCGTATCTCTTCCCTGCTCTTGAATCAGTGACGTTTACATGCAGTAAATATTCGGCTTAAGGTCAAAATTCAGATTTAGGAAACATTCGGAAAAACATGCGTGAGTGGACAGAGGTATTCCTGTATTTGAAGAACCCGATTGAAATGGCGATACACGGACGTCGTGAGCAAATAGACGTGTTTTATTGATGGTAGAAGGTAACAAGGAAATTACATTATATTCATGTCACACACCACAGGAGTAAAGCAGTCTGTTTCCTTCGCGTTCTAGAAGTGTGCCTGTGTTGTGTCTCAGAGTTTCGCCATGATTGTTTACCTTTGCTTGTGTATTTCCGGCATGTTGCGTGCCAGACATATGGACTTATTATACACATGTGTGTCTATATGTGTGTATATACACACTTGTGTTATTTTTGCTGTAAAATAATGTGAAAACGCCGCAGAGAAATCAATGTATTCCAGTTAGGCTCGCTACGGCGAGGATGCCACGGATGCAAGCACTTCCTGTACTACAAAGATCAAGATTACTTGCAGTTGAGCATACGCAGAGTGTCCCGTGCAATCGGGGTATTCCGATCGGCAGATACATGCACACATATTCGGTTTAGAAAGGGAGTAACCCAGGCATGATATTTGGAATTTTAAAAACCCAAATAAGGGCATATTCGGTTTATTGCGCGCGTTTGTATGGCTTTTAAAAAAACGAATACTGCCAATATTCGGGTTTTAAAAGTTTTTTGGGCTGTATGTAAACATAGTCAGTGCTGAGACACTAGGAGACTTCCTAGCTAAGCTGCAATACCTGATCAATTTCTGTGGGTTGCGGACATCACCTCATGCTATCTCCTGTTGTGAGGGCACTGGCAAAATGCAAAATTGTCCAGAAATCATACAGAAAGGATGGGGACAGAGAAATGGTCATGCTAATTCCCTCTCATTTGCACCCGTTGTCTGTACCATTTGCACAGCAGCAGGTGAAATTGATTCACAATCATTGTAGCTTCCTAACCAGACAGGTTAATATCCCAGAAGAGTGCTTGACTTGGAATTACATTGCCATGAACATAATCCTTTTTTTCAGTGGATTATATTTGTTAGTCAGCTTTGTTGTATACTGAAGGTTTCAGTTCAAAAGATGAACATGAGACAAAAGTTCTGAATTCCAGCTATTATTTCATGGCATTTACTAGTTGTGTTAAACAACTGAGGACAGAGTACTTTTTGTTTGAAGCCAATCACTTTTCAAGTATTGGAACGGTCATTAAATTAACTTAAACTGGATATGTCATATTTGGTGGCATAACCATAACTGCATCAATCCTGTCACCCATTTACTTCACCGGACTGTTGCATTCTCGATTTGAAATGCTTTTCCAGGCCTTTATTCTAGCCACTTCCAGTTTTTATTTGTTTCAGGGGGGTTCACCCTACAGTCTTCTAAATGCGGGCTTTAGTGTGTTAAAGTCCGCCGATTGACTTGGTCAGTCTAAGACCTTCCCTTTTTCGACCCTGATGAATTCCTTTGTGTTTGTTGACAGTATGGGTCATCATCATAGGAATGGATATTGATGACCAAGAATCGAGTGGAACCGGGACTAGCATTCTGGTTCTCCTAGAATTGTTCAGATTTAAAATGTTGGTGCTAAATATCGATTCCTCGTTAGCCGCGCAGAAGAAGCACTAAGGAAGAAGGACCGATGGAAAATGTGGCTAGTTCAAAATCAATAGGTCATGTTGGAAATGTCCAAAGCTACAATATGTTCTTGGAAAGGCCTGTGGACATCAATGGCGCTCATACATGCATTGGCATCATCCATCCATCCGTCAATTTTCTATTCCACATATCCTCATTCGGGTCACGGGTGAGCTGGAGCATGTCCCAGCTGACTTTGGCCAAGATGCAAAGCCAATCACGGGGTACATAACTGTAAAGAAAAACAACCATTCTCACTCACATTCACACACGTCTTCAGTAAACCTAACATGCCTGTTTTTGGAATGTGGGAGGAAGCCCAACATGCAAACTGCGAGGTGGATGTGCTAACTAGTCAACCACCGGGTCCCCATCATCCTCCTTCCTCTCATTATTAAAATGTCAGTACAGTGTTTGTCAGTTTCTTTTGCAATACATATGTAATTTATACCAACAAAAGCAGTTTTCATGTCTGATATTGCATTCAGTATTTGTATAACATTCAAATTTTTCCTACTTATGATATATGGCATTGTGAAGGTCTCTTTTATATTACTCATCGTTTTCATTCACATTGTCCATCATATTGAAGAAGCGGGAGGGTATAAAAGTACCTGTGACAAAATAAGAACCATTCAGATATAACAAGTGCTGAGTCAGTGACTATTAATACAATAATCATTGCAATTCTGAACAAAATGGATTGTAAGGCCTATCCAGGCAGGGATGGAAAGGATGTCGCACATAATGCTTTATTAATATTTAAAGCAACAGGCCACCCACAAAGTTGATCAACTCTACGAAAACACCTATAAATATTTACGAAATGTGCTATATGAATAATATGTATGTAATGTATATATGTATGTATATATACATATATATATATACATATATGTATATATATGTATATATATGTATATATGTGTGTACTATATATACACTAACACAGAATGCAGTAGGCCTCTAACATTGATTCTGACAATAAGGTAGTGTGGTACTTTTTTAGTACTGGTGGGTGCACCGTGAAACCCTGGATTCAATACCATCAGTATTTACAACTCTATCATCTCATTCAACACATTAATTATTTACAAATTGAAAATGGTCAACTAATGACAAAAAAAAATAACCACAGTGTATATACCTGCTCTTGTCGTAGCAGCCAACAGCAAACAAAACTGTCAGTGGCAACTGCAAATACTTGCACTTGAGTGTTATGTGTCTACCTATGAATGTATTAGTAATGCACCACTTGGACGCCATTGTAAGCTTCCAGGCTGACGTACTGACTAACTGAACAGGTGGCTAGTCAGCTTTCTGCGCCATCAGGCTCGTAACCCCAGGAGCGGCTTGTTTACGTCCAAGCATGTCATTTGTGGGTGGGCTTTTCACTGCGGGTGATTAGAATTTTGCTGAGGGAAAATTGTGTGCTTGAGCACCTGTGATCGATCAAA